>NC_133581.1:41467870-41795046 GCF_964106895.1 Numenius arquata | reverse complement strand
AGATAACAAGGAGTATTTTCACAAAACAAACAAGCTGCAGGACTTCTCAAGAGAATTTCCAGGCTCTCATTTCTTATTTATCTTCAGAAAACAGAGGAAGTGGAGCAATAGGAAAGAAAATCCAGCAACCTTTAAAGTGACTCATCTTTAATTCTAACAAGAACCCATGAGCTGCTGCAGATCCCCTCACTGCTGACCAGGGACAGGATATAGCAGTTTGTTTACAGCAAAACTCAATGTCAAGGAACTCTTTGATCCATCCACACTGACTACCTGTCCTAGAAACTCCTCAGCGTGCTGCCAGGAGCCACCCTGCTCTGCAGAGCCCATCTGCCAGCCTGCCCGCTCTGTGCACAGCTCTCAGCCAGGCATTGCTGGCCAGGAGCACTGGAAATCTGTTGGAGCCAGAGATGAATCTGATTATTGTTTGAAATTGTTTTTCCAATACCATATCTTGCAGTATAATCATCAGCGGCAGTGATTGTGTGTCTTTCTGGAATCCACAAATAAATAAAACCACCAGCTCCCAGAGTTTTGGCTTCCCACCTTCTCAGAAGTTCTCCTTCCTCTGATGTCTGTGAATAGAAACAAGCCTAGAAAGGCAGGCTGAATCCTAGAAAACCCGCGCTGTAAGAGTAAGCCACACATTGGAAATATTCATGTTGAAGCCACATGAACGCCACCATAGGCAGGCAGATGTTGCTTTATCCTCCCAGCTTCAGTCCTGCACAAATATCTAGGTGCTATAGAAAATCCTAAGGATTTGCTGCATCAGATGTTTAAGAAACAAGCAAGAAAACCTTTGGAATCACTGCAAAGGCAAAATTCAGAGGAATCTGTGTGGTTCACAGAAGATCGAGGTGGCCAGAGGGTGCCTTTCCAGAGAGATGTATGGGCTGGTCCTTTGATTTTAAGGAATACTTAGCTACAGAAATTTTAGCTGATACTATGTCAAGCTTGGCTGCTAGTATTTTCATTTTACCCTACTAATAGTTTGTTCCTAAACTTTCTAAAATATTCCACGTTTCTGTGACTTCCACGATTCATCTACAGTTATAACTTCCATGTAGATTATACTGCAATAAGCAGGTGCAGACAAAAAGGACCCCTGTTGCTTTGGCTGAGGAGAGATGAAGTTCAGAAGTCTTCATTAGTTAAGTGGTAACCAGAGGTCCTGCCATACAGTTCCGAGCAATCTCCGCGTCTATTCAAGATCAGGTTGAAGAGAGCGACAGAGGGAGTCAGAGAAGAACATTTCTGCTGCTACACATCACAAAATGACAGGGGAGAAAGCAGAAGTTACCAGACAATAAAAGCAAGAAAACGAGACCAGCTCACTGTACAGAGCCCAGAGCTGGGTCACTCCAGGCATGTGGCACGGAGGGATGGAAGAGCCCTTTGAAGTTCTGCCATGCAGATTTGCGTATCCATGTGTGGAAGGCTGTAATACCTTCCTGACTCCAGTTGCAGCCCACAGATCAGAGTAACCCTTGAGTCAGGAGATTTATCCCATGGCTTAGTTCATTTTCCCAACTGCCAGAAAGAATTGGGTATTTTTCAAGGCTAATTAATAGACCAAAGTCTCATGTCACACATTATCCGAAGTTGTCTCGTAGATGCAAATTTCCTTTTTGATGCTGCCTGTCTACATTGTCTGCTTTGATATTCTAGCAGAATAATGTTCAGGTCTTAGTCTCATTATCTATCCAAATAATTTGATTACACAGCTGTAACTTCCATTCTTTCTCCTGTACGCCTTTTCTTACACTGTCTTTTGACATTTCTCATTCTTAGCCACACTGTCCTTGATCTGCCAGACATTTTACCACTGCTGGTTGTTAGTAATTTTAGTATGATGTTTATCACATTCTTAGTGATGCTTACTTAGTTTCACCTTCATTCCATGGCAGAGAATGAACACTTCTTTCACCATGTAATCCAAGTCCCTCTTGGCATAATATTAAATGACAAAGGTAGAAATACCAAACACCTGCTGGTATTCAAGTTTAGGTTTTTTCCTAGCTCTATATCAGTAATAGATATCATCAGAAGCAACAGAAATATTAAGTCCAACAGTCTCTCCATAATGAGAAAGTACAGAGGGCACTTTCCCTGGCTAAAGCATTAGACTGTATGAACCTCAAGGGAAACAAAATTCCAGAGAGTGAAAGACCATGTGATTGTCAAAGGATCCAGTGGAATATCACACTAATGCTCGCTTTCGCAGCTATTTGCACCAAAGGTTATGCAGTCAATTGCTGGGGAACAGCAGCAGCTTAACTCAGCTGCATGTTCACCTTAAGAAGCTTATTACTTTTCAGGAGGATTCATAGTTATCTCTACACATTTAATCAGCCCAATTGTTCTTTCTACATGAGAAATCCTATTTTTTATGCCACAATAATAGATAGTATTGCCCTTATTAGATGACAATTCTTTTTAAACTCGTATGTGTGATACTGCATTTGGACAGAAATCAGATTCTGCTGAAGAGCATTTAAAAATAACTTTGTAGCCATTAAGTGAAAATATTATACTAGAACAGGCTGAAAAGAGTTAAATAATAAAAACATGCACAAAACTTCCTTTGTGGTTAAAATGATGTTATTAAACAATTATCTGCTTACAGCTATTGTGTCCTTCAGGATACTAGGATTAGTGAAAGCATGCATTCATGCCTCATTATTTACTGATTGGGAGAAGAAAATGAGCTTTCCCTGCTTTTCAGTTGCCAGTCAGTTAATCAGTTTAGAATAATTAAATCATTGACCTTGATCAAGTACAATAAAAGTGTTTTGGCTTTCGCAGAAAAGGTCAAAATCACAAAAATAAGATTTTGTAAATCTGGTCCCTGGTGCCTAGTCCTTACTTTGTCCCAGTTACCAGCCCGCAAAAGCAAACCTTTCATAGAACCACCATGCGTGCTTCATATATTAAAACTAGCATTCAAGTGCTTATGTAATTTGGCAATTTTAGTGTAGGTTAGAATATATTATGCTATAGCACATATTGACGTATTTCTGCATTTTTGGTACTTTTTTATTTAAATAAAATATTTATTCTTTAGAAGTAAAAATCTCCACTGTAAATGCTAACTGAGATGTGTTGAAATTAGTTTGAAACCAATGAGTGTTTGGACTCTGTTCCTCCTAAACCACTCCTGCAGCTGTGTGATCTCTGCTACTTTACCACCATTTATCTTTTACCTTCCCCTTGTCAGAATGATACCATAACACTAGAAAGGAAAGGCCCAAGTCCAAAGACTCCGCACTGGAGATAATTACAGGTGTCAGTGAGCACTAACCTGAGACCATGGCTAGAGACAAGAATCAGCTGAAACTTTTACAACTAACTTGGTTTTATCTGGTTTGCAGTAACTGTAGGCTGAAGAGAGTTTTACTATAGTTTTTGAAATTGATGCATGGGGAAAGTTGGCTTCCTGGAGGCAAGCAACAAAGGCTGGGGTCAGTATTTGAGAATCTAAGTACCCAAGGGCTCAGCCAGATGGGACTGGCAGGTCTATAGCTTCCCTGGTTCTGATAACAGAAGTCTTGATCTAATGCTGCTCTCTAGTGGCTTGCCATTTGTGCAGGTGGGACATGTTTCCAGTAACAGTCAGGAACACCCCATCACCACACAGAGCCTGTTCACTCCTTTGCTCCCTGTCCACATAACATGGACCAATAACTGCTTCCTGCAGAAAATACCTGCAAGCATGAAGAGTCTGTCCTGTAATCTGTGCTGAGAAGCAATGCATCACTTTTAGCCCAAACCCATCTCAAAGCTTTTTTAGCATCTGCAGCTTGTTACTTCACTATTCACCTTCACCAGATACTTATAGGTTATACACACAGATGCCACAATAGATTTCTGAGATGGCCTGTTAGGAAAATAAGCCACTTACCTGCTCCATTTTCTCTAAAGGATTTTTAAATCTTAAGACTTGTTTTATTGATGAGCGCTCCTAAAAGCTTTCAGAAAGCTTACACTGCAGAACCCAAATACTCTTCTGGCTCTGCACTAACTCCACTTTGACTTCACAACATAGGTCACTGCCCCATTCCCTGGTCTGCCCAAGACAAGCAGGCCAGAGGGGAGCAGCTGGAAAAGGGCTGCTCCATAAGGGAGGTCCCCAGGAGCTGTGACTACAGCAAAGTCTTACAGTACCTCAGCACAACAGCAGTGGGCAGATAGCACAGCTGGTTGATAGGGTGTTGAATCACACCCAGAAGCCAAAGACTAAAGGTAAAGACACAACACAGGTCCAAGGTCCAGCAAGGAGACCAGACTAGAGATACACACTCCTACAGTACAGCCCAAATAAGAGCAAGGGCTAAGGCCAGAGCTTAAATGCAGCCCCTGGGCCAATAGACAGAGGCTGTGGGTGGAGGTCCCAGGTGAGGCCAGTCAGGAGCCATTTATTGTTGGTACCCTCCATCCCTAAAAGGTACAACATGTTGCAACAGCCTTCCTTGCTCCCTATACCCCTGTGTGGATTGTCCAGTAAATACAACTGCAACTTAGATAACTATATCCACTGGATCACCTACCAGATCATCATTGTCTTCATCAGAGACCTCTGAGAGATTGTATTTCAGGCTCTGTGAAAGCTATGTTGACTCAACCCCAACAGATGATATTTATCCCTGAGTCTACTACTTCAATTTTTATTACATATTTCTTCCAGCCCTGGGTGTGGAAGAAATACAATCATTCATCCTGGATCCTTTTTAAAGTTTGATTGCACTTTCCCGTAGCTCTGGCACTGCAGTGATTTAAGCAGCACTTACCAAGCTCACTCAGTAGCGCAGCAGTTTCATACGTGAGCTGCCTCCGAACTCCTGGGTGAGCATCATCTGGTCCTCGCAAGTTGTTACTGTTCATTGCATTGATTTGTGCAAAACTGCTTTCTTCTGAGCAATGATATTTTCTGCTAAACCTGAGATTTCCTCAGATCAACCCTCGTAAGGAATGATCTGACCAGGAACACCCCATACCTTCTCTATAGCACATGTCAACCTAAGGGATGCACAGCTTTTCTGCATTAACCTTATTTTCCCCTTTTATATCTTGCTTATCTACTGATTCCATCAACTTTGACAGATTTCCAATTTAAATAAAATAGTTATCTTTTCACCTGTGCTATATGTTGCCACTTGTCAGAATTTACACTGCTCCTGATTTTTACCATTCAGATATGACTTCCACCCTTTATTTTTGCCACTCCCCATATCTAAGCATGACTGCTGTCTTTTTATGATGTCTAGTATACATTTTATTTCTATCTCAGATAATGCTATTTTCTTGCCATTTTGAAGTTTTTATCCTTTTAGTGACTCCTTTTATCTAACTTATTTGCTTTTAGGGTGTTACACTTTTTAAAGTGTCATGTTACAACTGTGCATTTTCCAAGTGTTTCTGTGCAACCAGAACTTTGACTTTATAAAAACATGGAAACTTATATACTTGTACGTATGCATTTCCACAGCAGCTTTCAGGGAAAGAAACCTGAAACCTGGTTAAGGAAAAAAATGGTTCCAGACACGAGAGACTACTTTCAGATGAAATTTCTTAATAAATAAGCATCAGGCAATTGGGCAGGAACAAACATTTCTTTCATAAATCCGTCAGGATGAAGCTTCAGAAATAGAATAGGTTCAATTTCTCTGCATGTTTGTAGGGACAGTGCATCTCTTGGGAATATACACCACTAGGCTAGAAAACGACATGAAAAATGTACAGGCAATAATGCTCAGTACTCTCTTAGCACGTCTTATTCAAAGTATATTGAAAATATATTGAAATGCTGTCCTGAAAAATGGTATATTTAGCCGCATTTCATGGATATAGAAATTCAGATGCTGACTCATGAAAAAGCTCATCCAGGATCTCTCAGTAGCAGAACGAGAACTAGAAGCCAGGAGTCCCGTGTCATCTCTCCTTGTGGGGATCACTACACTTCCCTGACAAGTAATACTTGGCAAAGGAACAGAGCCTCCAGTCTTCAAGTGGTCTCTTGCAAGAGCTTACAAAGCAGCTGGGTGCTATTACCTCTGTTCTAGACAAGCAATTAAGGTCAGGTTTTCAAAGCTGATTGCTAAAGAGAAGCACCTTCAGCCACATTTAGGATTTGAAACAGGTGTGCTAGTTTTCAGAAGTACATAATACCTGCAGCTTTCACAGTGTTTAGGGATCCAGCTTTGAAAAAGCTGCATTGAAGGAGTTGTTTAGGCTTAGCTTTGCACAGGGGAAGCTTTGTTAAAGTCAGTGCTTCTGTGTTTAATCTCTTTGTACTTACTAATGAAGTACTTTGTCTTGATTCTCAAGGACTGTAGGTAATAGTTGCTGTGGTATTATATATCATGCAGTTAACAGTAGGGACTGGGTCTTTTGCACAGGATTTTCCTATGTGAGGAAGAAGGTTGTGCTGCTGTTGTAAGTGACTAAATAATTGTCATTTTAGTACTGAAAATTCTCAGAGTCAAATTATAATATGTATAGTGATGTCTGTCAGCACAAAACAAATACTGTGGGTGTTTGGTGGTGTAAGTGTGTATGAGTAAAAGGCTATAAAAACCCTTCAAGGCTGCTTAGTCCAGCTTCTGCTGGCCTAGGTATTAATGTTATAGGTTAGAATTTTTTTTTTTAACTTAAAACTTGCTCCTTTTCCCTATCATACATACACTCCTGTTAGAATACTATTTGGAAAGTAGATTTTGTGAATGATACAGGTACTAACGATAGTTTATTGAAGGTTCATGGGAGAAGACTGAGTCCAAGAACACATTGCTAATGAGCCAAACTATCATTTGATGTGAAGATTTGTAATGAAGGTGGATTGTAAGAGGAAGCTCAGCCTGGGGTTAGATAAGTAGCATATCATTACTAGTAAAATAGCTGTATTCCGGTCATCATTTCTGACTGTTAGAGCACTGGTTTACCTGAGGGGATACAACTCTACAATCCTATAGCTCTAAGGTTTCCTTTTCTGAAGTGAGAAAAGCATTGAGTGTACTGCACTGTAAAGGCAGCGTTGAAAAGAACAGTCTAGGTTGTCTTAGGCAAAATTTTTATATTTTCAATTAGAAAAAAGAATCAGCTCGTGAGGCCTCTTTTTTTGCAGTCTCTAAGTATTCTTATCTTCCACCTCCCACAGAAAAGTTAGGCTGCTTAAATGGAGCTGAAGTGCCCAGAACAGAAAAAGGCATAAATGTTTGAATAGCAAAATGACTTATGCTTTGCAAGAGGGATGTGTATTTTCAGGTGTGCTGGAGGAATAGGGCAACATGGAGACATAAGACACTTTACTTGCCCCCTGGGAAAATGATAATGTTTTTTGCAAAAGCAAAAAAGGAGAAATTTAGGTGCTAGTATAACCACATTATCCTTCTTTAGTTCCGGGATATGTTTGTTTTCAACAGCTTAAGGCCTGACATCATATACTAGGATAGCTTGCATGAAAATAAATATTTGAGGCCTTCATTTTTATCTTATCTGAAATGTGGAGTTTCCAGCCAAGAAGTGCTTCAAATACCAAGCTGTGAGTATCAGCTGGTTATAATTCATAGGAGAAAAAGCAATATACTTGGTAATCAGCAGTTTCTTCTTGACTATCTGAAAACTGCTTTTACACAGGTATTTTTCAGGTTTATGTTTGCTTTTGAAGCCTTATGGGCTTACAGCATGTACAGTAGGTATGCATGTTATAACCTTAATCCTGGAGACTCTTAGGAGTTACACATCTAGCAGTCTGAGTTTGGTGTATTGCACTGCCGGGATTTGATAATAGCAGCAATTCAAAGAGTAGAGTTGTATTACCTCAGAAGTCTCCAAACCATGGCTTTTCAGATGCGTGCTGTTGGTGGGTCATTCAAGAGCAGTTTCCACGCTGGGGCTGTGTCACGCAAGCGGCCCTATAGCCTCTGCTGGTACAGAAAATAATACAGCTGCATTCTTAAGTCATACTGGATTCAACCTGCACATCTGAATTCCTAATAGGCTGGTGGGATTTTTGGAGAGGTGTCACGCTCTCTAGTGTGTTATCCCTGCCCAGAGTTCCTCTGCCTTGCCCCTCTGTTTATGAACAGCAGCTGATTTCTAGGCTCTCTTTATCAGTGGAAGAGATGAAGCAGGGGAAAAAAAAAATCATTGAAAAGGCAAATCTGAGAATCTACTGTGGTATCTTAGTGCTGGCTGATGCTGAAGTCAGGCATTTTAGATCCCAGTGTTACACTGAGAGTGGGGAGGAAGGGAAGTATTTCAGTTGGTCACTGTCTTTCACCTGGAGACCGAAAAGGGGCTAAAACAGCTATATAAGGGTACATGGCTGTCTCCACCAGCTGAAGAACTGGATACCTCATGAACAGTAAAATTAAAGCAGGGAAAGGAGGAAGAGAAAAAGATGATGACAAAACAGGAGTCTGTTGTATCTGAACCTGTGCTTTGGGAAGGTTGGTTGCCAGCTGTGGGATTGCCATGGCATCTTCTGCTATGCAAAGTTAGTACTTTCCCTGCATGCAGTGGAGAACTGAGACACCTTAAACATTTTGCTTTTTAAATAGTTCATATATTTTTCAACAGTTACTAGAATCCATATAACTTGCCCATGCCCTTATCTCCAGGACAGTACTAATACCCTGTCTCCATAGTAGCTCTACAGCAGGTAAGCCCAGGCCAGCATTTTTCCTTCTCGGGCTATAATTATCAAGGCACAGCCCATTAGTGGAGAATAATATGAAGGGGTTGAAGGAGATGAAATTTCCCTCTCTTGGCAGTAATGGTTCTACCTCATTTCATTAAATTAGAAAAAGGACTAATCGTACATGCTAATCCTCATATGCATGCATAAAAGTGTAAGTGCATGCATAAATGCAGAAGCAGAGTTTTGCACATGGGCACTGTCTCTTGCAAGCATACAAACATTAACAAATACTTGCTCTGCAAGGGGTTTTTAAGAGTGTATAAGATCTGTAACAGGAATTTAAACTATTGTGCAAAATACTTCTATGTACTTTTGTGGTAAGGCTAAGATAGGTGGGGTGGAAGAAGGAGATTCCTTACTCCACTGCTGTAAGCTGGGTCTGAGATGGAACTGGATTCCTGTCAAAATGGTGGTTTTGTGTTATATCATCAGCTCTGAAGCATTGTTGTCACCTACTTTGTGTGCAACTTCAACTAAATATTCTTGAATCTAAGAAGGCACATCCTTTGACTGGTGTACTGCCAGGCATTTTTTTTATATGTGTGCCCCTGTCATTCCTGTTCACGCAGCATCCCCAGTGCGTGGTTTAATTAATGGTGAATTATTCCCTCTTTCATACAGCTTTTGCTACAAGTCATTATCTGGGAGCCTCTGTTCTTACTAAAGTGAGACCAGCACCTAGAGAATGAAAGAAGGTACCCTTTTTATCAAAGACTGAAGCTGACTCTAAACCTAATCTATAAAAAGGGAGTCAGTCACTGATGGCAGGTGGTGGTATCTGCATTGACCATAAACTGCAAAAGATACATGTGGAGTGCATATTACATCAAATAAGGGAATGCATATCCCTGGTCGTTGTTTAGTACTAGTCATTCTGGGACTAAAAATAGTTGGTTTGAAGTTTTCAACCCTCTGGGACTATACACCATTCCAGGTGCTGACATCTGCCACAGTCTGACATAACAGGCAGCTCGAACAGAGACCTGATTCTGTGGAAGCTGTCTGGGGGTTTTTATAACACTTCTGCCTAGTGATTGGACTTTCCCATCCATATTAATGTGTATTGTCAGCTGCTCTCGGTGGAAACTTGTTTTGAGTGGAAGCTGTTGAATGTAGGTAGTATTTAAAGCTATGCAAAGTGGGCCTGTGTGAGAAGTGAAGCATCTCTGCCAGTTACTGCATCAACGCAGCGACACTGACATTTCTCTTTTCACTGTAGATTGCAAGGTAGTTAGTCTCTGCCTGTTTCACTATGCAGTTCAACAACACTGTCACTATTCTGGAGGCTGTGCTGGAACATTAATATGGGTCTAATCCAGAGCAGTGGCTGCTTTGTGGATCAGTGGTCAGGTTGGAAAGAAGATCTGGGAAAGGCAGTAAGAGGGCATGTAACGGTTTTGGCTGGGATAGAGTTGACTTTCTTGCTGGCAGCTGGTGTGGTGCTGTGTTTTGGGTTTGGGATGAGAGTGCTGTTGGTAGTGCATTGATGGTTTTGGTTGTTGCTGAGCAGTCAAGGCTTTTTCTGCTCCGCAGACTGGGGGTGCACAAACAGTTGGGAGGGGACACAGGCGGGACAGCTGACCCCAAGTGACCAAAGGGATAGTGCAGGTAGGGCAGATGCAATTCAACCTAGCGGAACTGGGCTGCAAGACAAAATCTTCGGAGTCTCCGGGCGCAGACTCTTGAAGCAGAAGGAGCTACAGAGCTGGTTACAGAAGCAGCAAAGCTCCACTGACTGTATGTCAGTGTGTGGAAGCCACAGCTAACATCCCAAGTCCATCCACTGTAGTGCCCCATGATGTTATTTCCCTGTGGTTCCCACTATTTATCAGCAAGTGGAGGGAATGACACACCAGTTAATAAATTATAGATATGCAGTGCTGCTTCATTGTGCAAAGGCATGCCTCCACAGGGACAATGAGCAGAGCAGGGGCCTGAGACTCTTGCATTTAAGGGCAGAAGCTCTCACCAGGGAGAGCCTGAGGAATGTCTGTGTATCATCCTTGACTTCTTAACTGCTGAAAATGTGGGTAAGTTAGGAAGGCATGTTGGTTGGGCAGTAGTGCCCACTCAAACTACACCATAGGTTCAAGAGTCCAAATGCTACATGTGCGAGCAGCTGTGATGAGCTCCTGGAGTGATCATCAAGAACAGTATTTGTAAAGAAGGCCAAAAAATGAAGGAGAACATACTTTTTTCCACATATTTACCACTGCAGCGTGTGGCCAGATCTGGGAAAAGATCTTCTTTAGGAGGTTTCCAGGGACAGGTTCCTCTCCTTTTCCCATCTACAACTGTGGGGCAATTTAAAGAGATACACGTGTGCATGTGTGTGCAGTGGTGGCAAGATGGGAGGAAGAGAATGAGGGAAGGGAAAATTCCACCTACTCCAAAAGCAGCTCAGAAACTCAGCAGAATCTTAACCAGGCCAATTTAATTAAGCCTTAACACTGTAAGGCACAACTTACGCTGGAATTAAAGTCTCACTATCTCAGTTCAGTGCCACTAGTATTATTCTTTCTGGACCACAGATCCTGTGCTCAGAGGGTGGTAGTTGACTCCTCAGCCCTGCTGTTAGGAATGTTAAGGAACTTTAGGGAGGGGAGATGACAAAATGGATGATAAATTCATCTGAGGATTTTGGTTGGAAGCACTGGTTAAAGAAACACCAAAACTTTGCAAGCGTTATTGTGTTAATGTCTCCTTACTGTAAAATAATGCTACTGCTTGTGTAGGTGAAAAAAATTAATACTTAAAATGAAAAGGTCAAAAATACCCTGGAAAGAGACATGCCCATATGAATTCTATTGTTCATGATAAGGGTGAAATATTGTTTACAGCCTTGTTCTGGCATCCTGAGAACAAATCACTGGTGATTCCAAACGTCAGCAGAATCTACTAGCGGAACTTTGCTGCCTGTACAGTTCAGAATCTTTGGCATGAGTTCAAAGTAAAAATGAATCTGAAAATTTCTGAAGTCTGAGGCGCCCGTATGTGAATCCAGTTATGTATCCTGGCATTTCGGCAGAGACAATTTTCTATTGCAAGACTTTGAAGCCTACATAAAAAAATAAATTGCCTTCATGCTGTGTAACTAAAGGCATATGAAATACAACAGCTTTGTTTAAGTTGAACCCAAAAGTTCAAACCCACTTACTTTCTTATTTTTTCCTCATTAAATTTAAAAAAAACTGTTTTCATTGCCAAATACATGGCTTTTTATGAAATGTAGCTTCCAGTTGCTTTTAAGACTGGTGAATCTCTACAGATTTTTCAATTAATCTCATCTGAGTTTTAATTTTGGAACCATATAAACATAGATGCCTTCACAGTTTATTTGGTATAAACTGCTTTCAAATCTTGTCAGTTTATTTTTTGAAGTGATGCAAAGCTAATCATATGTTATATGAACAAACTGACTACCTTTATTAAACTTCAAAATTAAACTAAAATAGTGCCATCTTCATTCCCAAAGAAGGCAAATTCTAATAAAAAAAAGAGCGAAAGTGTGAATGTCAGACAAAATACAATTCTTGACCAGGCTGGGAATTAAACAGATGGGGCAGCTGATATATTGCTATCAAACTGAAGCAAAAGACCAGCCCTATTGAAATTAGGGGGAATTTTGTATTACTTCAGTGATGAAAGGATTTTGTTCCCTGAATGCTCCTGTAACTGTTATCTAATGAGCAAGAGGTACAGCTATTATAGTTGTGATTCAATAATGGCTATTTTTACTTTATCCTTTATGCTGTCCTTCCAGATGGTAGTATTTTCCACCAAGCACGTACTGTATTTGCAGAGATGTGCATGATGTAAGATTTATGGCAGGTGAAAAAACAGGCTGTAAGAATCCTTGTTTGCCAACAATATGCCCTTTCTTATACAACCTATTTTGTAAAAATTCTCTCTAGATGCCATCATCTGTTGGTGGAAGTGCTTTGGCCATCTAATATATGCAACATGAAATACTGCCTGTCATAGTGTAATAGAAAATCATTCTTTCTTGGTGCTCTGAGAAAAAGCAGACCACGGTCATAGTTCAGTGTCTCCTCATATCACCTGTGATATATTTTGTTGTCATGTAACAGTTTGTGACGGGCTCTGTCGCAGGCATTAGGCATCTAGCCTCATTTAACAATGCTCTTTCAGAGCTATAAAGAAACACAACAAAGAACCAAAAATAATGACACAATAAGCTGAGCTGATATTTGGAGTTTGGGATTTTATACAATTGAGCAAAACCCACTTGCATTCAGAGAAGTGTGCAGACTGATATACAGCTCTAGAAGGTAGTGGGTAAGCGTTGTATCCCTATGCAGAAGGATCTTTATTAAAGAGATTTGAAATGGATTTTATGTAAGAACCTTTCCAATAAGAGGGAGAAACCCCACAGACTTAAGCCAAAGTACCATTTGTAATCCAAAGCTGCAATATGTACTGAGTTCTTTTCATATATCTACTTGATGGCTAGATGACTTCAGCTTGTTAAGAGGGCTGATACATTTTTTTTTTTTTTTTTTTCATTTTATTACTGACATTTTTCAGTATTGTATACATCCCATCTTTATAGTCTTGCTTAGGGTGCCCCTATAAGGATAGTATGGTTATATTTAGCATGCCCAAACCTGTTAGTAATGTAACACCACCAAATTACAGGGAAAAGGGAAATTTAAAATGTTATGAAAGCAAAGGTCGATCACAAGTAGTTTTCCAGCTTAAATTTTTAAACACGGTGAGAAAGGAGAATGTAGTCTTACAGTCATCAAGAGTAAAAATTAGCTACAAGAGACAAATCTGTCAATAGCTTTGCTATTTTGCTCTCCCATCACTAGGGAAGCTCATGGTGACCTGAAGCTGAGATGCAGAATAAGAGAATTAGGTCTATCAAGTTCTGAAGGCTTGCCAGCGGCACAGTCTACTACACTGTTCTACAAATACCTTTTAAACTTTCTTGGTGCTCCACAGTGGAGGTATCCCACTGTCTCTTCGTGCGTGCGTGAGGTGTGACTATTAACAAAAAAACTGGAGAAACAGTGAACTCTAATGACAGATCTCTTGAGCTGTGTGCAGTGTCCATGAAGAGAATAGCTTTGAGAGTTAAAATAATTTATTCTTAACAGTTAGGTATAAGGTGGAAAGAAGTTTTCTGTTTTAAATGAACACTTCTCAGCGTCTGGTCTTTATATTTTGCCTTTCAGCTCAGATGGTGAAATCAGCTAGTTAAATCTGTGCTCCCCCTGCCAACTTTTCCTTCTGTTCTCAGTAAGGCTTAAGACATGCAGATTTACCGGGGACATCGTTTGGCCCTGTGTAGTCTTCATCTTCCCTATTATTACCAAATGATGCAGCACCAGTGTTCAGTCATGAGTATGTTTTATTGCACAACATCACCTTTACCCTTATTATGAAGTATTTTATTGAACAGATCTATTCTATAGCATAAATATTGAAAATACATTGGTAGAAAAATATTTCCTTATCTTTAGATTTCAAATGCTCTCAGATCTTGCTGTTGCTTGCATTAATTTGTGCAGTGGTACTGTTCTAAGTATCCATCGTAATAGTCAACAGTCATCAAGTCTGCTTTCTACATAAAAAGTGTAACAATCTATATTTAGAAATGTCAAAATCTCTTCCTTTCCACCTGCAAGACCCAGAAGTCATATGCATAAAGCTAGGCAATAATATATCAAATCCAGCTATAATGAATTTCAGGAACTATTAATAATAAAGTCTCCTATTGTTGCCATCTCCTAAACAGGCAATCAAGAATATGCTGGTCACTCGGCTACACTTGATTCTATTCCCCTTCTTGGTACCTCTCATCTTTCCTATAAAAAGAGACTTCCCTCTGCCTAGGGGGAACCATGGCTTATCTTTATTTCAGGCAATGCCAAGCAATTCTTTTGCTTTCAAACACACCCATGCACCTTGCACACACTAAAGTACCATGTGAAACGCTGAAATCCTGACAGAGGAAAAACCCCTATCGCCTCTGAGCTTCTGGCATTCCAAATTCTTCAACTTGAGTGCCACAGGCTCCTCTCAGGAGAGGGCAGGTAGAGACCTGTGGACCTCTGAATGCTTCAGCTATGAATTGTGGCCTCCACAGCCAAGTCACAAGCTTGTCTATGCTTTTCTTGTTATACCATTAGGATTTACTGATGTTTTAAATTAAATAGGGACAAGTATTTAAAAGGAGTCAGTTCCTGAATTAGGCCGTTACCAGTCCAGGATGTAGGAGACTAAGTGATGCTCCTCATTTAGATTCCGATGTATGGTGGTGTTTAGGCAACTGACTGCTGTAGGTATGTAACTTCCATTGGTTTAGTCACCTTTATGCCTTACAAAATCTGAACTTCATTCTCAAAGAGAGTTTTATTAATTTTCTGCTGGAGTTGGAGTGTTCTCTGATATCCAGCTACACGATGCAGCAAGTACCTCTCTTTCTTCCAAGAATGTTGTAAGGGTGAAGTTAGGAAAGAGACATTTAAATGCTTCTGTACTGACAGCTATATAAACCTATAAAATATACAAATTGGGGGTAGCTATCTGAATACCTGAGTCCTTCACAAAGACAAAGCATGAAGAAATGTTATTGCTTACATTTTTGCAAAGTTGTGGCTAATCTGTTTGCTGGGTGTTCTTGGGATGCTTGATAAGGCCAGCAGCCAATTTATTTTCTCAATGTAAGGGAGAATTTTTTGATCTGGAACAGAGATGTCTGGAGGAGTTGTAAATGCTACAGTCATTACTGATCAGCAGCTTCATTGTCTGGAAATAATTTCCTTTCTACCAGGATCCTTTAACATATGAGCCAGCTACTTCCAGCACGTTGTGACTACCTGTTACAATGAATTATTACTGTTTATTCTTTTCCTGTCTTATAGCATGTTACCTGCATATTTTATTTTTTTATGCTGCATTATCCTTTTTAACAGCAGGCAATGTGAAGGCTGTTGAAATGTCACACAGGGCAAGTATGTTACAGAGGAAACCAGGGCTGAAAAGAGCACGGAGGTAAACAGGGTTCACAAGGCAGGGAAGTTCTGCTTTGCGATGCCACTCACCTGCACTCAGGTGGCTGGTATGGAAAGGTGAAACAAAGACTCGCAGCAGTCTGATTTGGTATCAAATATCTCTGTTTCAATGCTTTAACAAGGATCATTAATTATTGTTATATGTTAAAATACATCTAAGGGAAAGCTTTATTGTTGTAGAGGTGAGATCTGGAATCTCAGCTGTTGATCAGACTCTTATCTCTGAGCCACTCTCTGGTCATTGGCACAGGCAGAAAGTGCTGAAATCTCATCTCCTAAAGTTAGCAAACGTAACAGGGAGACACCATTAGGTTATGCTGTACCAGATGCTGTACCAGAGGGGTGTTCTTTCTAGTCTACACTGCAAAAATTATGCCCAAATATCACTCTTACACAGACACTCACCCCTACACAAAGAATAATAACTTTTATGAAACTGTATTTCTTTTTCTTGTAAAATATTTTTAGGAATGTACTGTGACCAAATCTGAAGGTCAAAATATTTTTTTCCCTGGTTTCATCACCTTGAAGAAAATTCTAAGTGAACCATGCTTTAGCTGTTTAAGATGTTTGAAATCCTCAGCCTTCACTGAAAATTCTGAGTAGGTAAATCTCCCAGAGCGGTCCTATCTTCAGGGAGGCTGGGAAGTGAACTGCATTATAAAGACATCACTTTTAATTTACAGACAGTAGAGTTTAACTATGGAAACATCTACACATGTCTTTTTGCTTCGATAAAGACTTTTGAGGTGAATTTCACCAGAGCAGGCTTGGAGTGCATTAACGGCATTAAATCATTTTGGGTGAAACCAAATTGGAAAAACTTATTCCAGGTGCACAGTTGTTACAGTCATTAATGAGCATTCAGTCTAAAGTATTAGAGCTTGTTTAAAGCAATTACCCCCTGAAATATGTATAATAAGGACCCAGCATCCTCAGCACCAACTGTTTCAGTGCAAGTGTGCACGTAGCCTGTGTTGTGTGATTTTTTATTTTTTTTTAATTAGGGAATGTTTTTGTTAGCTGCTGAAATAGTTTCAGGAATAAAGGACTTTCCGTGCCTAGCATAATGTAAACAACTTATGATTTCCCATTCTTCCCCTCCTCCCCCTAGATTTGACTATCATGCAGAATATTCTGACTTTTCTGCTGTAATGTTCTTTGAATGTTCTACAGGCATTATAAACATGACAACCTAATGTTAACTTGTTTAAAAAATGGCAATTTTAGGGGCTTAGGAACTTCCTGAGAAATCATTATGTTCACCTGAAATTTTGAATTTTAAATGTAGAAAACTTCATTATTTGAACTTCACTAAAATGACTCATTTTACCTTGATGAGGGAAAAGACAGTTTACTCTCTAATGCTTCATAATTTAGGTAATATCCTTTGACTGGGAATGGGGCTGGAATTTACATGTTAAACTCAATGCATAATATGAACTTCTTTCTGCTCACCATCTGACTAGAACAGAAATATGAATTTCTATTATGCAATTAAAAATCTAATACAATCTAATCCTACTAGTACTATTGACAAGGTTACTTGATATAGATTTTTTTTTTTATATGGTATGTTGAGAGGAGGATTTATATTTTGGTTGTTATTACAGTTAGTATTATCTCTAAAATACATTGGGTAATATTTCACACACACATAGTAGATGTGTTGATATATGTGGATGTCTGTAGAAATTAGTGTGGTCTGTGAAACCTTCTGTGAATTCACTGGCTTCTGCTACTGGTCTTCTGAGGAGATTCACATGCTTTAAGCGACGTATGTGTGCATGTGCAGAAGAAATTGTAAATTCTGTTATGGGAATCTATGCCTGGAAAGGGTTGCAGGATTATTCCTCTGAGAAGTGATCCAGAAAATGATTTAAGGCATGGCTGTGTTGTAAGAAGCAAAGGAAAGGGGCCTCTCAAGTTGTCGGCCCATATGGGGCGAGGGAATTAATTTGTTTGGCGTCTTCCAAGAGCTTCCTGTTTAACTGAAAAACTGAAAACTAGTCTTAGGGTACCACTCTACCTCTACCCAAGGAGGTTCTGCAGATTAGAAAAGACAGTAGGAAAAAAAAAACACAGTTAACTGCTTTTCCTCCACTGTGCACTGAGAGATGGCATATCTAGCCTTCACGCTAGCACATTTTTCCTTTTGTGGTTGCTGACTAAAGAGGGGCTGCTGTACTGAAGAATGATTTAGAAGACATAGATGGCTGCCAAGGGCATATTCTTTAGAGAAGAAATTGCAGTTTCTCAGTCAAGGGGCAAAAAAAAGGGAACAGAAGCAATCTTTCCTCTTTTGGATTCAGTTACTTGCCAACTTGTAGTTATGTTCTCTACATAACATATTAACTCAAACTGTGGAATACTACTAAATCAGAGAAAACCATCATTTGCTTAATGGTGTTTTATCTCCCAATTCCAGGGACCATTACTTCAAACCACCCTTCTTTTTCTTTTGCTTTGTCTGGCTTTCCTCATTGCATCAAACCATTTGCTAGCTGTTAACACCCTTCTGTCTGTGGGGAGACCTTCTTGCTCTCTACAACACCCTGAAAGGAGGATGTTAAAGAGGCGGGGGTCGGTCTCTTCTCCCAAGTCACAGAGGATAGGACAAGAGGAAACGGCTTCAAGTTGCGCCAGGGGAGGTTCAGATTAAATATTAGGAAACATTTTTACACTGGAAGGGTTATTAAGCATTGGAATGGGCTGCCCAGGGAAGTGGCTGAGGCACCATCCCTGGAGGTATTCAAAAGATCGTTAGACAGTACCTAGTGACATGGTTTAGTGATGGCTTTTTTTTTTTTAATCAGAGTTAGGTTGATGGTTGGACTAGATGGTCCCTTTCGACCTAGACAATTCTGTGATACTTTTAAAGCAACACACGAGAAAGAAGCCTTTATATGCCAAAGACTCTTTCCAGACTCCTTCACCTTCACCACCCAGCAGTGCACGCTGACATGAAGCAGCAGCAGAAGGCACGGGTCCATCCTGCAGGCTGGAGACATGCTACCTTGGCTGAGGATAACGTGAGGGATTCCCACTCTCTCCTGGCCGCTCCGTGCCTGAGGACAACAGCAAGCAGAGAGCGAGGCCAGAGCCTGGAGAACCAGCTGCTCGCCATGGCCAAACACCGCTTCCTTCTTTGACAACGGCTGGGTCAACTCATCTCCCTTTGCTGCATTCCCATCAGGTATACGATGGAAATCTGAGGTGGTGAATGCGTTTCAACTTGTAAAGCGCTTTAACATCGAACGTTGGGAAGAGGTCACACTCCAGCGTGGCTGGCGCGGTTTTCTCGTTGAAGGCTGCCCTGCGGGGCCTGGCTTCGGGGGCACGTCTGGGCTCTGGATCTCTGGCAGCGTTACTGAAAGCCCCACGCAAGCTCCCGCTGCCGCCTCCCCCGGCAAGACGAGGCCTCGGCGCTCGGATCCACCGAGGGCTCAGACAGAGAGCAGAGACGGGCAGGCCCCCGGCCCCGCCGGAGGCGCCCCCCGCCAAGATGGCGGCCCCTGACCCCCGCGCTTCCTCTTCCGGCCGGGGTTGCCATGGCGCTGCCCCCCCCCGGCCCACCCTCCCCCCTCCCGCCGGTGTGTGTTTACATCGGGCAGGAGGAGCCGGAGACCCAGCGCCGGGGGGGACGGGGACGCAGCCGACGGCGACGACCGCCCGCCCTCCATCCCCGCCGGGCGGTGCTCCGGGAGACGCGGCATGAAGGTGATGCTGTCAGCGGGGCGAGGCGGCGGGGGGGTTCTCGCCGGCGGGGGTCGGCTGGGCCGCGGCGGCTGAGGGGGATGCTGCTGTAACGGGGCCGGGAGGTGGTGGCCGCTAGCTCTCTTAACGAAGTACAACTTCCAGAAGCTTCTAACTTCGTGGGGGATGCGGTGTCGCTCCTTGGAAACGTCTCCCGGGAAAGATTCCTCCATTAAAACCCGTATCGTTTCCTGCGACGCCCGGAGGGGAGGCGGGCAGCGTGTGTGTGTGTGGGGGGGGGGGGCTGCCCCCTCCCGCTGCGGGCTTGTGTGGGTGCGGAGACATCGCCCCGCTGTCCCCGGGCTCCTTCCCTCCCGCACAGCCATCGCCTTGCTGGCGGCTTCGCTCCCCGGCAGCTGCTCTGGGGGATCCCTGGCCTTCCCGGAGCCTGGAGCAGGTCGTCGCCGTTTCCCGAGTTGACTATGGAAAACTGTCAGGAGGGGAAAGGGGCGAACCCGAGCCGGCCGGCAGCCTCGGTGCCCCGGGAGAGGCGGGTGCCGGGGCCGGCCCGGCTGTAAAAGCGGCCACAGACCGGCTCTCAGTTGAGAGGTGGTCTCTTCAGTGCTGGAGCTCAGGAGTTAGCCGTGCTGTGGTATTGGTTGTGTGGTTTTGTTTGGTTTGTTTGTTTTTTTCCCCATTATGTCCTGTCGTATCTGTTTAATTTGCAGGTGTATAACTTTTTAAAAGGTTCCCCTCTCGTTAATTGGTCTGAAAGATGAGGCACACCAGGCATTCCCTTTCTCCTGAAAGTAGTCTAGCAGTAAAAAAAAAATGGTTGACCAGCTAGATTGTAAGCTCTTTGAGGCAGAAACTGTATATAGCTGTGGTCTGCGCTGATCCTGATAGAGAACTTTGGCTCAATCTTCCTCCAAGCTTCTGAGTCAAGTAAGTATGGGTTAGAAGTTCCCCAGCTTGTGGAGGTGTTGGGTTCTGGACACACGTGTCGGTCTCTCAGGTTAAGGATCATCTTTGTGCACGAGGGGCTCTCTGCTAACACTGTCTGCACAGCTAACAGGAAAGAAAGGGGTCAGTTTCTAAGTATGTGAAATAAACATATACAAAAAGAAAGTTCCCTTCTGTGCAGTGAAATGTATTTGTTTTGCTTTTGTTCAAAACCTGATAGTAAAGAATACTTTTTTTTTTTTTCCTTTCTCTCTGGATGCTTGTTAGTTCAAATAGTGTGGCATAATAAAAAAAAAAAATTATATATGGCAATTCTTGGTGAACAGTGCTATGGCCCTGGGTGAGTTGTTGACTTATACTGCAAAACAAAAACTTCAAGAGTGCTGACTGAACAGTACATCCAGCTTAAGGCCAAAAATGAGAAGATTTCCTTCAGCTTCTGTTTTATTGCATGCGGAGTAAACCAATGATTGTTCTTGCTAAACCCATTACTTCTGCCCCACTAGAGCAAGGAAAGCTTGTGGCTGTTTTGGGTGGTCTCACTCGGAATACAGCAGGATTTGAGTGGAGTCATGTTCTAATTGTAAGGGAAATGTGTGTGCTTGGGGAGTCTTTCTTAGAATTTTTTTTAACCAAACATTTATTTAGTATAAGCACAGTATAGAGCTTTTTGGTATAAAAGGCTTCACAGTTTTCTCTCTGATTGGGTGATTTCTTTCAGTGTGTATTTTTTTTTCCATATGTATACCACCTTTTGCTGTAGCAGTTCTCTCAGTTTCCTCTATGCAAGATCATTGCAGATGCATCATTTAAAGTCTTAGGCTAAGGGGGTGGTAATTATTAAGTAATATTTTTAAGTTAAATAACATGTTTAGTTAGCAAGTGGACTGCATCAAAGTGTTTGTGCACAGTTTTTTTTTTTTCTTATCTCTTAAAAGGGGGAGGAAAGAAGAAGTGTGTGTGTGTGGGGGGGGGGGGTTCAGTGTGGTGTGAGAATTAGATCTGAATCCCTATTATGGACCTGCTCACAAATAGCTCAGTGTGACTTTAAAACAAACCAAAGCTTAAGTTGTTGATCATTGCAGGGAATACATCAGAATCCAAGCTTTTTGAAAAGTCATCTTGCCTGTTTTCTCCCCTAGTTGTTGTTACGTCTTGGGAAATATGCTTGAGTTTGTGTGTGTTTTAGCAGTATTTCTCATTGATGAGCCTTTCTCGTCGATGCAGGTTATCAGGTTGCTGTCAAAGTAAAACAAGGTGGTGCTAGTATCTATAAAGATGGTCTGCCTACTTACAGGAGGGAAGAAGCAGGTGAAAAGAAGTGATAACATCAGGGGAGTTCTGCTGTGGACGTGATCCTTCCTGGATCCATCACTAATGTTTGATTGTTGCTGAGGAAACTGAAGCTTGATATATTTTATTTTTAAGCAAATCAGCTAACGTAAGTACCCTATTAAAAAGGTAGAGTGAAATAAAGTAGTGTGGCAAAGTCATACTTTAAAGCTTGAGGTGTTGAAGCTGGATTGGATTCAAGATAGTGTCGATGTGTACTTTGCTTCTGTTCCCATCTGTTTCAACCAACGGCAGCGCTGAAGGGTGGTATCTCTGGGCCCTTTCAGGCTATGGAAAATAGAAAACTGATTGAAACCCCTATTCCCTGTGCTACGGGACAGGAATGAGAGCCCATCAGCTTGGAAGTGGACTGTTCCTATGCGCAGGAATATTTAAGTGATTTGTGATGAATGCTTCAAGAGTGTTTGCTTTCCTTCAAGGGCAGATCATCTTGATGGCAAGGAAATACACCTTCTCAGGCTGCAGTAGGAGCCTGGGTAACAGGTCTGTCGGGGGTGGGGGAGGAGGGCAGTTTTATTCATTAGGGAAGTGGAGAATTGTGGAGAGATGATCAAATCCCTAATGTCCATCACACTGCCAGCCACCAGTTACTGTCCCACAATACAGTATGTTTCCACTGGTCTTCTGTTGTGACTAAGCACTGGATTTCTCAGGTCTTGGGCAGCACCAGAGAATGTGCTTATGTCTTTTTGCTAACAGGGCCTCTCCCTGCCTTATCTTCAGCCAGTGAATGAATCAGGGTGTTGGGTTAGTCCCTGGTGGCTACCTGGTATGGTTGTTGCTGCAGTGACTGCATCTAACACTGCTCCTGTCACTGCTTTAACTGTAATCCAAAGTGAGAGGAATGAAAGGCATTGGGAGTGTCAGGTTGTAGTGAAGGTCGTGTTTGGGAAAGCAAACTCAGGATGTGATTTCAGCTAAGCTCCCCATTTTACTGAGTTGAAGTAATTCTCCAAAGTAGAATTGAGAGCTTGTGGTGCTTTGGCATGTGCTCACATTTAAGTTATGTATTTTGGGATAAGACAGGTGTCATAAATGTGGCATTTTCCTTTTAGAAACTTATGGCTATATTTAAGAGAAAAAATGTGAACTTACTGCCTGTAGTTGTTCTGTTTTTCTGACTCTCTGTGATACTTGATGTCAGCAGATGAATCCTAGAGACCAGATAAAGGCAAGGTATTTTGAAGATGAAGCATCAAAAGTTATGGAGAGCCTGAATAAATATTTCTCGTGCTTCTATTTACAGACAGCTCTGTTCCTGAAGGATGTCATGGATTGTCCTGTCAAAACTTGATGTGTATGTACTTTTTTTTTAACATGTCTCTGATCCTGTTTAGCAGGGCTCTTGGCAGTAGAAATGAAATGAAAAGTACTTAGGAAGGAAACAGCTTATAAAAAGGAGAAGAGACAAAAGGTATTGCTTTCTATGGAGTATGTAGTAATCTTTCTTTTCTTTTTTTTTTTTTCCTGGCATGTTGTCCTAAATTTGCTATAGGAAGTAGGAGGAGAGTGAATGTGAGAGAGAGTAAAAGGGAATGTGAACTGTATATTCTGCAGATAATTCTGACTTTAATATTTGCCTATGATTGGTTATATTCAGTTTTCTTTATTGATGAGCTACCTTACAAACTTTCTAGTGGTTTTCCTTTCCCAGTGTTTCAGCTGAATTCCAGAGAGATGGGAAGAGATTATAAGCTTTCAAAATTCTGGGCAAGGTACATGCTTACATTGGTGAGGGCAGTAATAGAGCTCCTGAGCTGTTTCTTCAAAAGAAATGTGGTTGCTGGTTCAACTTACTGGAAGTCACAAAAGTGGCTTGGTCTTGTGTTAGCAAATCTTAGAATCTTAACACTTTTGCGGAGCTGCCTAAGGTCTAATGCAATTCTTGGGCTTCCTTTCAGTCTAAAAAACTCATTTTGGAGGGAGTCTGTGCACCTTACAGATCCTCAAAAGTAAAAAGCAGCTGTTGCCAAAACTATTGCTGCCAGAAAGAATTTTTACTTGGTAATTGTGTTCCTTGTGTTCATAACCATCCAGTGTTTTCTCTATCCGATGGCTGTGTAGTTGCTGAGTGAAGTAACTGTGGTTGGAATCTTGTATGCAGCCAGTTGTGATCTTACTTAAACTTCTCGCAGTTATCTTAAAAGAAAATGAGATCTCTGTGAAGCCTGAAATAAAAGGGGCATTATTGCTGGCAGTGCTGCTGGCTGTCAGGTTTAAGGCATGCAGGCTTGGTGTGAAATTGGAGAGCTTGATAGTACTGGAAGCTGTAATGTTTGTTCTGTAGAGTAAGTAAATATTTTATCTGAAATGTTAAAACACTGCAACAACAAATGCATAGAGCAACAAGCAACACTGAGCTAAAAGAGCTCTGATCTCAGTTAAAACTCATTTGTAAGGAAGGAAACAGATGTAACTACCTAGCCATCAACAAAATCAAGTTAAAATTTGTGTGATAAATACATCATATTACAATCTCCCAGCTAATTCAGAAATGTTGGATGTTTTGCAGAAAATGCATTTTGAAATACCTAATGAGGTAAGGAAACAGAAAAAAGTTCTGGAGTGAATAAAATACGTTATTTTTAACCTCGGTTTCTAGCATTTAAAATGACTTTGGGTGCTTTTGGAACAACTTTTTAACTTCAAATAGATTTGCGGCATTATTTTTGTGTGTCTTATTTTGAAAAAAAGTGAAATGAAGATTTTGACAAGGTGTTCAAATCTGTTCCAGTGATGTCTTTTGTGACTCTCTTTTGGGGGGAGTGCTCATCTTTCAAGCTGGGTTCGTGCTTATGTACTTTGAATTCAGGTTTTATTATAGAAATGACTATGTTCTAGCTGCAAGAGCCCTTGAAAAAATTAGTTAAATTTCAGCTCATTAAAGCTAAAATAGTAGTTGTGCACTTCTAAGGAAATAAATGCATGGAAGTCAGGTAATTCAAGTTGGCCATGTGAAACCACTGTTACAGAATACTGCTTAATGCATCCTTCCATGAGTGTCGGGCTTTTTTGTGTGTTTTGGGGTTAGTTGTTTTTTTTTTTTTAAATTGTGACCCTACTGAGAATAATGGAAAGAGTACTATTTTTTTGAAAGTCTCCAGCATGGTTAACAAAATCTTAATGACCTTTGTCATATAGGCTTATATTATAAAGCAGAGGACTTCTCATTTTTATTTCAGGCAAATTTCTCATGCTGTCTGCAGCCTTCTAGAGTGGTACTTCTACATCTCATTAGGAAAATGGAAAATATTCTTTCTGCAGTGTGCATTAGCTTATTTCTTTAGTCTGAGTAAAACTGGCATTAATCATTAAATCCACCTGTCAAGGACCAGGCTTGGAGAAAATACATTTATACTACTTTTTCTAATTTGTAGTTATATAGAAAGTGCAATAAAACTGTAGGTCATTAAGTGTTATTTTTGCTTGGTTTTGCTTCACCAGCTCAACTGTCTGAGTGAACTTTTTTTCTCCTGACATCTTTGTTGCTGGACAGTGAATGACTGACAGGATGTAGGAAGGCTTCTTCCTTCTGAAATCACCTAAATCAGTGAATGGTCAGTTATCAATGCGAGTTAACTGATATTTTTGAGATGTCATTATTGGTAAATATTTAATTGCTTTCAGATTGGTTTGCTGTGGTACAGGGTCATGCTTTGGTCCTGCATCATTCCAGGTCCCGCTATTCTCTTTTCCAGAGCCTGTTAGGTGTTTCTGTAATAACCTTTTTTCCTATGTGTAAGCCTGCCCCCGACTTTAACCATTGCTAGTGTTTTGAGTTATGCTGTGAAATGACACTTTGCCTTCATGTAACTTCTTTTTTTTTCCCCAATGCAATTCAGCACAGTCAGGTTTGAATATAAATGGTGTTCCGGGCAAGGCATACCCTTCCTTGTGGAGGTAGTGCTTTAAACTAGAATTGACAGCAAATTACTCGGCCTCTTTCAGGGTAACTTTTCAGCCTTTACACCGCTGCGTGGTATCCTTTCAATACGGCACTGCCCAGAGTGAGAAGCATTCTCTTTGGGCCAGGTCAGTACGTGATGAAATAGTCTGATTTGTTTTTTAAGAACATTCTTACTTTCTGTGCCACCATAAATTTAGTAGGTAAAATTCCAGTGGAAAATAAATGGTTGATCAAATCAAAATTCAATACAATAATTAGTTCATAATCCAGACCTGTCTGAACCACAACTGAGCAGGCTGCACTGGCATTTTGCTGTATAAATGATGTTATCTGCCCCATAGAAAGTGTAAATGTAAAAAGTGTAAACCAGAGTGTTTACTGGCTTGCTTAATAGAGAATAGATTGTGGTGTCACTAGTGCTGTTGAAAAGTTATTTATGCCAAGTAAACCCTAATTAGGATTACTCACAGTACAAAGTTGTTTTATTGCTGTAGAAATAAGATTTGACTCTTGTGCTGAGAACAATAGAACTCAATCTTGATTTGGAATTTGCAACATTAAAACTTGCTCTCGTTGCCTCTCTCTTCCAGTCCTGTTGTCAGGACAAAATTAAGTGTTGTTAAAATCATAGCCTCTGTCCAAATGCAGAGAAGAACAAGTCATCTAAGCAACTTTTCTAGTTCTTTCTTACAGCATACTTTGTTCACAAAGTGCTATAATTTTGCACTATTGTCATCCTCAGCATTTCTATTTCTGTACTTTTCTTTAGTGTTCTCAGGGATTTGTAACTGCAACTGAAATTCCCCTCGGGCTGAAACCTGGCACAGAAGCCCTCATTATGAGTGAACCTTGTTTTGCAAAATTAAAAGCAAAGCATCCATCAAGAGGCTTTCTTAAACCTACAGGAAAGCAAAAAAAAAAAAAAATGTTTATGGTTGCAGATCAATTTCTTTACCCTCAGCAGGAAAAATCCATCCGACTTTGGAAACCCCTGAAGTGTGGGTGTGCAATCAATAGCAATGGCAGATTCAGTGGAACATTCCTATTACATTTAGAAAATTTTAAATTGAAGTCTTAATTCCCTGATATGCTGAAAATTCATTGCTGAAGTAAAAGCTGCAGCTGCAACAGATGCCTGGCTCACAAAGGGGCAGTGATAGTTTCAAACTTGTTTCCACTGTCTTGAGTGTGGTTGTCTGAGCAGTAGTGTATAGGGAAATGGTTGGTGAGTTACGTGCTTCAGCTGAAGCTAGGTACCTGTAGACCTTCAGCTTCCTGGAATCATAGAACCATCATTGTCTAGGTTGGAAGGGACCTTTAAGATCATCTAGTCCAACCACCAACCTAACTCTGATAAAAAAACCATCACTAAGCCACGTCACTAAGCACTATGTCAACCTGTCTTTTGAATACCTCCAGGGATGGTGCCTCAACCACTTCCCTGGGCAGTCCATTCCAATGCTTAATAACCCTTCCAGTGTAAAAATTTTTCCTAATATCCAATCTGAACCTCCCCTGGTGCAACTTGAGGCCGTTTCCTCTTGTCCTATTGCCTGTGACTTGGGAGAAGAGACTGACCCCCACCTCTCTACAACCTCCTTTCAGGTAGTTGTAGAGAGCAAGAAGATCCCCCCTCAGCTTCCTTTTCTCCAGGCTGAACAACCCCAGCTCCCTCAGCTGCTCCTCATAAGACTTGTTCTCCAGACCCCTCATCAGCTTTGTTGCCCTTCCTGGCCACCTGGGCACACTGCTGGCTCATGTTCAGCTGACAGTTGACCAACACCCATAGGTCCTTTTCTGCCAGGCAGCTCTGGCCACTCTTCTCCAAGCCTGGAGCGCTGCATGGGGTTGGTGTGACCTAAGTGCAGGACCTGGCACTTGGCCTTGTTGAACCTAGAAAAGGGAGTAGTCACGTTGAGCTACCTACCCAGTATCTGCTTGTTTAAAATATATTTTATTTTTTCAACAAACAACCCCCTTGCTTTCTGTAGAAATTGAAGCTTTTTGTAATCGTGTAGAAGCAGAAAGGACATCCTGAGCCACAAGCCACTGTCAAATATGGAAGATGGAATAATTTCCTTTGATTAAACGCAAATTATCAAAGGAGTTCTGAGGAGCTTCATAACAGTGATTGGATAGAGGAGAGGTCCCAAATTAACACTATCATTAATGATGTCATTGTAGGAAAGACAGATGAAGGTCAGCTTCGTTATTACTGGATCTGACAAGCCCGTTTGCATCTGCACATGTTCAGCCCAGTCATATTATGTATCATCTCTTCCCCATTTGGAGGAAGTGGACCTGGGATGAGGAGAGGTGGGTTTTTCATGGTTTTAGGAAGGGGCAAAGTATGCAGATATGCAGGAAACCATGTAGTTTTTAGTCTTGTGGGCATGCAATAAGCATTCTTTCAGCGTAATGCAAAAATAGTGCTTTCATTAAGATACTTAAAATGCATCATTGTAGTTTCCCAAAGCACTCAACAAACTGACCTATATTTGCGCATTACTTCACTTGTTTCTTCCCACAGACCCAGTGACTCTTATAATTCTTTAGGGGTGCATCTGTCCGCTGTAGTTAAAGTTGAAAAATATTTGGTGCTATGTAAAAGAGGTGTTGGACCTGTGCTGGGAAAGCTTGTGTGTGAAGTCACAGATGTGGTGGGGTGAAGCCTCTGCTGCCACTAATTTTCCTCTGCTATATTCCTTTATTGGTGTTGTGCCTGCATAGAATACCAGGTCTGAAAGTCAGTGTTAGGAAAGGCAGAGAACATGTGATTTAGACTGGCAGTTGAAGTCTTGCGTAGAATGAAGTAGGTCTGACCTTGTGGGCTCTTAAGGAGGGACTTTACGAGGAACGAGGCAGTTCCGAACAGTGAAAGATGTGAGATTCTAGGCTCAAGTCCAGAATAAAAATAAATGTAAGATGAATGTCAGGGAAAAACTGGAGTAAAGTGTTCAGGAACAAGAATGGAAATATGAAGATCTAGGTCAGGAAATAAATACCGCTTTCACTTGAAAATGCACAGAGAAAGTAGTAGCTAAAGCTGCAGATTTTAGAATAATTTCCAAAGGGTAGTCTCAGAACTGAGACATTGAGCTGCTGCTGAAGTCATGGCTGTGGGCTTTACGTTCCTCCAGCTTGTGTTCTGCCAGGGGGAAGTGATTACTAAGAAAATCTAGTGTACTGGAGAAGAGTATTCATGTTGTGGATTTTCTTTTGGTTTTTCTTATCTGGGGGATTTTTTTTGTTTGGTTGGGTTTTGTGTTTGGTTTTTTTTTTTTTTTAAGAATACTGTGTTTTCAGGGGATGGCAAGAAGGAACAGTGTTATAAGATAAGTGCTTCTTGGTTGGAAACAGCAGTAAAGTTTCTTCCTATTAGTAGTCATAAACTGAAGGAAACTTGAAGTTATTTGCCGGAAACTCATTCAATTTTAGTAATTTTTCACAGGATGGATTCTTTTTTTATCTTTGATTCCCCCTCAGTACCTTGTGGAAAATGCTGACCCTCACTAGGTAGGAACCCTCTTTCTGTCACGCATGGATTTATCACAGCACTTGTAAAATATATAGCCTTTAAATAGACTGAAAATACAAGCATATTGCTGAAGTTCTGGTCAGAATTATTCTTAAAAGTATTGCATCCCGTGGAAAAGCACGAGGTGTAGTCTGAAGTGCTCTTAGGTGATTTGTCACACTTGTTCGGTTCAGTACTGGCAGTCTTCTCTATCCGTTAATACAAAGCCTTCGATAAAACATGGTATAAGACAGCAAACAAACACTAATTTACTGGGTCACAGCAGCCCGTAATATTTGAGTAAGGTAAGTAAGGTCAGTAGTCATACAGTGTGATCAGAGCATAGGATAATGTGTTCCCCAGGGATTTTCTTTGAGACTCCCTGTAGGTTTTTTTTCCTCTTGATCTTTAGCATTTGCTGTGTTCATATAAAGCTTTTCGGTTTCCTTGTAGTTTGTTGAAACTGTTGGGGGGACAGAGTGAGCTACCTTGGAATTGGCACATCCATTGCTTCAGTTTGGAAGGCTGGGTATTGCCTCTGCTTGAGTTGACTTGCTTCTGGTCAGCTTAGATCTTGTTTTAAAATATGACATCTAAAAATCTTAATGGTGCTTATAGTCAGAAACTCATCAATTCCTGAAAGGAATTGTATGATGTATTTGCTGGTGAGAGCAGGGACCATATCTGGAGGGCCAAGAGGTTTTTCTTAGTTGTGTGTTCCTAGGTTCCATGGCATAACCTAACTATTCCTGTAATAATACTTGTTTAAATCTGTGCTTCTGTAATGGCTCTAGTGAGGAATGGAACCGCAGTCTCAATTAAAAAGGCTGTACAATATTGTACAGTTAATAATCTACTGATGTTTCTGAACTGCTGATACATCTTCCTGTATCTGAGATGCTCCTGAAGGGAACATAAAAGCAAAAGCAACATCTGTGTACATTACTTCATCCATGGCTGCAGCTCCAGAGGATTATTATAGAACTGCTGGACCCTGCACGGCTGCTTATCTGCATGCTGGTAATTTACACAGTTGTGTGCATCCCATTCTCCTATTTGTCTGACAAGGATCCTTAAGAATGAAAAAACAAAGGTAATTGATGCCTCGTTCTTGAAATAATAGTATTAAAAAAAAATAAAGTTGAGACCAACAACTTCAACTATAACTTAGTTATAAATCTTCTTAGAAGACAATTTCCTGGAATATTCGATTGCTGTAGATTACTGTGCTGCCAGAACATAAGTGTTGAATGCAGCAGATATAACTAAAAAAGCAATGGATGTGCTAATATAAGATACACAGCTATTGTAAAGAGGCTTTATAATCTTGTTAATAATACCTGTCAGCGTTTGAGCCTTAAGTATTACTTCTAGATATGGATATGAGAACCTAGGATCTCATCTACTGTTAACTGTTTTACATTTTAATTACTTAGTGAAATTCAGTACCAAGACTGTGCACATTTATTCACTGGTCTCGATTAAACTGATAAACTGAAGTCTGATAAACACAAATGTTTACAAGACTATTCCTCGAAGCTCCCTGTATTATAGGTAATTATATATAGTGATAACATATCAATGAGATAAGGACTTGGGTTATTCTATAGAAAACATCTCTAACTTCATTTTAGGAACTAGGAAATATCAAGATTTCAAGGTTTCTTGCAAAACAAAAAAAAGTAAAGTTTTTGGTTACTTGACATGCCGTGCTCCAGTCTAGACTGTGTTTTCAATTTTTAACATTAAATTTTGCAATAAAATTATAAATCAGGTTTTTTTCAGTGTTTTTTTTATTTGAAAGATTCTCAAAAGAATACAGGAAACGCATACCAAATACAGTTAAAAATACGCTGTGTTGTGATTAATTGTTTTTGAGTAGTGCAAAAAAAATCTTCAAAAATTCTGGCAATTTCTGTGGGATAGTAAGAATGTTCTACGAAAGTATAGTCTTGGATTATGTATTTTTCTTCTTTGGAATTCCAGTGCCAAGTGTTTAAAGGTTTGAATTGGAGGGAAGTAGGTGATGGCAAACAGCATCTCGGCTGTGGACTTGAGTGGTCTGTTTTCTTCACAGCTGGATTTGTTAATACTAGCTTAAGGCTAAGGTTGACCTTCAACTAAGATAAACCTTTATTTCAGGGTAGGTATTGTCAATGATAACTGCTCTTCTGGAGAGCTGTGTTGCTGGTGAACCCTGAGTAGTAGTTCATGCATAAGGAAAAAAAACCATAATGCCACCACTCACTTTTCATAGCATTTTGCGTTCTCTTTGTATTTAGGTAGATGACAGGAACTGTAAGCCAAAGGAGCGTCGCTATCATGGATTGTTTTTGGGAGAAGCCACTGAGCAGGTCTGTCTCATGGTAGCAAAGTGAGACTATTGACTATTTTGAAGAAGGAAAGATAATGTTTTTCTTACTGGCTTTTTTTAGTCCCTGGAAGTTGGATTGTCTCCTTGGGCAGCATGTAATTAGTAAGGACTTAAGGTTTACCTTGTGCAAGGGGTCTGTTACTTTTTTTTTTTTTTAAATTAAAGTTATTTTGGTGTTGCAAACTGGAAGGTACTAGCAAAGGATTTGGATTTGAGACCACTTCTAGTTAGGAGTTCTTATAGTTGTGGTTCGGAATGTTTGCAAGGCAAATATTGATGCCTCATGTATTACATGTCTCCATCTTTTATATGAAAATATATATTCTGATTTGGTATACTAATGCAGTCTTGTCTGTCCTTTCTCTCCGTGTGGCATTAATGGGTAGGAAAGACATGTATATAAATATATTGCCTGTGGTTGATGTAGAAATTTATTCAAATACATACTCTATATTCAATTTGTTGCTCCTACCCAGAATTGTTTACACGTTCTTAAAATCTAGATCACGTTATTTAGGTGAAGTGAGATGATGGTCAGACCTTAGTGTTGATAACTGACTTCTGGGTTTGATTTTTAATTGGCAATTAAAATTGGCACTTGATTTTTAAGTCAGGCAATTTACTACTTTTCTCATCTGTGCCCTGGGGTAAAAATAATTTTTTTTTTTCTCCTTTCCATGATGGGCATGAACTATCACGGGAGGCATGGCTTAATTTTTGAACTGTTCATTGACCGAAGCTGGGCAGGTGATGCCAGGTGTTTTTAAATGAGGAGGAATAGGTAAATAGCTTAGATAAAGCTTGCATAGTCATGGATGACAGAAATCAGGGTTGTGACAGTGGCACTAACAGAACAGGTGTGTACACTTCACCTGCCTGGGCTGTTCTTCCCTGCTATCGGACTCTTGAACAATGTGCTGGTATTTCTTGTTTTCATGTCCATTGTGTTGAAAAAATGGGGAATGAATGAAAATGTAAGCGAAGGAAGGAATTGAAAAAGTGTGTTAGTCTTTATAATGTGCAAAGTGAGGCTAGAGAAAGCGTCCAATGCTGTTGGGGATAGCCTTGCAGTCACAGGGTTTGGAAAGTATGAAAATAAATACTGTAGCTTTAATGCTATGAGCCAGTTTTTCTTCCTGAGTTCAAGTAATAAAATCTTGCAAGCTATTGGTGTACCAGTATTTAAGCTGGTTTCTGTAACCTTCCAGCTGCATACGTTAATATACATTTTCAGATAGTTCATACTACAAACCCAGTCATGTTTTCAAAGTGCACAAAAGCCTCATTTCCTAATGACCGCTGAGTTTCTGATTTCACCCTTGACTGTACTAGTATTCCAAAAGAAGAAAATTGGTTAGTTTTTTTTTTTGTTTTAAGGAGCTCTTTAGCTGTGCCTAATGTTTAATCTGCTGTTACTCTTTTTAAAAAAAAAAAAAAAGAGGGAGGGGAGAAGCAGATGGTGATTTGGGTGTTTTTTTTTTCCCCTCTTTGACGGCTTGAAACTCAAAAAGTAACTACACTTTTACAGCTCCACAAGTCATGAAAATATTGTGTGTGCAAAGCCAGTTCAGCAGCCTTAAATACAAGTGAATGCGAAGTCTACAAATACGATAATTCTGCTCACGTGCTTCCAGCAGCAACGTTGCAGGCTCTTTCCAAGATCCTGAAGGCTGGAAAGTGGAAATGCAAAACTCTGGAGGGCAGTCTGGTAGCTTTTTCAGGAGTGGTTGACTTAGAACATTACACATGCAGGCACAAATGCATGTACAGGGAAAACTACATGGTCAGTGGACTTGGATGGGTTAGAAGATTGTAAACCAGTATGGTTTGTCTTCCTTTGCAAAATGAGGTGTGGGATCATTAGTGTAGCCCATATTGACCTCCTCCTGTATTGAACAGGCCACAGACATTTCAGAATCTAGTCTTGGTAAGACAAATCAAAGATTGGATTTTTTTTTCCTGAAAATTCCAAGTGATGGTGAATCTGCTGCTACCCTTGGTAAATGGGGGGTTGAATTTGTTACTGCATTGTGTATTTTAGAAATAGCAATTTAGAAATTGAGCTTCACCGTTCAATTCCTTGTTTTTAGTTTACTCAGACACTTGTAGCTTTGCTTGCTAGCTTGGAAAATCCTCTTTTCCTTTTTTTTTTCTCCCCCCCTTCCTCTAAGTAATTCGACTGCAAACAGATCTCCCAGCAGCTTTCTTTTTCATCAGCTAAAGCGAGCTCCTTGTGTCCTTACTGTCTGGCATATTATCTAATCCTGTAATTATTTCTGTGGTTCCTTTCTGAACTTTCTCCAATTTACCTCCTCTTGCTGTTCTGTTCTGCAGGGACCTAGCTTGGAAACACAGATGGTGGAAGATGAAACTGAGACAACAAGTGAAGAACTGCCTCCTCATCTGCGGGAAGAGCCTCCCGAAGGTACAGTACTAGCAGTCAGCATAAACTCTTTGCCTTAAATTAGGGAAAGTGTTTTGACCAAGGAAGTCTTATTTATCTATCTGACTTGAGAGCCTACCTCTGCCTATTTTCTGGGAGGGATAAAGCTTTGTAAATGCCGACAGCTGAACTAACCTCCAAGCCAGAGGTCTAGCCTTTTGCATTCAAAGAAAGCTGCACCCACTGAGGTGCGGACATTGTTCCGCATTCTCTTTAACAATACGGTTTCTGATTAAAATTGGCCTGCTTGATTATTCTGTCTGTAGGCTTAGGAATATAATGCCTCCTCTCCCGTCTTGTTTCTGATGTTTTGAGCCTTCATTAGGGAAGACTTCCGAAGCAGTTACCTGTTCTTTCCTTACCTCTCTCTGCAGCATCCTGATATTGAAATTGTCCCCAGCAGAGACTTGTCAAAGTTAGGTATTCTAGTGATTTTGTTTCTTTCCACCATCTCTCTTGGAAGCCAGTTTAGCCATCTGAGGAGGAGGCAGTGAGATGCTGTCAGTCAGTAGGAGGCTCAAAAATGCCAATTTTAATTAAAAACCTTGTTTGCAGTGACATGCCCTGGATTTATACAGGGAACGGATTTTTCCCACTGTGCAAATGTTGCAGGCATTCTATATATGCAACAAAATAGGTATTGCTTTATTTTGAATAGAAGCTGCTAACATTGCCGCAAGTCATGGTACGTTTTGAGCTTCGTCTCCATTTCAGTGACTTTTAAAACACAATCACTCATAATTGCTGTGGATGGCTTAAACAACCCAGAGAGTGCCGAGATTCTTATTAGCAATTTACTGGTAAAATACCATGACACGTCTCTAGGAAACGTAAATGTGTTTTATATTTTTCCTCTAAGAGAATACGATGCTGATACAGCATTTATGCTGACAGTCATTCTTAAAGGGAATATCAACCAAGTAGATAGTTTTAGGAATTTGCTGCTCCATCACTTCTTGTTGAACGTTCTGTTATAGTTTTCTCATTAAGTTGTAATTTCTTGTTCTGTTATTTCATGTACTCTCTGTTGGCAATTACAGTACATAGAGGTAAGTGAAAGACAGGTTTCTTTTTGTATATATATACACACAGAGGATATAATCTTGATTTTTTTTTTTTTCCTCAGCCCCCTGTAAGTAATGCCAAATCAGCATGTAATGACAGCGCACTGTTGAAGTAAGAATTCTGGTCACTAGCCTGAGCAGATGATTAACGTGATCCTAGGGACCATATCCCGAAATATAAAACACAGGACATCATTTTGTCTCATCAGTTGATCAGGAGTAGTCTTAGATTTTTGGACTTTGGATTTTGTAATCAGAAGGGTGGTGGATTTTTTTTTTCCCAACGTGGCTAAGTGGTTTTGCAAACCAAGCTTTTATAACTGAAAATGCCTGAATGATGATGAAAAATGTCAGTATTAATATTCCACTTCTGTGATTTGTTGGGTGGGCTGGGAGAACTGTGTGCCCACTTTGGATATGGCCACTTTGCCAGGGTGAAGAAAAAGAACTGTAACAGTTGAGCTGATGTGGCTAAGCAGTGGTACAGCAGATACTGTGAGCTCTTTTAAAGTCTGAGCTCAGTACATACTTTTTAAATTTACAATGATGTTAAGAGTAGCAAAATAGGAGGGGTATTGAGAGTGCAACTGAAACCAGAGACTGGGAGGAGAGGTGGAAAAATTGCTCCTGAAAAAGCCATCAGGATGACGCTGAATGTAGAGCTGGCTCTGTGTTATTAGTAGAGCTGAGTAACAGGAGTCTTCCTTAGAAGCTGGCAAAAACCCCCATAGACCAACTGGAATTACTGTAAGGATTATGTAGTTGCAGGAGTGATTACAAATATCCCACGAAAGAAGCAGATCTCTGAAGTCCTTTTACTACTAAATGCCGTTCAGTACTATCTTCTTGTTCTTCCTCTTCTACTGTTTTCTGGTTTCTTCTGATAGCGATTTCCTAGTTAAATCAAATGCTTTGCAATAAATAAATAAACCGTGTTGTCATGACTGCTGCACTCTTGGTTCCTGGGATCTCTGAATTGGAGACTGTGTCTGCTTGTTGTCGGGTAATGAGTGTGTAAGGGATGGAAAACTCTCCAGAGCCCGTGTCGTTCTAGCACAATCCATTATTTCACCAGGTTGCATCATCGTGACTGTTTCCTAGCCTGCACGGTGCGTTTACTCCCCTCTCGAAAGGAGGGGAACCGGGAGCGCTGTGCCACATAAATATTGCAGTGAAATAAAAGGTGACCCTTCAATGATTGTCCTGTTTCTGAGTGGCGTTGCGGTATGGCCTTCCACAAATAAAAGGATGATTTTTTTACAAGTCCATCACGTACGTAACTAAATAGAGTAAGTGTTAATGTGCGGGTCGCAGTGGTGTAGAACAGCAAACGGCTTCAGGTGCAGCGTGGCAGCCTGTCAGCATGGGAGAGAAGAGCAAGTTTTGTGATTTTTAAAAAGGAGATTAACCAGGAAATCCCTGGAAGGTAACTGAGGCGGAGGTTAGCATGTGTGGAACGCTGAATCCGTTTATTTTAGCTGCTGTTGAAGTTAACTTTTTTTTAATATTTAAATAAGTCAACAGAGTTAAAGCACAGCCGATGCAAGATCCCGCAAGTGATCTCAGGTGTTAAAAAGGGCTTTTTATTTTTTTTTATAAGGAAGATGCGTTGTCATTAGCGGCGTTGGTACACCGTGCCCCGTCTGGGGACGCGGCGGAGAACGCGAGCTGCGGCGGGTGAGGTGTCCCCGGTGCGGGCGTGCGGCCGCGGGGGGGCGCTGCAGGCCCGGCAATGCCGCTGCCGCCTTCACGCAGCTCCCGCACCCGCCCCGGGAAGCGGGGAAAGTAGTTAAACCTATTAACTCATCTCCCGTAAGCTACTTTGTGGCCTTACAAAGGGGAGCTCGCCACACGTTCTGCCGCAGGAAGGCTGTTTATCCCCTAATGGTATTTTACCTCTTGACTTCCTGATCCATCTGCCCAATTCGCGTTTTTATTTTGTATTCCTCCTTCATCTTTCCTTTCTCTTTGATCTTGTTAACATACTTTTTATTTATTTTTTTTTTTCTCTCAGTTAAAAGGCAAGTGCGGGGGAGCAGTAGTAATTAGCATTTGGAGTGCTTAACACTTCCCAGGGAAGGCTACGTGTTACCGTCACCAAACAGTGAAGGGCAGAGAGCTCCAGAGAGGGTTGAGTCTGTTTTAAATGGTATGAAATGCTTTCCTCTTCTCAAGGACTCGGCAGTAGCTGATCTGTGCTGCCACGTGTTCAAGCGCTGAGCTACTTTCAGGTAGATTCTATGTCATCTCAGATGTTTGCTGTTAAATGGCAGTCTGATCATAGTGAGAGAACTAGATTCAGTTACTCAGGTACAGCGACACCTTGCTATATCTGTTGTTCCTTTATCCACTATTTCGGACTTCTCTTGCTGATTATTTAATACAGTGCACTGTTAATTGTTGTCACTGCTTTGCTTTTCTGTCCTTTTCCATTAAATTACCCAAGGAAGGTGATGGCAGTGAAATCTGACGATTAAATCTTCTGTAAATGATCAGTTATGGAACAGCAGCATCTCCTTTGTTGGACGACTCAGATCTTGATCTCTTCTATTTGATGAATCACTGACCCTGACCTTACTCCTCCTGCATCCTGTTGCCAGTAGACTAAGGGAAGCGATCCTTCCCTTTTATTTGGCGCTGATGAGGCCACAGCTGGAGCACTGTGTCCAGTTCTGAGCTCCACAGTATGACAAACATATGGACATACTGGAAAGAGCCCAGCAAAGGGCCACAAAGGTGATTAAGGGACTGGAGCATCTCTCCTGTGAGGAAAGGCTGGGAGAGCTGGGACTGTTCAGCCTGGAGAAGATTCAGGGGGAACTCACCAATATATGCAAGTACCTGAAGGGAGGGTGTGAAGAAGACTGGGCTAGGCTCTTCTCGGTGATGCCCAGTGACAGTACAGGAGCCAGTGGACACAAACTGAAACACAACTGAACATAAGGAAACACTTTTTCACTGTGAGGGTGACCAAGCACTGGAATGGATTCCCAGAGAGGTTGTGGAGCCTCTCGCCAGATATTAAAAAGCTGTCTGGATGTGGTCCTGTGCAGCCTGAGCTAAGTGACCCTGCTTGAGCAGGGGGGTGGACCAGATGATCTCCAGAGGTCCTTCCCAACCTCAACCATTCTGTGATGCTCTTACTGTCTCTGTGTGTTTAAAGTCTCTTTCTGAAGTTGCTGCCTATATCCCCTGTCTATTACACTAATTCTTACGGGAAAAGTAGCTTTACTCTGTCAAACCGCTAAATGTTATGCGTTTCAGTAATGCATCTTTGATAGCTACTGGGGTATGGCTGCAGTTTCTTTTGGCCCTACATTGCTAACTAGTACTGAGTACACCAAAGCTTAGTGCAAGGTGGTGTGGTCTGACTGAAAAGCTGTGTCATTAGTTAACAGCAGTAGCCCCTCTTGGGAGTTTACAAACCAGTTCCTTCTTCCGTGATCTTTAAATATTAAGCATTAAAATTTTATCAGCCAACCTACTATGACCAATTTGGAATGAGCATGAGTCTTTTGTCTGAGCCATCTGGTATCTCTTCCGTGGTTTTCAGACCTAGCAGAAATGCTCCTCCTTTGTTGCAGACAGATTGGGCCTTGTGGAGTAAAGCTTTATTAAAAGCAATGGGTCTTAGCAGCTCTGCAGTATATAACAAATCTTGGGAAATTTACTTTCCAAATAACTGTGGTGTTCCTAATTCAAATTGTTTTACACTTGCTGTGGGTAAAGAGCACACATGGATAGTTACTGTAAATCAGATGATTTACACCAATTTAGAACATAGTATCTTGTGTGAGCCTTATAATCTGTCTCCATGGAGGCATATAGCCTTTTCTGCTGTTTTATATCTTCTGCAAGATAAAAGTATATTGCATACTTTTCTGGGAAGCTTTAGGACCCCTTATCCACAGTTTGGGAATCTGATCCAAAAGTATCTGGGAATATTGTGGATCACTTATTCAGGGTTGTCTTTGGATACAGGTATTTTACCCAGATGTATTATCTGTACATGTCTGTCAAAAAAAAAAAAAGTATGGTTAAATTTCAGTTGAGGTACTACCATGTACTTGAGTTTTCTGAAATTAATTAGACTGGGATAATGTCAGGGTATTTTTTTGTGAAAACACGGCAATTTCTTGAAGCCAGCAGATGCCAGAAGAACGTGGCTGTTCAAGCATCTCATCTGAGATGCAAGGCATTGAGTTCAAGTCCATGATATAGGTGTCTAACTTCGAAAAAGTACATTTTTATGAACAGATGCATTTTTTGATGAATGTGTGGCACTTTACCAATTAGTTTGCCTAAAGTATTCTTTACAGAGAGCAGTCTTCATCAGAGACAAAGTTTTATTGTCGGGCCAAATGTTTGCTGCAGTAAGCGCAGTGCCAAGGTTTAAGTGCTGCAAACTTGAGCTACACCCTGTGGTGCATGCTCTTGTTGCGAGTGATGTTCAGTAGGTTTGTCTCCAAGCTGCCTATATCCAAATAACCGCTAAGAAATCACCTTGGAAAACGATGCAGTGAGTAGCAACTCTCTTTCCTTTCAGTTTTAAGGCATGTGGCACTTTGTGTCATCTGTTACATGCATACATAGGTGTCTGTGTGTCCTAGCAGACTATCTTCAAGAAGTCCTGTGAAGCTGGCAGTGCAACACTATTGCTGTCTGCTAAGCCCTCTTCTGCTTTCCCAAGTCAAACCACTCTCTTCAACGTGCTACCTGGTGAGGTCCAACTGACAAATCCTTCTACAGAGGAGCTCTTTAAATGATCTGCTTTTTTTGTCTAATAGCCAGTTGGCAACGTTCTCAGCCTGGATTCACCTCGGCAGTTCTGTGGTCTTGTAACTAAAGCACAAGACTGGGAACTGGGACAGCTCTAATCTATTCCTAGCTCCACTGTTGACTTATTCTGTGGCATTAGTCGAGTAGTTTGACCTCCCTTGAACCACAGTATTCTTTGTGTATGAAACAGAAATGACTGTTTTTATTTATAAGTGAGCATGATGAAAAAGCAAATTGTAACTTTTTAAGCTTTTAGAGGTAGAAAATACGTGAAAATTGAAACACAAAATGTGATCATAATTTATAAATAATATAAAACTTCGCCTGATATAGAACTTGTCAGGGTTTTTGGGTTTTTTGAGTCCTTGAAGAGGTGATTGGACTTGTCAGATAAGTTCAAATAGAAAGGCAGGTTTCTTAAAAAGCAGAGAAAGAAATTAGCAATGAGGCTGTCTGTTCTTTGGAGCTGGGACTTTATGTACCTGGCGTGTCCTCTCATCTGTAAAAACATTTCCTGAGCTACTTCTGTAAATGGCTTGAGGCTGAAAAGCAACATTTCAGTATCATCTGTCTCTTTTTAAGGCACAGATTCTGTGCAGCCATACTCTTCTGTTGACCAAAACAGTTCTTTTTTCTGCAAAAAGAAATTACGTGGAGTGTCAGCTCAGTCTTCCATGTAAAGTCTACCTCAGTATTTCTGGCAGAGTTGTAAAGTATTTTCACATCTATCCAAGTTCTAATACTGTGTTTCTGTTTAATTTATTATCGTCATTGTTTTAGTAAAAGCTGACATTCTTCTTTGTTTAAATTCTCCAGTGACTCTGTTGGCTTCCTTGTACTTTATTTAATTTTGTTCTCTGGGGGAAATCATCAATGTGAAATGGCAATAATGCTCAACCAGTGTCTGTGTGCACCCCTTTTTTCCTCTTTCACTCCCCCAACCCTTTTGTGTTACTGCTGCCGTGTGCCCGCTACTGACAACGGGCATCTTCCATTCAGCAGCTACGTTACACGGTCTCCTAGAAACAGCATGAAAGCTATTTAAATTGTTTTTATTCCACTTCTCCCTCTGCCCTGTTCTTTCCTCTTCACTATTTTCATATGATATAATGAGATGTTACTTTGACAGCTCAGCATCCCTTTTCTCTACCCTACTCCATGCCCTGCAAATCATTCTGTCACTAAGTGTTGTATGTGTGCACGGCATATGCTGTTAATGGCAGCATAAATAGCTTCCAAGTGCCTGGCGGATTCCAGAAGAAAGGTTCTCATAACTTAAGTGTGGGAAACCTTTTATCAGTGGATCTTGCTAATACAGTAACGGTATAAAGTGAGTCAATAACCGTCTGGTTTTCCCTGAGGGTGTTTGCACACAGGATGGGGCAACGACAGTTTTACCCTTTGCCGTGGCACAGTCACTGTAAGTGATGTGCATCATCCAAATGTAAAGGGATTTCAGGGTAAAGGGCCAGTGTGAAGCCTCTGTCAGAAGATAACATCTTTACCAATTCCGAGTGAATGCGTTTTATTCTAGCAATAGGGTTTTGAACCGCAGGACTGACAGAATTCAGTTTCACGAGTGAAAGCAATGTATATTATTACCTGGCTGAAGTGGCAGACATTTGTCACCATTTATGTACTAATTAGAGATGTATGAAACTAGGAATGCAGGAGGATATTCTTTTACAATGTATTTTTCATTTCGAAGGGCGATGATACTAACATAGAGTTGCAGCCAATTGTTTTTAAATAAATCTCTTGGACTTGCAGTTATCAGTCCTGTTCTAAAGCTGAAAAAGAAAGCGATTCCTGTTTGTTCCTAATAGACTAAAAAAAAACAAAACAAAAGAGCCAGGCAAGTCTCACTTACTTATAACTACAGTCTGAAGTACTAAATAAGGATGAGCAATGCAGTAAATCCAGGTCAGGAGTGAAATTGAATCGGTATATCAGTGTGTTAACAATGATGATGTCTTGAACTGCTAAACTATCAGAGTATTATAGCAGGCAATTAAATCATACGGTGGGTACATAAGGCCGTTAATTCTGCCTCAGAACTGAGTGAAATGCCCAGTTAACATTTCATAAACATCTGTAGTCTCAACCTGGCTGCCTGTCTTGATTTCAGCGGTTTGTGAACAATTTGAGCCACTACTTTGATTATCGGTGTGATTGCACGATTGCACCAATCTGGCCTCTCCTGGACAGATCATTTTGGATCATAAAAACAATCTTATTTTGAAGAGTAGCTTTCTTTTCAAAGCTGTTTATGAACTTAAGGATGAGCTGTAAAAGTGAGGGGGTTTGTGTCAATTTTCTTGCCCTCTGGGATAGTGTTCTAGAAAAAGAAAATCTTCATCTGCTTTGAAATTGGGTAGAACTCTAGAGTAATTTTTATAGAGAAATCTTGCACTTGTGTGTGTGTGTGTAATTCTGTGCTCATATTTATTTAGATTTAGATTAGATATCATGAAGAAATTCCTTACTGTGAGGGTGGTGAGACACTGGAACAGGTTGCCCAGGGAAGCTGTGGATGCCCCATCCCTGGAGGTGTTTAAGGCCAGGCTGGATGGGGCTTTGAGCAACCTGCTCTAGTGGGAGGTCTCCCTGCCCGTGGCAGGGGGGTTGGAACTCGATGATCTTTAAGGTCCCTTCCAACTCTAACCATTCTCTGGTGCTGTGATTTTCTGATCACAGTGAAGACAAATGCGTCTTCCTTATTAATGTGGAGGATTCTCAAGCCACTGTAATACACTTCTTTGGCATATTAGGGGGGATCTGGCCTCTTTCTATCTGGCTGACACTTGCCTGGTCAGAAGGAGTTTAGCTAAGGCTAAGTTTTATGCTGACTCCTGTCTTCTTTGTTGTGCTCTCTCTGTACTACTAACATAGTACTGCCTTCCGTTTTTGCCAAAGGTATGTAATATTCAGTCAGGTGCATCTGCTGCGAAAATTTTAGGTGGCTTTATATTTTTGGGTCTCATATTTTGAAAAATTAATGTTTTTTTTCATATCATGTCCAAAAGGAAATAACATAAATATTTTTCATACAAAATACTAAATCCAGTTTGCAAGTAATGCTAAAAATTTGACCATGACATTTCTGTGGATTGTGAGAGGGTCTTAGGATCTGGGATTGTTAAAAGAGTATCTTTGAATCTTCTTTACAGTAGAAAGAACAGATTTATATTCTTGAACTATTACAAATAACTATAATTAACTACCACCTGAGACCTGATCTTTGGACAAGTGAGAGGTGTTCAAGAGGTAGGCAGGAGGTGAACAGTTAGCAATGTAGCTGTGTGAGCCATTCACCAAAATACCTCTTCATCCATTTAAGACTCTTGGAAAGAAACTGGTAAGGTTATTGACTTCCACTATTTTTACCTTTCTGGAACTTAAATTTTATTGTGAAGGTATAATAATAATAAAGGTTCTGCCCTATGCAGAAGTTCAAAGTCCAAGATTGTTGTTTGTTTCCTTCTCTCTCCCCCCTTCCTCTTCAGAGATTTGTGCGTGGTGGTGATGGTGTGTTCTGGATTTTATTTTTTATTACTTTTTTTTTTCCCCTAAAAGTTCCTATTCAAGTTCCTTGAATACAAAATTGGAAGAATTCTAGCTAATTATGTGAAGTCATCCTTTTTGATTAAGCCAGCCACTTGTATGTATTCAGTACTGGAAAGTGTGATTGTATAAAGTGCCCCGTACCTCTCACTCATCTCTCCAAAAGCCAAAGAACAAACCCCCAAGATTTAATACAATTATTTTTTGTTACAGTTTGTAACAGTTATTACAATATGTTAAAGTTAGAGCTCGCTCAGGGAAATGAAAATTGAGGCTGCAAGTTTCGTTTAGTGTTTTTATGGCTTGAGAATGTTATTGTTACCATTATTGCAGTATTTTGTTCCTAGCGTCTTGCGGGCTGTGTTTTGCTTGAAATATTTGACTTATTTAGAAGTGGGTAAGTGCTTCCAGTCTATGGATCTTGTACCTTTATGTTGAAAAAGGAAAAAAACCACATTTACCAAGTCTGAATATTGCCTAAAAATCTCCTTTATGTTATGTAAAGCAATCTGTTTTCTGTGCGATCTGCAGATGTTTAAAAGGTGATTAGCTGAACCCAGATGTAATTAAAACACAGCTTGGTCATTGGTTTAAGCTTAATGTGTGCCCACACAGCTACTGAAGGAGACATTCCTGCATTCAGACCTGGCTCCACGTTACTGGTTTTGCCCCACTGCACGGCCACGCGTGGCTGGTTCCTAGCACAAAGGCAGCAGAGCATCCTGAGAGAGGCTGTGCCTCTTTCTGGAGAACGTGACTGGAGTGAGTTCATGCTCATGTCATTCCCATGGACCAGAGATGGGAGGACAGGGTTGTGCGGCTGAGCCAAGCCTGTAGCTTGTATGGAACCCAAGGACAGGTTCTGGGTCCAGTATGTGCCGTGGGGCTCTCCTGGCTTCCTCCTTATTTTAGCGAGGAAGAAAGGTGCAACCGCAGGCATCATTAAAAACCTCATTTGTGATAGCGTGTAGGAAGTCATCTTTTGATGCCTGTGTTTCTAGCAACTTCAGTGTAGCACAGTAATTAAGATAGTGAGGAAAGCAGAGGGATCTTGGCTTTCAAACTTAGTCCTCCTGGCTCCCATCCAAGTATCATTAATATGACATGAGACGTTTTGTTGGTATTTGATTAACTGGGAGGCTTGTTCTTGTTTTGTGTGACACATTGTAAGTTAACCACCCGGCATGCTGACATGTGCGATTAAAAACAAACACTTAAAACTAAATTGAGTCCCCGACTGCCAAGTGCACCGTGGGGAGGAGCCTGAGCAGCGTGCCCTGGGATACTCGGCCGGGATAGGTCTTACCCACTACTGTATGGATCTGGCGTCAGTGACTTTTGAGTTCCGTCCTCTATTCACCACTGTTTATTTTTAAAGATTTTTTTTTTTTTTCAGCTGCCTTGTGCAGTTAAAATACTCCTGACAAAATCTGGGAATGGCAGACGGCAAACTGGAGTTGTATTGTCCAAGCAGAAGGCTCTGCAGTAGTCGCAGGGGTTATGGGCACCTCTCGGTAGCGTGATGTTCCTGCCTTCTGGAATGAAAATGCTCTCTAGCTGTGGGGATTTTCCATCCCCCTGCGCCCCGGGAGCTGTGTGCTGCTGCAGGCAGCCCGGCAGAGCCTGCCGAGGGCTGGCCGAAGCCTGTGCTCATCTGACAGAATTAGTGCAATAGAATGACCTTTTTTTATTATATCACAAGCTTACATTTGCTGTTTCCACGAGTTTAAATTCTAGGACATCAAGAATGTGTCTGGACTTTCTTATTTCATAATTAATTTATTTGAAAAAATAAAACTTGAGGAGTTCGCAAAGCTTCTTTTCCCTCTAGTTCCCTTCACGTTCTCCTCTGTACTGGAAGGTTTTTAGCCTTGCCTCTCTTGTTGGGGTCCGTGGTGTGGAAAATATTCTGCGTTTCTCAGTCAGCAGCAGAGTGTCGTTAAAGGAAGCAGTACCCAGGCAAGGAATGAGGTTTATGGGTGCTAAACATCCAAAGGAATGAAAACTGTAGCATGGCACAATAGCTGCTGTGCCAATAACTGTCTTGGCAATCCTTAGCTTTATTTTCAGACCTGAAGTGTGCTTCACAGCGTGACAAGAAACCACCTGCTGATTCAGTGGGCACTTTCCATTCCACTTAGAGCAAAATGTGCCCCCTGACCTGTGTCCAGACAGATGTGCAAAGCTTGTAAAAAAAAAATCTCACAGATCTTGTTGTCTGGAGCTGCTGATCTGCATCATGTGGTGTAGCCTGGAGCTGGGTGGCCTGCAAGGGTCCCCGTTAGCTGCTCCTGGAGGGGAGATCCATGGGAAGGTGAGCCCTCCTCAGTGCTCTGATGGTCCCAGCTGTGGTTGCTCCAGCTCCTGTGGCTGTGGTGGGGCTGTTCTCGTTTTGCCAGCTTCACAGCTCAATGCTTTTCTTCCCGTTTGCCTGCTGATTTAGTCCTTTAGCAGAGTAGTTCCTTGAGTGTTTATTGACTCTAAGAATCTGTTAGAAAGTATTTTGGGGGAGGAGTAAACAGGCTGTGCATAAAGCTATTTTGTTCTTCCTGAACACCAGTATCCGCTTTCTTTTCCTTTGAGGCAGGTGCAGGGGGGAAAAAGAAAGTATCTTTAAATGTACCTGCTAATTCCTAAGTTGAGATTTTAGTCCTTTTGTTTGGAATTAATTTTTTCTCCAGAGGAACAGATTTTAGGCTTGCAGATCGTGGACTGTGACTAGAGTAGAGGGAAAACAGCAGCAGCGGTAAGTGAACTGCTGGGAGGGGGGACACATACACGTTTTCCTGCTACTGTCATGAATTACAGCCAGAACGAGAAATCTGTAAAGACATTTAAAGTATGGAACAAATAACAGTGTTTCCAAATAGTTGGAGTCTCTATGACATATCAGCAGTTCTTTTAAATGATCTGTGAATTTATAGTAGCTTCTGGCTAAAATGTGTTTTCAGAGTAAAAGAACAGAGTGTTTTTTCACCTGACTTCTCTTCCTGCAGCACAAAAAAATTCAAGACTTCAAATGGAGATAAGGAGGGTCCGGTGAGGACAGCTTGGAAAAAAAATATTCTGACAGCCTCTCGGAAGGACCTAGTTGGAGTCCATTAGTAGTCATAGGTTTGATTTGAGATCATGGGAAAGCTTTTAGTTCAGAAAAGCCAACCATCCCCTGCCCTCATTTTGTCCTGAACAGGCCCTTGTTCTCAGATGGTCACTTGAACTAAATTACATCTTTCTGCCACACTGAAAAATGGATCTGTGAGTAATGAGTTGACAGGAAAACAATCTTACACCCTACTTGGAGTACCCAGGGTATATCTGCGCTGCTATAACTGATAAATAGGGGAAGAATGGTCTTTAAATTGCACAACTTTTAACTGCAGATTTAACTCTTGTTTCTAAAAATTGTGGTCAGATTTTCCCTTTCAGATGTCCAGCCCTTCAGATGTAGGAACCAATCTCTTGTTGGACGACTATGAGTTTCACACTCCTTAAAGGGCAGGTTTTAGGGGTGAGCCTCACTCCGTGTATTTTTGCATTTCCAGTGCTAAGTTTTGAGTGGACACTATTTGAACTTAAAGCTGTTTTCATTGTAACAGGGCAAGATACCCTGCATGGCTAGAGAAAACAATGTGATGTTAAAAAATAAAGCAGTAAATATGTGTGAAGCTCAGTGACTTTAGGAAAAGGAGGGAGGAAATACAGGAAGGGAAGAAAGAAGTAGGTAAACTGACTCTGGTCAAGATTTTGACAAGAATTGTAATAACCTTAAATGAGGTTTGTCCCCGGCAGACACTGAAGACATACTGACCTTTTTTAACTCTGATTTATTCATCATGAGAATGGATTTTTTTTTTTTTACCTCATCCATTCTGTGACTGATGGGCAGGAGTAATTTCTCTCTCAGTACAGATGAGTACGCTGTGGTAGACTCCATTTGCCACACTGACAGGAGCAGGGAGCCATCAGCCACAGAGTTAGCTGAAGAAATATTTTCCTTTTCAGACTTGCACTCTAACGTGTGCATGATGTATGTGCAACTCCTCTACTGAAATGTTCCCAAATCGCAAGGAAAAGGAGTAACTGTGGCTTTGCTTGAAAGAATTCACAGGGGGAAGGAAAAAAAAAAAAGCAGGGAAGAACATCCCCACCCCTACCAATCCCACTCATGCTCTTTTTCCCATAACACAATTTTATTTGCTTGTAGATACGTTCCTTCTATCTGTAGCTTCTTCAACTGTCATGATCCTTATATGCTGAATTTGTTTTGTACAACTGTCTTGTCACATGGATGTCCTTGAAAGTAGTAATGGCCAGTCCTTTAGAAGGGGCAGTTATATTCAGCTTTTGTTTCAAAATATTGCAGACAGATCGGTTTTCACAACTACTTTTTCCTCATGGATGGCTTTGGGGCGAGAGTGGGAAATACAGAAAGGGAAGAATGAGATAGTTGAACTGATGCTGAAGAATATAGCATTAACATTGTCAGCTTATTGTATTTCAAAATATGCAAACACAATGAAATCTTGTTTCAGTGAACATCAGAGATTTAAAAAAAAAAACAAACACCAAACCATAGAACCCTAGAATTCTGATGGTGGGTAAGAGGAGGGGAGCATCTGTAGTTAAAAACTGCAATGAAGGGGTTTATAAACCCTAGGGGTTTTTTCAAGCACAAATGAGCTGCTCACTGGGTCTGGTCACTAAGCAGTCACCGTGTCAGCAGACTATTCCAGGGTCATCCATTAGGAGCCGGGCTGTCTGTTGGAGGATATAGGCAGGTTTCATGTCAGGACAGACGGTGACAGTGCTTCTATTCTGCAGTTCCTTGCTACTGACCAAAAACATATTCAGGAAATAACCAAATTATGTGTCAGATATCATAGTGGTGGCAGAGCATCCATAAATAAAGGAAGAGAAAGGGGTGAGGATACTGGCCTTAGTAGAGCAATGTAATTTTCTGTGTTAACCGTATCAGCTTACACGCTGAACTGCGATTCCAGCACATAAATGCTTTGAAAACTGTCTCACAAACCATTTCTGCCAATGCAGTCTTGGTGTTGAAGCATTTATTTCTCCTAGTAGGTGAAGCCCATGCAAAAGTGGGTAGCCACTAGTATACTCTATGGGGTTCTTCAGAGGGTCCTTCTGAAATTCAGTGTAATAATTCCCAGTGAATGGAAAGAATCTCTAAAATGTGGTTTCTTCTGCTGGATTAACATTCTTGTGGGCTTTCCAGAGAACTGGCAGCTCGGCTGAGGTAGACTGTGCATCTTTGTGTTGTTTTTCCGCAGCTTGCTTTAGTTAAAGCTTGAAGTCTACTACAGTGTCTCTTTCTAGATCTTGGTCTGCTGGAGTTTCTAATTGGTATTAGCTTGTGGTACACTGCAGACCAAAACAAACATGAAATGGTATAGTCTGTGATACCTATTTGCTTTATGAGATGCAGGATCCCAGCCAGGATGTCTTTCAAGCAAATACCGTGGGGCAGAAAGCTTCAGGAGTTGGGTTATTTTAAAAGGCTTGTGTACCTGGGCAGTGAGCCATTGCTTCAGTGGTAGATTTGGAGGTCTGTTGCTGGCTCGTTTGGGATTTGCTTGATATCTCAGCTTCTTCATTCAGGAGTCTTTAAAATGGGCAGGTGTAAACCTGTTGTACAAAACCTGTGATATCTGCCAAAGTTTGCCTGCTTTTTCTGGAAATGCTGAAATGAATAAATAATATATTGATTTTTTTTTTTTTTCCTTTTCTCTCTTCCAAGGTGGCAAATGGTGACTTCACAGGATTCAGGCCTGGTTGGTTGCAGAGGAGACCTCAGTGATGATAACTTAGTATATGTCAGCATAGGCAAACTGATCAAGTCCTTAGCTCCAAACGAAATCTGTGTGTTGCCTTTCTCATGTCTAGGGATTTTTTCTCTAATGACACACATTTTAAATGTTGTAACTAGTAATCCCTTCAAAAAAGACCCAGCTTATTGCTGTATTTATCTCACCAAATCAAAACTGTTTTTCTGTTCATTTCACAGGATCCCCCTAAGTTTCCAGTGGGTCTTTGGAGACTGGTTGCTCCCTTCAGTGTCTGCTGTGCTGTTATTAAAAATAGAAGACTTTGGCATCCTAGGAAATGAACAGGGGAATGATGTCAAATATACTGGATTTCATAATCAGAATTAATGGAGGTCCTGTGTGATTTTTTTTAAAAAATGATTAATTTAATTTAATTATAGTGAGAGCTTCCCTGTATTTGTATAAATATACCATTACACAATATGAAAATTCTGCCACTGAATTTTGCACTTGCCTATTCCATGATAAACAATGTCTTGGTGTTTGACAGCTGCATGATAAAACCTTTGGTATTTGCAGAAGAAGAAGGAGGATGCTTGGCAGAATAGGATGGTTTAATTTCTTTGTGCCACTTGCTGCCTCTGGAATTCTGACGTTTTTTTCCCCCCTTTATCTTTAGTGATTCTTTCCTTTCACTTTCAAAAGGTAATCTACCACCACCTCTTTGCTTTCATGACTGTTTGCTGCTGACCTTTAATAAGCCCTCTGAATGTTCCACTAGGTTGTAGGGTTTGTACACTTTTTAACAAATAAGGAAGCTATAGAGCTGGTAAATGTTCCAATATCAGTGAAGCTTTTTTAATTGTGTAAAACCCCAGAAGAATGGCTCTAAAGGGACAAAAGGGATAGCCATTACAGAAATGTCCTTTCCTTGAAGGGCTATTGCGTTTTTAATAGTTTCTCTATAATACCAGTTCTGCTTCTCATCTCCCTTTTTCCCCGTAAAGTGGTGGCTGATTTGTGGCGCTCTGAATCATTTCCACCAGATTTAGTCTCCAAACCAGAACTGCTGATTTTTGCGGTGATTACTCTCCCCAGCCCTTCACCTTCTCCTTACTTCTGTCTATATGGAACTTGTGATAAAGCTGAGATGTACTGTGAGACACTAAAGTAGCTTGCGCTTTTTTTTTTTTAAAAAAATACATTTAGGTATTTAATTTCAAGTCTGACATTAAATTTAATAAGTTGAATAGTTCTTTAAAAAATGTCCTTAATTAAACAGTTTCACGCTGCTATTTGAATGCAGCTTTCCAGTCTTTCTGAAATGTAGCCATGCTGCTGCTTAGCTTGTTGTTAAAACTGTAATGGCCTGGGTGACAGTGTCCAGCTGTGTCCAGTGCTATGATGCTCCTAAAGCTTAAGATTCCCTTCAATTTGGAGGGTGGAAATCTATTTGTAATCCAATGAGTGATTCTGATACTAACAAGGTGCCAAGTGCTGTAGTATTTCTGGCTGATGGTGGATAATAAGTGCATTGTTAATGGAATGCTGACAACTCTTCCATGCTTTTCCTTCTCAGAGGGCTTAAATAATCTTTTGAAATCACCTTGGGAATTTTAATCCTTACTAAGCACAGCATTTTTTCTTTGGTTTGCCTCTTTCTGCTAACCCTACAGTATTTCTTTGGCATTGCTGTATCAGAGATCATGGCATCTAGATGCCTGAAAGTAGTAACCTAATGTTGTTTCTCATTAAAAGAGAAAAGAAAATCCTGTTTGTGCGGTTCTACGAAAAAAAGAAAAGCACTGGCACGAATCACAGAGTGATATGGGATTGGAAGGGACCTCTGGAGATCATCCAGTCCAACCCCCTGCCAGAGCAGGTCCATCCAGAGCAGGTTGCACAGGAACGTGTCCAGGTGGGTTTTGAATGTCTCCAGAGAAGGAGACCCCACCACCTCTCTGGGCAGCCTGTTCCAGGCCTCTGCCACCCTCACAGGAAAGAAGTTCCTCCTCATGTTTAGATGGAACTTCTTATGTTCAAGTTTGTGGTACTGCCTAAGTGTACGTGGGGGAACCAGCTCCCCCCCCAGAGACAATTAAAAAGAATTTTTCTTTTTTCTCCCTCTTAAAGTGGATATACTTAATCTGCTGTCTTCTGTGGCTTGAATGTTTTGTGGGTCACTTCTGTCACATTAGCTAAAAAATTAGCCTTTTAAGAACTGCTTATCTATGTAGTATTAGTTTCCAACCTACCTACTGCATTTATGGAAATGCACAATATGTTTTATTGTGTAACACTTAATATGTTTTATAGGTGTGCTGAAGAGCAACCTCAGTGAAACGAAGGCCTCCTGCTTCAGTCAGAATTTTGATCGGTCAGAATTTTTTACTGGGATATAATGATTTTATTCATTCACAGATTTTGGGGTGGGTGGGTGTGTCACCAGACAGCTTAATTTCCAGTTCTGCCATTCATTCTTCCAGTACCAAGCTACCTCTCTGGGTCTTGATGACCACCTGCTTATGATACTGGGCCTGACATTCTCAAACTAAGAAAGAATCACCTAGTTTAACTTTTAACTTGTCAAAGAAATAATTTGTGGGGGTTTTTTTTTTTTTTGTTAAATGCTTCATTGGTTCCCATTAAGCTGTTAGGATTAAGAGGAGGATGTTTGGGTAGATTATGATCTAAAACGTATTTCTAGCATGGGCAGCCTGCCCAGTCCTCAAGATAGCAATGTGATAGTTTATCATTTAAAAACCAACCAAAACCTCTATAATTTGCTCTGCTATTTAGTAGCCAGGGTGCAGTGCAAGTATTTAATAAATTTTGTATCTTACCTTGTATTATACATTTTCTAGTAGGCGAAACTGGTCTAAGAATTAATTAGTAATGAACTCTAGGTAGGTCTAGGTAAGGAAATGTGGACATTTCTTCTAATGCATTTGGGCGTGCTGTCTGCAGCAGGTCTTTAACTTCCAGTTGTGAACTTCTGTGGCGCTTGTAACTGAACAGGACTGTTTTGATACAATCCTTTCATTTTAGCATAAATCATGATGGGGGGGAAAGTGGTTGAAAAAGTTTTCCTGGACTTATGGTCTCTACTGCTGTACCCATCCAGCCTTTCTGATCCTCTTCAAAAGCTCTGATTTTTTCTTGGCTTTGGAAGATGATGTGGATTCTTATTCCTTGGTGGCAATAAGCAGGTTTATTTGCAAACCGGTCTCATTTCTCCTGTGAAAGATGTGAAATTGTCCTGAGAGGATTTTACAACTGATGTTGGAAAGAGGAGTTTCTACTTGAGCAATGTTGTTTTTCTGGTGGAACCAAAGATACATGAATTCTATGGTCAAGCTGGTATATATAATTAGAAAGGTAGTGAATTGGAAGCCTCAGATGCATGACTCTGCTATCTGACCTGTATTTGATCCCTTACATTTGATCCATGTTTTATGGTTCTGTGCATGCTGTTGCAGTGTCTGCAACTTTTGATTTAGCAAATGCAACCTAGTGCATATTAAAAAAAACAAATCACAAAACAAACAACTGTGTTGCTACTGACATTATATTTTAATTGGACTATTGTATAGCTTAGAGGATGGGCCACAAGGGAACAGCCAATTACTCTGTGTAGCTGTCTAAAAGCCTTTTCATTATAGAATACTGATTAAGATTGTATAGCTTCATATTGCTTCATGTTATTGATTTCCACCAACCCCAAGTCGATGGTCTCATTAATTGACAATTACCTTTTTTCCCCATGTTTCAGAAAATTGACATGAGCAACCCAAGGTGTTAAGTTCAATTTGAACTAGATATCAGCATGCCTGTTTAATCTCTAACAAGACCCATTAGGCTCCCTGTTTTAATTTTACACAGGCCATAAAGGCATCTCCACAGGGAGGCTATGACCCTCACAGTATAAGGAGAGCAAAGATAGTCTTTACAGAAATAATAGGGAATATCTGTGGTAGGGCTTTTTACCCCTCTGTGCTGAAAAGGGAAAATCGATATTTTACCTATCGCAGACGCTGCAGTAAAGTTTGGGGCCATTGACGTGTACCAGCGTACTTGAGTTGTACCTTTAAATTGTTTCGCTGTAGGTGTCTTGCTGGAGTTGTTGGATACAAGAACTGAAGCCTTTGTCTTGCATGTCAGAGGTGAGAACATTAGAAAGTAGCACAGAACTAATTATTTTGGAGGGAGGAACCTTGTGTGTAAAATGTGAAGCTGGGGTTTTTGTTTTGTTGGATAAAGATTGCCTTTGTTCCGGACTCTTAACTTCCAAAAAAATCCTTGCTCGTGTATTTTATGTAAAGCAGTCAGCCTTTGCTTGATGGTATGTTACATCTACCCTTCTAGGAATTTCCTCTAGCTCTGCTAACTGCAGCTAGCCAGTCCTCCAGATTCCACGTCCCACTAGACACAACACCACTGGTTCTTAATTTCTGTCGTTGTGGAAGTGGCAATACAGAGCTGGAGGCCATCAGCATGCTGGTGGTGCCGCAGCCCCAGCTCTTCATGAACTCTCCCAACAGTCCTCAATCACAATGAGCGATGAGGTCCTTTTATATCTTCAGAAGGGATGCTGCAGGGCAAAGCAGTGTTTGGTACAGCAACCCTTTGTGTTTAGTCGGAGAAGCAAAAATGGAGCTACTTGAGAGGGGCTCTTCCTAGCCCAGCTAAGCTGTGTCGGTAGGACTTTATTATAATCAGTGGCATCAAAGGTTTTCTCACTGTGCATACTGTTTGTTCAAGCAAAGAGCAAAAATTAACAATGCTGTGGTGCTTGATTTTAGTTGGTGTTTCTTGGTCTCATGCAGTGGCTCAGAGTCATTAAGTTAATCGTATGCAGGGGTTATAAATTTGCGGGTCCTCAAAAGAATTGTTGTTTTCCACAGTTCCCGTGCTGTTGTGCACTTCTGTGTCCCACTGCACTCCACTTGCCTGCTCTTGAGAAAAGCATAATGAATTGCGTTTGTCTTGGAAAGCTTTGTCTTCTGGCTGTTGTTTGACGCTGCCGTTGCCCGAACTGACACACGTTGCTACGAGTAAGCAGGGTCCCGTGACCACTCCTCAGCATGAGGTGGAGGGAGACTTTCATCCCCATGTCACTGAACTGGTTTGGAGCGTGCAGCGCCCCTGTGCCCATCGTCGTTTTGAAACCTCCTACTCGTTACTGGACAAATTCAGAAGGCAGAGAGTAACCTACACTTACTTCTGCAAGGTCAGGTAATTGATTCCAAGTGTAGAAAGAGATGAAAAATTTCATATTGTTGTTTTCAGAGATTTACCAGGAACTTCACCCAGTCTCCCAGGGCCTACCCCGACCATTACTACTGAGTATTGTTTCACAGAACTTACCTTTCTGTCTTCTGGTTGTACTTCTGTCACTTTTAGTCACTGGGTAACCTCAGTGACTCAAAATTAGAAGATGTTCTTGAGAGAGTTTCTCAGGAAGCATGTGTTAATTTAAAGTAGTCTTCAGAATGCCTTGGATACTTTCCAAGTAGAGATTATAATCCCTTTTTCCCAAAGGTTATTAATTCATTGATTATTAATTGTATCAATGTTATTGTTAAGAACTGTGAGTAGGACCCAAGGACTCCCAAGTTTTAGAGCTGTTCCTCTTTATGTTCTTCATACTTCCTTTCATTATTTTTTCTTGATGTGGATTTTAATGAAAGATGATTATAATTTTACTTTGAAATAATATTTTGTTTTGCTACTGCTAAGTATATCCCTGTAAATATCTACTGTTTTGTTTTATTCAGTCAATCTCTCTAAGAACAAAGGAGATTTATGGTTCAATTACAGACACTTCGATCTTTAATGAGTTGTGATAGAGGAGATAGTAGCAATCTTCAGTGAGCCAGAATTTGTTACCACAGTTTTCCAAAGAAACAGTTACAACGTTTTTATGCTAATAAGTTTAAACATTCATTTTAGCTTCTCTTCAGGTTAAATAGTGGATCCGTTTGAAGTTGATTTCAAAACTTCCGCTGACTTGAAAAGCATCAGAATTTTACCCTCTGTTTCCTCTTTCCCGTCTTACAAAAACTTTACTTTCCCTTTAGTATCAGGAAAAAGTATGTTTTTGAAAGGTATGACTGCGCGTGCACTAATACAATCGCCAATATACCCGTGTTCGTTTCCCGCAGCCTCACATTTATTTCTTGACCTGTTCTAGGCTTGAATCTCTCCTATGTTTCATTCTGGAATGAGATGATATTAAGGAAGAGGTGAGGGTTTTTTTGTTTTTTGTTTGTTTAGGAGTTTGTGTTTTGGTGTTTTTTACAGAGGAGAAGGATCTATTTTTTAACACGCCCCTTTGCTTTACTTGGTTCTGCTTTTGTAGTGGGTTTGGAAGGGTAAAAGGTAGAATAAACTTAAAGCTTTTTGAGGCTCTCGCTGAAAGGATTTGAAGATTGGTAGGTCTGCTTTTTTTTTTTCTTCTTTAAGGCATTGACAGAGGCTGAATTAATGTGAAGCCTCAGGCCTTCCACTGCTGAGTTTGTCTAGAGCATGAAGAATCTCATTATTGCAGAGTGCACTTGAAGCTTGAAGTATAGAGAGTATGATGACTACATTGATGGTTAACTTCTGCACCCCATGAGTCAGTGTCATCCATGCATTTAATGTCTAGGTTTGTGCCAGCATTCGCATTCATGTGCTTGAGTGATGGCAGATGATAATGACTCATGCTTCATTTACTGGTGTCCTATCACTTTTTCTCTGGCTTCACGGACTTTTCATTGAATCTCAAAGAGCAATTACTGGGAAAGGATGAAGTGTCTATGCATGAATAAGGGTCAAAGAATTCAGAGGGGCTCTGAACATTGTTTTACCAAAGAAAACATGATGTTTTTCTTTAGCTTTCCTGAAATAACTGGTTTGTGTCATGTCTTCTGCTTTTGTCAAAATAGTTTAAGCTTCTGTGTTGCAGGTTTAGCCACAGAAATTCATAAGGTAAGGTGGCTGTGCTCATTTTTCCGCTCCGTGATTGAAAAGTAAAGTAGATGTGATTGCTCTAATTTAAAAACTACAATAAACAGAAGCTGTGACATTTAAATACATAGCATCAAAAGTGGTTCCACGATTTCCATCTATGTCATGAAAATACAGTATTGTACTAGTAAAGATCTGGAGAGGCTTTAAGCTCATTATTACTTAAATAAATAATGCTTTAATAAATTAAATTATTTTTATGAATTATTTATTATTTAAATTCCAGACTTTAAAAAAAAAATACTAGACAAAAGACTTCTGTCAGATGTCTGGCATTTACTGTCCTACTTCCCCTCTTCTCCCTGTTGTCTTTCCTGGCAGAAACAACGCAGAAAGATGTGGTTGGTGACATAACCATGTGAATATAAATCAGACAAACTGGTGCCTGCTCTAAAGGTTGCTTCTTGTTGCAACACCACATGGTCTGAAAGTCACAAAAAAGTCGATCACCTTGATGTATTTCTCAAAGGGATGTAGGGTGAGAGGCATCCACAGCAGTTGAAGACAGAAGATTGCAAAAATGAAGTTTTAGGTCAGATTCAGAGATCAGAAGATATTTTCTGGCATGACCAGTCAAACATCTGTGAGAGGTCTGGGATTTTCGTTTTACTCTAGTCAGATGTGCAGTGTTTTGCAAATTCTGTTGTGTGTGTGAACAGCTGAAATTGTTTTCCCATTTGTGGGACTGAGAGCTGTAAACACAATTATCTGCATGTGGAAGTAAAAAGATATATTAGAAAATGTTGTGTCAGTAGCAGATTTTCAAGGAAGCCTAGCGATGTTCGTGTTGCCTGCAGATCCCTCCGTTCCTCCAGTTGAGAAAAGAAACTGAGGCCAAAGCAACTTAGAAGGTCTAATGCCTTGCATGTAGTTCCAGAAGGCTTGCAGATTGATGGCTGTGGTCCTTTAAAAATAAGGAAGCTGATATAAATACAGTTCTCAAGCAGTTCTTTTCCCTGTTTTTAAAAGGAAAGCTTGGGAAACAGCTCCCTGCCACAGCAGCCGAGAACTTATGGTGGTACTTAGGGAGCAAGGCTGAAGCTGTTCAGGATGGTTGGATCTGGTTCTGACCCTGAAAATGTTGATATTCCTCAGCTGAAGAGTTGAAATCTCTGTTGCGGATGTTGTGCCATATGCTGTATACATTTGCAGTGCTCCTAGGGGAATGGTGTGTGTTTATCGCCGATTCAAAAATCCCGAATAAGTACACACGCGTGTTAGCTGGCCTCTCCTGCTCAGGGCAGTTTGCCCTTAGGGACTGGTGCTTCTAAGGTGGTGCAACACTTGAGGCATCAGTAGCCCCCTGACTACCGATAACATGGTGGTGGTGCCTCCACCTTACTGCATTTTAGGGGGCAGTGGGTTGAAATCTGTCCTTTTTAAAATACAATTTTGGATCAGAACTTAATTACAGCCTAGCAGGTAATGATACCAGCTGGTGCTGGAAGGCAGTAGCATACACAGGTGAGTCTGGGAGATAGACTCGTAGTATTTCTTAAAGACCAGAGAAATAGATAGCTAAGTCATAAGCTGGATGTGCAATCTTAACCCTGCAACAAAATCACTGTGGGTTTTTTTCAGTCTCTAGGCTACTCAGCCGTGCTGAGAAGTTAGGAGCTCTGCTCCACCACTGTTAGGGCTGTGTCCTGATTGAACACACAGATGTACTGGGCTCTTTTTGAGGCAGTATTTCTAATTGTGTATGTTGCCTTTGGACAAGATAGATTTTTTTTTTTTTTTTTTTTTTCTCTGACTTTTATCCTTTTAGCCATCAATCTTTCTTTCAATTGATTTGAAAAATTAAAAGCAATTAGAAAGTTTTAATAAAAGACTGAACATCAGATAAACTTGCTACCCATTAACAAAATCACCAGAAGACAGTGCTTCCTATGGGGAGTTAGAGGGGATGTAAAGAGAGCAGGGTTGGAGTTTCTTCCCTGAATTATCATTATGCTGTGTAATGAAGCAGAAGCTTACACAGCCATGAACTAATTTGTTATGGCTCCTCATGAGGTCTGCAGTCCAGCTGGAGAGAGGTAAAGAGATGACAGTAGTTTGTTAGGAAAGGGAAGGAAGAAGCCTTCTTTAATAAATTATTTGAAATTTTGGTTTTTCTAATGCCATCTTTGTTCAAAAGCCATTTGGATTAAATCAGTTGTGTCTGGTCTATAAATTGCTAGTGCTTACCTTCTCCCACCCCCCTCTTTTTTGAGCATCATGAATGCAAAAAGGAAGGTGACTAAATACTGACAAGCGATGCTGTTCACACACTGTAGCAATATGTTACTGGCTTTAACAGGAGGATGCTGTTTCAGATCTGTTTAAATGAGAAATATGTTTATCACAAGGGTGCTGAGCTGTCCTTCCTCTTTGATTCCTTAATTTTTAATGCGTAATGATTCTGCTGAAAGCACTTCTCTTCCCATTTTTCTTAAGGCACTGCAATGTTCATTAATAAAAGCAGCGCTGTTGTAAGGTGCAATGTTTTGTTCCTGTATTAAATAATATATATTTGAAAACTGCATTTAAAATAATGTTTTGAAGGTATGTTTCCCATGAGCAAAACATAAGAATGGTTATTTTGTCCTTAATTCACCTTGTTCCATTACAGATCACAAGAAGTACAAGAACAGGAACATTTGGAGAAAGTTGTTTTCTGCTTGTGGTTTTTATCACCTGCGACCTGTTGTTTTTAACCTGGTTTGTAGAGAATTCTCTAGTAGTTTTTTTATCAACAAATCTTAACTCATTTTGCAATAAGAAATCTGTCAAAACATGCTTAGAGAAGTTTGCTTACACAAGTTTGATGGACCAGGTATTTGAAGATAGATTTTTCTTCTTAATGGCTCACCATTCTGGTAGGTGAGGTCTGTGGCCCTTTAAGAAATGCAGTATTTAGCTTTTTACACATGAAAAAGGTGTCTTTATTGTTTGTCTTACTCTTTCTTTTAGAGTTCCTTCGTTAGGATTATGGAGTCCTTGACTGAGATTTCAACACCAAAACAAGCATATGTGCTAGCGTGAATCACAGTTGCTACCAGCTTTGTTTGCAAGTGGTCCCAGAGTGCAGCTCTGTCTCTTGCAATCTGGCTTTTCTGGCATGGGGCTCCTCTGCTTTCCCTTGATACCGAACAGGGATTTTTTTTTCTGAAGCCCTTCATCACTCAACACCTTTTCCCTCCCCTGCATGACGGGATAGCAAACCCAAGAGCACGGAGCCAAAGTCTGTCATTTCTCCTTAGCTTCCCAAGGACTTTTTGGAGGAAATAATATCCAATCCTTGTGCTGCAGCAGAGGGGATGATACCTGCTTGTCACTGTCAACCATTCTAGCTCTTTTAAAATGCTGGTGGTACTTAGAAACAGCACTGGGATACTCCTGACCTTTAGGTATTTTTTTACATACCTGGAGAGTGCCACAGAGTTTCTCTGGCTGTTTTAGACAACCAGTGTCCTCTTGCTGGAAATAAATGTGCAGAACATCTCTACTTCCGTTTTGATTTTTGAGTTTGTTGGAATGCGCTGGGACAAATTGGCAGCTAGGGGATATTTAAACAGTGGAGCTTTCAGCAGCACACACTTCTGAAAAACCATGCAACGTTTGAATGATTTGAATCTGTTGGAAAAGCAGATGGGAAAAGATGGTGAAGAACTCTTCTGTTTATCCATGTTTATCAGGTGTATTTGCCGGCCTGGCTCCATCAACTGTGTCTACCAAAGTTCAAGACAAACTATCAGTAACTGGTCATCAGGTTCCTAATTTATCCTGTGCAAACTGCTTAACTCCATCTTTGCTGAAATCTACAAAAATCAGTAGAAAGGAGGAAAAAAAAAAAACAAAGCAGAAACAGCCTAGTGAATAAAATGCCTCGGCAAAGCTAGTGAGTGTTGCCTTCCAGCTGAATACTGTCTGCAGGTGTTTAATGCTTAGACTAGACTAGCCAGTGGTTCCAAAAAAATGTGGAATTTTGGGTCATGGCCAAAAAAAGATGCATTCATGTCTTTTAAAGTAGAAAAACCATCTCCAGACTGCTGAAGCTGGGCGTGGACAGAAGGACTTTGAATTGATAATTATAAGAAAAATATAACTAATTTGTGAGATCTCTCACTGTGGTGGGCATCCCTTCTTGAGTTTTATGAATTTGGTTGTTCTGAAAGATGGTATTGAGGAGTAGCAGGAAAGAAATGTAATTTGTGAATAATTGTCTTCTCTACAGAGGGCTGACTTTCTGCTCTACTGGTCCTGGATGAGTGTGTAGATCTTGTACAAGAACACTCTGAATGCACTTCTAACTACAAATACATGTATTATATGCACATACAGAGTGGTGGAAATAAAAGTATTGTTAGACTGAAGGAAAAAAATCATCTCATAAGCAAACAAATTATACTGAATGTACACAAAAACAAAGGATAGTGATGGTTGCACAGGCAACAGGAAGTGATCTGTTTCATTGCATAAAAATATAATATATGTGGCTGGCAAAAAGGAGAAGGGAAAACCTTTTCCTTCTCACACAATAGCAATCCAGAACAATGAGTCTTTTGTATGATTAACTCTGTGAATGTTGATGCCAGGTTCCAAAAGTGAATCCACATGGTTCCAAGTTGGTAGATATTGCCCCCACTTGTGTTGTTGGCTAAATGAAATTTCCTCCCTGAGAGCTTGTTTGATACCTCCTTGGATCACTCCATGTAACAAGAGGATTCAGCTCACAATGTCTGTTTGCTGTTTACGTACTGTTTTCATTTCAGAATAATAAACAAATACGCTATTGCAACAATAGGTCAAGCATTGCTAGACCATCAATATGCACCTTAGACATGTGAGAAGGCATGTCTTCTTAATTTTCACTGTGGCTCAGATGTGTCGGAGGATAACTGAGGCTGTCAATGTTTTAATGGTGTTCTTCTGAAAACCATCTTGAGTTATTTTGTTTAGTGTGTTTGAAGTACAGTTTAAATATATAACCCCATTCCTGGAGGGGTTCAAGGCCAGGCTGGATGGGGCTTTGAGCAACCTGGTCTAGGGGGAGGTGTTCCTGCCCATGGCAGGGTGGCTGGAACTTGATGATCTTTAAGGTCCATTCCAACTCTAACCATTCTATGATTCTGTCCTTTGCTTGGCTGCTTCAGACCAGTCCACTTTGCTGTCTTAAACTGCTGAAAAAGGTGGGTTTGAGCTGGATTGTGAATTAAGATACAGGCACACACACACTGGCTTGGCTCTGTAATGGAGGTTGTGACCTCTGAAAGCGATAACATTCCCACATCTCTCTTCCTGGAGATTTTTTTTGGAGGTACAGCATTGCTTTCATAAGTCACCTCATTTGTAGTGTGGCTTTGGGTCGTGGAGTGCAAGGGTGAGTTTTAGTAGCCTAAAGACAGGAGGATGTTGGCACGCCAATGTGTTCTGAAAATAATGCTCTCGAAGATGCATAGCTGAAGGAATGTGGTGTATCAAACCCTTGCTTTTCTTCACTTCTTTTGTTAGCACATTTGAAACCGAGATTGAAACCTCCTTTCAGATGTTGTTGTTCTTTCTTTAGTGTTAAGGCTTCTGTTTACGTAGATGAGCAGGCTCCTTGACTGCTTGGCCCCGCTAAGCTGACACACGTGTATGTGGGTTGTTCTGAAAACCCACAGAATGTTTATCTTTGCAGTCCTCAAAACATTACCGTGTAGTAATGGAGCTGTATGTTACACTGTAATTTGGCACCCTCCTCCTCCATAAGGTTTCTTTCTTGAAAGCAAAAGATAACAAACATTGCTTATAAATAATATATATATTTATATAAATTATATAGTCATCTTCTCTTGCTTCAATTCTGTTTGTAGCTTGTCCTCAGCCAGCTGTCATGCTAGGACTCTGCTACTTTGACAGCTGTACTAACTTTTTAACTTCAAATAACATGAAAATAAATACGACCTGCTGGCTCTGCATTTAAAATCAACCAGTGCAAACAAGACACGCTTGTAATACGGCAATGAGAGAGCTCTGATACTCTTGTCTTCCACTTTCTTCCCGACATCTGTTTCTTGCAGTTTCTGTAATACTAAAGTTTTCCTATGTTGAATCTAACACTGTAAGACTTTGTTATATTCTGTTTGACTTTATATTATATATAGGCTGAAGTAGTGCCTCTTTTTGCTGTATTCTATTGCTTTTCCTTAGAAGCCTATGGATGATACAATCTTGCCCCACTGTGAGAGCAGGGGCTTTGACTGTTCTTCTGCATTACAAGGCAGCCAAGCTGAAATCTTTGCTCTGATAAAGAGCACTTCATCCTCGCTCATGCTGATTCAGCAGTGCAGGTACTGAATCTCTGCTCCCTGCTTTGTGGGATGACATTCTAATCTTTTTCTTTCTCTAGGCTCAATCCCCCTTCCAATTTTGAGAAATACTGAGTCAGAGCAGCACTTTTCTTCACAGTTCTTGGTTATCTTCAATGCTGATGAGATAGGCACGCTGTAGATCTACCATGCACAAAGGCAGATCACGCTAACTGTACACTATGATCAGTGAACTGAACTTCCAGATGGAAACTCTCCAAAGGGTTAGCAGCTTTTGCTGTTGATTTTACCAGAGCAAGAAGCATGGGTGTGTTTGGGTTTTTATTCCAGGGACCATTTTTAATGCTGTGTATGACTGTCTACAGGATATACCATACCTTGAAGTTCCAACAACCCTAAACAACCCTAGTCTCTACTCTTTTTCCTCTAGGCTGTGTTGTTAGTTACCATTAACAGCATATAATTTTAGAAAATTACTTATTTTGTTTTCATTATTGAGCCACTAAATTTCTGAACTCTTTCATGCTAATAATGAAGGTTTGGGGACTTCCTCAAATTCTTTATATACAGAAACAGTATGTCAGTGATGTTAAGCCGTTCACTTGTAGGCAGCTGTAGAGCTGTAAGTGGAGAATTTAGGAGTTACGTTATTTTTCTACTTCTCTTACAAGTTACCCATGTCTCTAGAGAAGCATACTATTGATCACACAATAAGTAACATATGTAAGAAAACTAGAACATATTTTGGTAGCACAGATAGAATAATTAAGATTAGCATAGTTTAAGCACCAGCTCAAAGTAACGAGTAAAGTAGGATATCTGAGAACAACTGAACATAATCTTGGGAGGGGAAAAGTTTGATCAGTAATGGAGGCTGGTTGTACTCCTCTTCATTCAGGTTGTCATAAGGTCAAGTTCTGGGAGAATACCAGTGCAGAAGGGCTGTGGCTGTAGGGAGGAAGGAATTCTTTCTGTGTTCCCTTCATTATTTTCCTTCTCTCTGCAGATTTTGATCTCTCTGGGAACCTGAAACTGTCTTTGGGGAACTTTACCCTAGGTTGGAAGCTGAACAAAGTGGTGGTGGGACCCTTTCCCTTCCTCCTATCTTCTCAAGGCAGGCAAACCCATTACGTTGGTTTGATTCTCTTACGCGTTTTCAGTATCAACAGTCTCTGCCATCACCCCTTCCCTTGCTCCCCCCAAGCCAACCACCAAAACAAAAAAACCCACAACCCAAAACCTCAACAAGTGATTGCTTTAGTCTTACGTTTGGTGAGGAAGAACTTGGCACCAGCTGGTGCTGGAGTAGATAGGCTGCATAGGGGCCAGCGTACAGGTCCAGCGGGCTGCAAAGCAGCACAGAAAAGATGAATATTGTGAGAGTGTGCTAGTATTGATTCCTAATGTTTTGGGTGTTGTTTGGTTGTATGTATATTTGGAGTAGCAATATGAATGTTAACTGTCTCTGGTCAAGAAAAAAAAGTTGAAATGGTGTAACTCCAAACGTGCGTGGAGTGAAATCCTGGCTCTGATACAAGATTTCATGCTGCATGGTGGAAATTCACTCAGACCTTCTTAAAATGTTCCAGTGTGTCTTCCATAAAGACTACTTGGACCAGTTCTCAGATTGATGTGTTTCCTATTCTGCTTTGTTTGAAATTTTTTTTTTTTTCGGGGGGGGGGGGGAGGGAACAACATTTCGGGAATTTTAGGATTTGACTTAAACAATTGCGCCAGGGATGTGGTAGTATGATTCAGATGACTTCTGCTCACTGTATTTTAATTTTGGGAGGGGAATTCTTCGATAATATAAAGTACTTTCCTCGCCGCTTCACCCCAAGACATTGCTTTCTTCTCTGACTGTTTCTGTGACTGAGTATATATATGCTTCGTAAGACAAGTGGTCCCCGTGTTAAGGGCGTATGTGTCTTTCTTGGACAGATTTAATGCAAGTAGTAACCTCACTGAGTTAGTTTGCAAGTCCAAGGCCCCTGTTTCATTTTGTAACTTTAATAAAAGAGGGTTAAAGGTGGAAAAGACCCAGAAGTCATACTGTCTGTCCCCCAGTTGATGCTTGGGTCATGAAGCATTAGACCCTTGTGGCATTTGTTAATGCTGCAGCATGAGATTGTCCAGACTGATTTGTTCACCCACCTATCATCATCTTGGCTTGGAAAATGGTGTCAGATATGATCCTTGTTCCTGTGCTTTGTGCTGGCAGATTATTGTTGCTGGTTTCAGCTACCATTGCATCAGGCAAAGAAAATAGACCTTTTCCTCCCTCCTCAAATTCAATTATTGCTTTGCTTGTGGATATCAAATACATTCATGATACTTCCTAGCATCAAAGAAGGAAAATAGTCCGAAGATGTTTGTCATAGCCATAGGCTGCAATATTATACTGACTCATTTCTGTGCGCAGTAAAGTATTAGGGAGAAAGGGGAAGGGGGAGATGGAGCAGCATGCGGATCCTGTGCGGGGCTGTCTAATGGGTAGAAATAGATGAGTAGTTTCTGTGGGGCCGGGCCTTTTCTCATAGGAAACCTTGAACTTACGGATTTGTTCAAAGCGATTTGATCTGTACCATTTCCTGTCACACAATGTGCTGTGTTCAGATATTGCAATGTGTCTGTTATGAGAGATACGGTAGATTTGGGGAGTCGTATGAATAGAGAAGCGGGGAAGCTGAGCGATTCATAATTCTCTTTCAGGATGGCTACCAGAACACAGCCACTTAATTTTGGGGTTGGTGTTTATTCCCTCAGTTTATCTCTTAAGGAGAAAAAAAAAACCCAATACTCTGGTACTCTGCATATTAACCTTAGTTGAAAACTCGCCCAGTGTTGTTGCTGCTTCTCTCGGTCGTTTTTCTGTCCGGGTCTCTGTTGCTTTTTTGTTGTATCGTATCTGTAAATGTTTTCTGCGTTCCTTGAGATAGGAAGCAGGGCTGCCTATTTGGGTAGACTTTTAGAGGATTTTTGAGTCCTCCTTCAAGAAGAAAAGGTGAAATAAAAATGTGAAATGTGAAAAGGTGAAATAAAAGGCCTCTGCTAGGCCTGCCGACTAGCAGAGAGGATGCTTCCTCCCTCTTGAGAGCTTCTCTGTTTGTTGGTACCCTGTATGAACGGGAATGGATCTGGGGACAACTCTGTGCGAAATTCCTCCTTCGCCACACCTCTTTCTGCTGTATAGACCTTGTTAGAGTAAGCCATGACTGAATTAGCATTTCAGACAGAGATAGTGCAGTGTCTCAGCTGTTTTTGGATTTGTATTTTGTGTGGGGGTTTTCTTTTCCTCCTACCCTTCTCCTATTAATTAGTTTGTGCTGTGTGGAAAATCTGATCTGCTTGCTGATTGTTTTCTTCATTATTGAGTTGTAGCGCTAAAGCGCTGTCATTATCCCATGAACCTACTTTTATGTCTTTAATAAATTCACTCTTACTACTTTACACAGGGCGTTAGATTGATGGAAAAAGCTCAAGATGAAAAAGCAAGTTTCCTCACTGTGTTGTGCTAATGTTCCGTCTCCTTTGAGCTGCTGGTCCTTGAGCCATAGGCGTAAGGAGGGTGTTCGTTTAAATCATGGCTTTTCAGTGAAAAAATGGGGATTATGGTATAGTGGGTACCTCCTCATTGCAAAGTAGCATGAATGTGTTCATTTGAATTATAAAACTTAATGAATGCACAGATGGATGTTTTTCCTCCTTGAAATGAATATGTGTTTATGTTCATGTCGTATGTGTGTGTGTTCCCAATATCAGAAATAAAAGGGGAGAGTGCCTTGCCAAAAGGCAGGCTGGCTTTTCTCTTTTGCTTTAGTTTCCAGTTGTCAGACAGCCTGATTATGCATTTGTGCATTGAATGTCTTCTACCACTAGGAGAAAATTAAAAAAAGGTCTTGGAAGATTTTCTTAAAATAGTCTTGAAAGTAGAAGCTGATGTTGAAAGAAGTCTTGTATATTAATTCTCTATTTTATTTTTTTTTTAAACCTTACTTCTCGGTCTTTGCTCGCAGTCTTAAACTGAATCACAGCTTGTCCAATACAGCAAGTTTAGTGAGTTGATGCTTGTTTCCAGTTCTTCTGACAACACATAGTAGAAATTAACTTCCTGAGCAGTTGGGCTCTAGGGCAGGTCTGTGTGCATGCTCACAGTAGGAGCGACCACCCAGTCCAGAATGACAGAACAACACAACTACTGGGAAGTGGGTAAGGTTGTGCCATCAGAAGAAAGCTGTGTGCCCTGTTCTGGCAGAACAAGGATGTGGGGAATGTATTAATTTTAACTGTTTGCTGGACGTTAAACCTGCATAACCCCGGGTGCATCATACCTCACTGGTATTGTGTGATAGAGTTGAGACCCCCATCTTCATGTTTATTATGTGTTTTGGCACAGGCACAGGCAGAACAGCGGCAGCCAACCCAGCATAATTGTGTTGAATTCTTTTAAAGCATTTCATTGTTTATCAGGAGGATTAGCAGACTGTTTTCTTTTGTAGCTATACTGTTCTATTACCTCTCTCCTTCATGAGACCCTTTCCCCCAGTTAAAGATGGCTATATTTTTCTCTTATAAGTAAGACTGGTAACTTGTTATTACTCATCTGGAGGATGAACTTCTGTAAATGGAACTTGTAAAATCCTTTCCTCAGATAAAATTATTGTGATTCTTCCTTGTGTCAAGTAACTTCTCTACAAGTACCCGCTGCCTAAGTAAGGGCTCTTCAAAGCCCATCTCTCATCTCCTTTTCAAACCAGAATTAATTTCTGGCAAGTTAGTCACCTCCATGAATGGTGTCATTGTCACTACAGGATTATATTGGATTATTCATTTATTAATCTTTCTAAAGTAACATTTGGACATATATCTAGAATAAATATAGCTATAGAAATCTGTAGTAGATAATGAGTTGCATATAGGCAGAGAAGGTGCCTTATTTTAGCTAAAGCTGTTTAGAACAGCAAGGTCTCTAGTGACATAAGCAAAGTGGAGACAGGAGCAAGTCGGTTGGCTGCTTCTTGTGTAATTGTCTAATTTTCCTTCCTTTGGCATCCTCTCTGTGTGCCAGACTGTGTGCAGACCTTAAGACTGATCCAGTATAAAGATGGACCTGTGTCAGTGAGAAGGTACCCTGTAGTTTGTCTTATCTGCCACAGCAGATTGGGAAGGAAGTTACCTTGGCATTTGCATATTAATTGTTTGTTTTTAATAAACTCTCAATTTACAGACTCTTAAGGGTAGTGTTTAATTCATTCTCTCTCCTCATAATAAACTTCCCAGGGATAATTCTGGAAACGCTCTGTGTGCAGTAAAGCTGACACTTCAGATGGCAAGAAGCAGACGTGTTAGCTGCTGCTTCCTGTGTGCAGCAAACCCACACAGGGCACGGCTGCCACAGCCCTTTGTGTCCTACCTCCCCTTTCTTCTTCTTAGTCTAAAGCACACAAACTGAAGGAGGAAGAGGCTTTAGAAGACCAAAGATACGGCCATTTTTGCGTGTGCTTTGCTAAAGCGTCGTTGCAAACTGAGAATTGATTCCCATGACTTTCCAGAAGGAAAATGCAACTAATCCCACTTCGTGAGTGAGGAGACTGAATAAAAAAGAAGCTCATTGAGTTGTCCAAAACTACACAGCAAGAGAGTGATGAAGCCAGGGAATCCCTAATGCTCTACCCCCCCCCATACTCTGACAACTTATTCTCTCACTGGCTACAGCAGCATTTATGACCTTAAAACTGTGATGTAGGCTGATATGTTCTGGAAACACGTCTTCTGCTCTTGCATGAAGTACGTCATCACGCAACTCCCTAGCTTACGCTATGCAAGGGTTGTAGCCCATTTTTGTTGTTGGCCTTATTTATTTCCCAGTGCACTCAGGTCAGCTGTGGGATGCTTCCAGTACACACTCAGAGTCCCGTTGAGTGCTCATGCTCCACGGCACCCCTCCGCCTCCTCTGAGAGCAGCCTTTACATAGCACTGAAAGTCTGAAGCAGGAGGTTTGGGATGGTGAGCAAATTTGGGATTGGGAAAAAATCAGCACTTTGAAAGGAGCACAGTGCAGTTGCAGTGGGATCCGTATTCTCAGGTTTATCACAGCTATTCGTAACGGCGCTTTCCCATTGTTGCTCAGAATGAACAGGAGCTCTGATTTACTGTTGAAAATACGCTTTGTTTTGGAGATGGGCCTGGTGGAATGGGCTCTTTAATGTTTTTTCTGTTCCTGAAAGGACACAGGAGTAGCTCTTCTGTCTAATGAAAGAGAGCTCTTCATTAAGTGGCAAATTAATGCAGAGTATTTAAAACTCTCAAATGACTCTCTGGCTATGGTGAAAGTACTTTTTCTCTTACGACTTTAGCATGGGCATTGTGCTTTTTCTCCAAACTTTAATAATGATCCTTGCAAGCTAAGCCGTTCTTCCCATGTGTTGCTTTTGTGAGAAAGCTGAGCCTTGTATAGTTACAGGTACATCTTGAATGTAACTTACTGCATCTTCTCTTTACAGTCTTCGTAGAAGACTTCGTCTGAAGATGGTAGTATCCACCAGCAGGACTACTATGTAGTACTTTCAGCCCAGCCTTTCCATTATAGATCTCCCTTGTGAGGGGCTTATCCTCTAGCTCAGATGTTTGAAGTGCTTTCAGGCTGAAACTAAATGTCTTGAGTTCTCTGCCTAGAAGCAATCCCCACCCTAATATTCCCTTAAAAGCAGGTTAGCTGCAGAGAGTGTAATGTAATCCTCTGTCTGCCTTCAGCACTTTCCAACTGAAAGTGTTTAAACTCTTTCCAAACACTAAATTAATACTTGCAGCACTTCTGTCAAATCAGTGGCTTGATGCTAAGGATAAGTAGATCAATTTTATACATATGAAAACAGAAGCAAACAGCGGAGTGGTGTACAGAAGGTCATGATTGCAGAGCTGGGAATACAAGAGTCTAGTGTCACAGATTCCAGCCTGTTTTAAGAATGAGAGTAGTTAAAACAGCTGATGAGTAGTTGTTTATTTTTTGTGTTTCTTCCATCTGAGATCATCTTGTTGTTGCCTGAGACCTGTGTGGTGGTGGTAAGTCTCCTTTTTTTTTTTTTTTTTTTTTTTTAAATGTCCTTGTATGGCTCTTGACTAACTGAGCCAATCTCCTGATTGGGGTTTCTAAAAGTAGCCTTAACAAAATAATAAATTGTGTTAAGACTCTGTAACAAGTGACCTAATTATGTAGTATTGTAAGTAGGAAATACAGTGCTTTAGAGCTTCCCAGCATCTGCTTTCAAAAACTTCTTTAAATGGGTTGCATACACGGGTGTATACTTCAGTTGGGCAAAATGAAGATAAACATCGCCTTGCATTTATGCTCAGAAACCAATCACATTTAGGATGGACTCTTTTGTTTAAACTTGACAGAATGATGCCAGTTTCAGGGAAACAAAAGCCTTTGCTGTCAATGCTCCTATACTTGTAGGGTGCAGCAAGATTGTTGGAATTCATTTAGTAATAGTTTAACTAAAGAAGAAAATTTACAATCTGCGTGAATTGGATGGGTAAATCTTCTACTTTAGTTTCTGCCCTTTTCCCCTTTCTCTGTGTTCTTCTGTTTTAGATCTGACAGATAAAAAAATGGAGAAGTATGACTTTTATATGATCTTTGGATGTTATGTGAGTTGTCTGTCTTCTCAGTGCATATACCCTCGTGACACATCTTAGCCTCAGTGATTTCCTCAGGCTGTTGTTCTTACTCGCTTGCCTCTGGATAGTAGTTGGCCTCTTCCTTGTTTGAATGCTCTTCCAAAAATGTCTTCCTGTAAGCAGTTGGTCACTGTATGTCTGTCTGGCTGTTTCCTAATCTAGTGACCTGGTCAAGAACCAGCAACTGTGAAGTCAGCTGTTTGGCATGAATATTTGGAGAACTGTGGGAGACTTGGGTATACAGAAGCCTTGGCAGATGCTTGAGGCAATCATTTTGCTTGTCTAACCTGAAATCTCCCATCTGGGAGAAGGAGATATATTACAGCAGGAAACAAACCATTTTCCAAAATGTTTATAAATGGATAAAAGGAGGAAATGGTGAATTTAGACTTCTGCAGAGTCTTTGACTCAGTCTCTTGTGTCTGCCTGTTAAACAACTCTTTGCTGTGCAGCAACACAAATAACTGATTTCTGTGCTATCACCACTTTAAGACCAAATGACAGCATTTATATATTTGTGTTTAATAATATAGAATGAAGTGCAGGTCTTTAGTTTCCTACGGAGACCACAGTCGAAACCTGTGAAGTCTACACAAATAAGTCAAGAATTTGAAGATTGACTTACTTTATGAATTCCAATAGGTCGCTGTTTGCTATTGCATGCTAATAGGAAGATGAAGGAGGAAAGCGATAAAGACACAGCGTGTGTGAAAATAGAGAGTCCATTAACCTGAGATCCTGTGGCTTCTGATGCTTGAGCATCACTCTGCATGCATCTGCTCTTGAGAACTAGTTACTTCAGGGCACAACTTTATGTACACTGACTCAGGGATCCAAGGGTGATTTTCCAGATCTCTGTAGGGACAGATGATTGCAGTGACTCCAGCAATTGTATAATGGCCGCCTACATCTCATGCTTGTTGCTATGACTTAAATAGGGAGATTACCAAAAGCTGAAGGAGATCTGAAGTGAAGAGGTTAAAGGAGACAGTATAATCAGAGATGGTACTACCGAAGACTGGGGAGAGTGCAGGGAAGCAGAAAGAAAACAAGTTGTCCAACAACCTCTGTTTCAAGTTCAGAACACACTGGGAAAAGTAACCTGTGCAGTTTTGACTTCATGTGCTGCATTTTAATTTTTCTTCCTCCATGAATAAGTAAGTTGGGGACAGCTTTCAAAGGAAAGTTTGCAATCTTTTCTTCTCCCCTAATTTGCAGCTCTGTTTCTTTTGTAGAGTTGTCTGCATTCATGTGGCAACCAGATGGTTGCTGCTGCTAGCTGTAGAAGCTCACATTAAAAAAAATATATATGCTGGATGCAGCATTCCTCTTCACACCTGCTTCCAGAAGAGCTTACCCACAAGCGAAGGCAGCACCCACATGACACTGTACTCCATTGCTCTGCTTGCCCATGAAGTACTAGAGAGCTTCAAGTCGTACTTAGGTCCTGTGGAACACACACTGCAGCCAAACCTACTGCTTTTCCTGTGTTATAGATTTTTTTTTGTCAGTAGACTGAACACAAACAAGGCTTTTTTGGTTTTTTTTCTTCTTTCTTCTCTTCTTTTTCTTCTGTAAAAATAAGTGCTGTTCCTCAAAGTCAAAAATATGTGATTTTGATGGTTTTGCTGAACAGCCGTGTTGGGTCTCTCAAAGTCTGTGGCACATATTGGGGCAGATGTATGATTCAGTGGTGAGCACACCTAAATTTTAATTTGTATCCCTTTTAACAATTCCCTTGACATAGAACCTCCTTTGAGCTGCACTAGAGCACATTAGCTTCCCATGCCCCGGCTCTCTGCAGGGGCAAGGTTGCAGCCACCTGACAGGGATCTATTAAAAACTCTTTATATAGTTCTGTTTTATGAGATCGTGTGCGTGTGAGTACCTATAGCAACACTTCCTGCATTTATCTTGAAGAGTAGAGGGCTGTAGCAATATCTAGCACTATAGGTGGCACTGGCTTTTGTATTGCATATAGGCTTACAAATCTGCTTTACTGCATTGTTAGAAATCAATATTAGAAGTTCATAGTCGTATTTTTTCTTTTTATAAACTGTAATTTGTTCCTTGCTTACATGTTATTCTTGTTTCTCTTACTGATACCTATGAGAAGAGCTTTAGCACACATTAACTATTCTGTCTCTGCACCCTACAATGAAGTCCTTTGCTTTTTCACGGTCTGTGCTCATGGGAACATTAGATTTTTTTTTTTTTTTTTATGGACTAGCTGGACTGAAAGACATCATGCTACCATTTTAAAAACATACTGTAGGGTTGGGAGAGCTATGAGTGAGGGGAAGGAAAACACATTATAATCAGTCAGTTGATGATATTCATTCTGACTTTTATGCAGAGAATTGCTCATTAATTTTTCAAATTAGCCCCAAAAATAGGTAGCAGCCAATTATGATACCAAGCATTGGTTCACCAGTCAGATTCGAGTTACTGCTCCTGGCAGCCAAACTGCAAAAAGGGATAGAGTCTTTGCAGACAAATATGCAAGACCTTTCACCTAAGAGGTCCTCCAGGCTCCTCCCGTAGGAGAAATGTCGGATGCAATGATGAACTTTTATTGTAAAGTCACGGCTTGTCTGTAACTAGCAAGTCGCTGAACCCTGAGAAGACAGCCAAGTAAAGGACACACCGACTTTTCACAGCCACTAGGTGCTCCCATGTGCCGTGCTGCCCTCTGGGGAGTTGTCATGACAGTGTTGTCTCTGGCTGCTAAAATACAGGGTTATTATCCCTACCAAGGAACGTCCATTTGCTCTGAGCACCTGTGATACAGGTAGAAACTAAAAAATTAATCAAAGATGGGAAAATGAAGGCTTCTGTCTTAGTTTTGCCCAACTCCTAAAGCTATGGCCATCTCTAATTTATGTGCATATCTTCCTAAATGCTACCAATGTATGTCTGTCCCGATGCTTTGGTATTTGGCAAGGAAGAGATTTTAAGACATAACTTTATCGTCTTAAGTAACAAATTAGCTTTCTCATCTTTGTGCTGCCTTATTTCCCTTGACTCTGTACGGTCAATGGAAGGAAAGAGGAAGATTTTCTCAAGGGAGACAATAAAGCAAGAGCCTGATGTTACTGTTCTGGACTGTCTCCTAGAAGACTCTTCATCTCCTTGTGTTGACTACATAGGGCTGTTGTACAGCTGCAGATCCATGACCTACAGTTACGCATTATAAACAGTCCCCAGTATTTTTAACCAGTGTTCATAGAAGCGGTTTGATTTAGGAACCTGACGGAATGATGGTTTCATAATGGTCCCACTTTTAAACTAAGTGGTCTCACTAAGGGTTAAGTTGTGATGATCTTGATAACATCAGAAGTGGATTTGATACTGTCTTCCTTTGCTCAAAGGCTACAGTCTACACTTGTGAGATTTCAGTCTTGTTATAGACTGAAGTTCCTAAGAGCTTTTTTTACCATGTTCTTTTCTAGGGTGCATCTTTCCCCTGTTCTGTGAGTCTGTTGCGTAGGATCTCTTGATGTTCAGTTATGTGTATACTCAGATTCTAAACTCATTCAAGTTGTGTTTTATCTGAAAATCGACCTTGCCAGCAGCGGTAGTACATTTCTATCGAAATTTAGTCTTATTGGGGCGCTTGCAGAAGCAGTGATTGAATAACCCAATTTAAAATAAAAGCACTGTTTTTTGAGGGAAACAAATCTTTTTTTTACCTTTTCCAAGATTCCAACTGCATGTAAGTGTCCAGTGACAACCTGATATCTGGTCACGTAATGCTGTCTCTATAATGAGCATCAGTACAAAGCAAGAATGTGATTATACTGTCACTCTGCAGGTAGGATATAAATAGAGTTTTAACGGATTCTATATCACTTGCAAGGCTCCTGCTGCTCACTGGCGGTGGTGATGCCTTGAAATGTTCATTAAAATGACTTGAAGTGTTGTTTAAGCAGAGTGTCTCGCACAGTCAGCTAAGTTGGCTGCTGTTTTCAATTCACTGTATCAATCAGGACTTCAAGTCTCTACATTTTAATTTCTTTTGTGTCAGAATCAACTTTGTCGGCTCCTTTGTGTACCTCGGTTGCATAAATTGCCTCCTCAGCTGTCAAAAGTAGGTAATGGACTGCTTTGTAAAGAGCCCATACTCTGAGGACTCTGGAAAGCTTTTTTAGAGTCCAAACTTAAGAAAAACAGTTTTAGCTTTCTCTTCTGAAGTTTAAGTATTACAACTTAGGCACTGTCCAGTATTTTTAATAGCTGATGGTGAAGGTTCAGTCATAGAACCTACTAGTTGGTAAATGCTGACAAGCACTGTCAAACACTGAGTGTGTAAATGAGTTTGGCAGGATTTTAGCATTCTGACCAAGTACACACAAGTAGAGTACCAATGATGTTCAGAGCTCAAGTGATTTTTTTTATTTTTTTTTTTAATTTTTATTTAAACTTGAAATGGTGAAGATCTAGGCTTTTACCTTCCACATTGCTTCTCTCTCTGCCTTAGGGAAGCAACGGGAAAGAGAATGTTGAAAGCAATCATACTGGCCTACCACTGACTATGAACGTTCACTTCAGTAGTTCTAGTGTTTGATACAGACACTTTGTTTTAACTCATCTGTGATATTCACATTGCAAAATCATAAAATTGATCGACGACGTAGTATTTTTACAATCTGAAAGCTGTGAACAGCCTTCAGAAAAATCCTGGCTTCTTCTAGCTCTTCCTAAAAATTCATATGGATGAGTTTTCTTCCTTGTATCTTCATCCTGCATCATAACGTGCAAGTCTGGTACCTTGTTTTTATCAGGCAGGGCCATATAACCTTCTATATAAAGCGATGAGAGGGCCTCTTGAGGCTATTTAAATTATTGGTCCTTGGAGTAAGTATCTCCTTTTGCAGTTAGAAATCTCTTGACTCTTCCTCTAAAAGGGCAGTAGAGCATGTCAGCAGTTTGGATCCTTGAGACTGTAAAGAGATTAGCCACAACTTTCTTCTCAGGCTTCAGACTGGCCCTTTTTGACAAATGCAAACCCTGGCTGAGGAGCTAAAAATTAAAACATTGTATGTTTTGCTTATATATCCTCCCTCTCTTTTTCTTCCGTGACTAGTGGATTTATACAGCAATCAAAATCCTATTGTTTTCCTCCTCCTCAGTAATGATTGCATCAAACACTGAGTGTATTTTGTGGCTTCAAGCTTCTGTTTTCTTATTAGAAAATATTCTGGCTCTGTCACTTTTGTCACAACCTTATAAAGGCGAGCTGTCTGGATAACTCTTTGGGGACAGTCAGTTCTATCTCTGCTTTCCCTTAAGATGAGACTGCAGTGAGCTTGGCAGTTGTTGGAATTTGAATTTCTAATGACTGTCAGAAGAAAAGGGTCTCTGCATTAATGATTATTCATGATACTTTAAAAATACCCTTAAAAGTTTCAGTGGCTATATCCAAGCTTAAAGGGTAACAGTTGTGGATAGTGGTATACTGATAATAGATGGGAATTTGAAATTTTTTTGCAGAAGAACTCCAGTGTCTGAGTATTTTAGGTGATGATGATAATAATAATAAAAAAATCTTTAAATAGTTGAAATATGTGCTAGCATGAAACCAGGTAGATCGGTGTTCTAGGGAAGCCAGTAGTGGTACAGTCTTCACTGTCTGACATTTGATCTGCAGAAGAGCTGCTGGAATAGCTTATTGTATTTAACTGGCTTGTTTCAGCTTGTTTGAGGCAGGAAATGGTCTAGTGATACGGAAAAGGTCCTTCACCCAAACCCTGCAGGTTCTGTTGCATCTAAGAAAAAGGGCAACAGATTTCACACTGAGCTGCAAGATCAGTGCAGTTGGCCATGAGTTCACAGCAGCAGCAAGAATACTGTGGGTCTGAAAAGTTCACACCTATGGTATTTCTTTGCAGTTATCCCAAAACTATATTCCTCTAGTAACAGCAGAAATGCAAACGCCAAACTACGCATTTAGGTTCAGTTTATGCATGCTTCCACCCCCACCCTCAAATTTTCACTTTCTTATAGCCATTTTCTTAGTAATGTGTTGGAAGTGCGGCATCCAATATGAAATGCTTTTTTCTTTTTTTTTTTTCTTTTTTCCTTCAGCTGAAATGAGATTGGTGATTCTAGATGAGATCTTAATTGCTTTTACTTCACAACATACTCCGTGTTGCTAGGTAGTACATAGCTCAGCACTACATCAGTCTGACAAAATGAGTCTCAGGAGAGGAATAATAGGATTGAGGAGCTTGCAAATTAGGTGTGATGTACAATGTCAAAGAAGTGGTGGAGGAGTGGACTAGAATTGGCCTTCAACAGCTTTTTCTAGTCCAAGAATAAGAGAGAGTGGCACGGGAATAAATTTAACCCAGGGGGTCAGAACTGCAGTAGCTGTCTGGGCTGCAGGTCAGAGCTGAGGTGCACCGTCAGAGCTCCATCTCAAGGTTTTAACAGCATCTGCCTTCTCTCTGCTTGACTTTTAGTCTATGAGCTTGCTTTCATGAGTGCTAAAATATGCTTGTATAAAAATATCTACCGTATACGATAAGTAAAGGCTTCCTTTAGATTACTCGAGAAGTGAGAAGGATATAGACTCTTCTTGCTGTGTTTGCTTGGAGGTGGCAAGTCAGCTTTGTCAGTTCTGATGATTTCCTTGAAAGGACATGCTCTAAAGACACAGTGAAGAGCAAAGCACTGAGGAGAGGAAGTTGTAAAAAGGGCACCACTAGATGAATAAATTGCTGCCAACCCCATTGTATTCCTAATAATCCATCTCACAAGAAGAAAAACTTCTACTGCACAACCTTGAATTTATTTTACATCTATCATGTTTTGCAGAACTGGCACTGTCTCTGATTCAGATTTTTCATACTCTTCATCTCTCAGGTAAATTAAATACTATTGAAACAGCTGTGTGTTGCCTCTGAGGGTATTGCTTCTATGTGAAAAACAGCAGTTTTCCATAGGACAGAAATTAGATAGGCTCCTCTGGGGAGAAATATTTGTAAGTCTAAATGCCAGCCAGTTGAGTGCAACACCCATATTCTCATGTTGATTTTTAGTGTTGATCTCCACTATTATTTCTGAAAAAATGTGTCCTGAAACAAGGTAGGTGAGTGAGAATGAAATACCTGCTAAGGATAAGGGACAAAAGGATGTACTTCATATATTGCTAATTGAGAGTATTGCATGCATTTGATCTGCGGCTGTTCTATTGGATCACTTTCATTCACTTAGTGCGGTAATTTTACCAAAAGAAGGTGTGTGAGGCTTTTGGACACTTAGTCCTTCTGAACACAGTGCTGCTTTTTGCTCAGTTTTATCCTCTAGTTATTTAAATATTCATTTTATAAATATTTTTCTACTAAAATCTCTGTACAAAGAGTGGAGACATTTGTTTGTCAAGAACCTGGGCAACTTTCTCAACTTTTTCCTCTCCCTTTTCTCATTCTTTCCTTTCCCTACAGTACCTGAAGAAAAAAAATAACTATCATGCACTTAGCTATGCCAGCCAATATTTTGATGTTCTAAGATGGGTATTATTTTGTCCCACTGATATGTTATAAATATTGCATGTACATCGACTACATTAAAAGAACATAGAGTGATGCACTCGTGTTCTAAAAAAAATGCTGTAGTTTAGACAACCTTTAGCCGCTTCCTCTGTTCATCTGTGTGATGATACTGTTTAGTAACATGCTCACAGACTGCTGCAATTTCCCACAGAACATCTGCTTTAGTGCATTTGCTTTTTCTCATTCTTTCTGAGGCTGTGTCTTATGTACTGCATACAGTGCAAATCTTATGGTCAGGTCAGAAATAATTTCTTCTCATGGGTGGTTCTGCAATACTACTGTGATACCAGCGTTTGACAAATACGTGTTTAGTTGCTTTGCAGTGGCGGAATGAAGTATTTTCATCTCCACAGAACCTGAAGCACAGCAGAATCTTTGATTGGGTTGTTCTTTGGGTTCAATGTTACGGCAGGAAGCTGGGCAGCTTTCTCATGTGGGCAGGAAGGTGGGAAGGAGCCGAGCTCTTCCAGCTCCTGCTTCAGTAGGATCTTGGCACCTTGACCCAACCTGGTGCTGCAGCTGTGGAGACCACAACTCCAGGGAGCCCAGGCAGGTGGAGTCAAAGGCTGTGATCTTCTGTCCTGCTGAGATGTGCAAAATAGATTTTTTTTTTTTTTTTCCAAAAGCCTGTAAATAAATAAAACCACAGTGGTTTAGATTTCTTAGACTGGGAAAATTGGGGTTCGCAAATGTTATGTGGTTGTCACGTGTTTTGCCTCCTGCTTGCTGCTAATCTTTAGAAGTTAATGAGTGGTGGTTGGCCTTTGATTGTATCTTGATGTAAAGTCAGTTATGTGTTGACAGCCCTTGATAATTAATTGGTAACAGACCAAACGTTTCTGTGTGACTCATTCTCACCCTCATTTTCTAATTCCAAATGCCACCCAAAACTTTTTAGTTCTAGTAGGTCACAACACAAAACAACTGGATAACCAAATTGCAGAAGTTTTCAACATCTCTGGTGACGTGTGTGGGAAGTGTGCTTCAGTTACGGAACAACACAGAGACTCTACCTCAATGCCACCACTGTGGCTGTCTCTGAGCCTATAGAAAATGGAGGCCCAGCTGAGGTTGTAGGAGAATGTATGCAAACATTTCTTCATAAAATGAGTGTTCTGTGGCAGACCAAATGGCAGTAATGATAAACCCCTTTTGCAGGCTTTCCTTTCCCGTTTCTGTTGACGGGTAGAACCTGTAACTGTGTAGTCCAGGGTTGTTCTTGGGTTTGTGCCTTTTCTACAAGGGGAATTATTGCATTGATACTTTTGGTGGCACACAATAAATAGCAATAGTAATGTGGAAATCTAAAATGCTTTGTTTAGTTATCCCCAGGTTAAATTCATTTTTCTTTGAAGTAATGGAAAAGCTTGAATAAAATTATTGGAAGGAGTTAGATTTTATATTCTGATGTGCTATAGTATCTTTCTGCCAAATAAAATGGATATTCCATAATATGTCTGCAAACAAAAAAAGAATCACCTTTTTTTTTTTTTTCTTCTCTGTTTAACCCCTCTTGTGTCACTAGCTCCCAATGGAGTTTATTCAAACACTGGCAAGCACAGAGGAAGCTTGGGCATCAAAGTGTTCTGTCCAAGAGCAAATGAGGGCTGCATAAACAAATGGGACCTGGGCAATCCTCACTTCCCATTCAGTAGGAGCCAGAAAAGACCGGGAAGTCATCTGGGAGTTGCGGAGTTGTCTTTATGGTGTGATTCGTAAGGCCAAGTCCTTAAACGCATGGAGCCAATCTTGCATGCTTTTAACAAGAGAATTAGCTTATAAATCTGCAGCTGTTGTGTGCTGAGGCACGGGATGTGTGAGCTTACTTGCCAGGCTTTAGATTTCGAGCTGGGAAACCAAGGTCTTATGGAATACCAGCCAGATTGGCAAGAACAGGCATGAAAAGTATTGAGTTGGAACAGTCCCATCTACACTGCTGAACACTACTGATAAGACAGCTTCGGGTCAACTGATCATGACCAGTATAGAGCCTTGTTAAACGCATTAGGAGCTCTTCTGCCCTAAGTAACAACAGTGTTTCAAAGGTGCCTTGTCCCCACCAGCACGAAGCTGTGCTCACTGAAGCCTGTTGTTTACAACACCAGCTTCAACAGTGCATGCAGCCTCTGGGAATCCTTTGTGAAATGTACCTTTGCCAGCTTAAAGCTAAGGTGGTTCTCCGAGAAGCTGGTTTTAATTCTTTTCCATTTTCTTAAACTTCATTAGAGCTCAAAGCTGCTTGTACGTAGCATGCATAATCCTCTCTAGGAGAAAGGCAGTGCCACCAAGGAACAGACTGTAGCTACAGTCAGTCACTTCTGTAGTTTCTGTTTTGATCCAGAAATATAAAAGTTAATACTAAGTAAGAATTTCCAAAGTGATGCCCAGACTTGGGGAGGGGGAAGAGGGGTTGGAAAGTGGGGTGTTGATGAGTGTGAAAGGCTCTTGATAGTAAAATAAAATAAAAACTCAGTCATAACCGAAACATCAAACAAGTGGATGAAGGTCATAATCAGATTGAGTATCTGGGACACTTAATGCTGTTTACATTGATAAGATAACATGTTTTGTGCAGTCTCTCGGGAAATATGTGGAGAACAAGGTCTGAAACCAAAGGTTTTCATGCTCCTGGGAGTGGCATTCTCTGAACCATCCTTTCCTAGATCTAGATACCCATTACCAGAAACACCCAGCATTAGTCATCCATCTTGTATGGATGTAGCAGTGCCCTTTGCAACTGGGCTTTATGAGAAATTAAGGTGAATTTTAGTTCTGAAGTACTGTTCTTTGTTCACTATCTAAGGTTTGCATAGCCCCCTCTCCATATTGCATCTCTCCTGTAGATAAACAGAGGGTGGGTTTTAGAGCCGTCCAGCCTGCAAATCAGCTAAAATGACCTCTTACTGCTCCAGGGAGGTTTTTTTTTATATCAGAGCTGGAATATTTCCATAGATTTCTTTACTTCAGCTCTGGTTAGATTTTTCCCAACTAATTTAATGTCAGATAAAAGAGGTAGTGAAGACCTGGCTGGTCATCCGCTCTCTCCCAAGTCCTCATGGTGTGCGAGATTGTCCCTACTGAATATTTATGAAGGCTTATCTATTTTATTTCTGAATATTTAACCAGGAGTAGGTGCTTGTACTCTTGCCTTGAAGAGCATGCCATATTCTCATTCTTCTAACTTTGGAAGCTTTTCATAGTAGCAAGACTCGGTTCTCTCCAGAGTTATGTTCTTGCTAACATCTTGAATAGTAGATTTTACTGCCTCTCCAAAGACACTTTGAAGATATTGGCAGGCTGTTATCTTGGCATTTAATACCTTTTACCTTCAAAACTGTAAATATTTTTCTGTCTTCATGTGTCTGTTTCTGTGTGGTTTTTATGTTATTCATGGCTGCCTCTCTTCATTTTATCTGAAGTGTCACAACTTTGGGGAAAGGGTTGCTTAGACCACTGTGCACTGAGCCAGCAAATGCATTAATGGAACAATTAATGGTGAAATTTAGACACATTTTGTTAGTTTGTGCATTTTTGGTTTTGTTTTGAAGTTTTCATGCTCACCAAAATTGCCATTCAGGTGGCTGGTACTGATCCCTTGTTCCTTTTCATTGTGCAGACTGTGCATATTGTAGGGATTTGGTGCTAGAGCACGAGCAGGGTACAGAGATGTTCATGTCTCCAGTGGGGTGGTTGTGATTTGAGCACCAGAGTGAGGTCTGGGAACTTGTTCTCAAAACCCCTCTCTGTCCTTAGGTTTTGGACAAGTTATGTCCAAGTATATTCTTCATCCGTGCTGTTCCACCTTTCAATTTAACACCCAAAGCAAACAAAAAAAGCACCACCAACAAAAAAAAAAATCCCACCCTCACTGCCTAATCCCCATAAGACATTGCAGAGTTTTGCTGGGATTTCTCCTCTGAGTTACTGATCTCAGCCAAAGGCTTTGTCTGCCATTTCTTTAGAAGGTCGGAGATGTCTTCTACCTGCCTGCAGAAAAGACTGGTCCTGGGGGGTGGGGTTCCCAGACAGCTGCACAAACCATGTAGTTCAGTTCCCAGGAGGAGCATGTAAGACCCTCTCAGGCAATGCTCCTGTAAAGCAGTGTTGGAAGAAGAGGATGGAGGAAGAATGATCCAGTAGTCTTTCTCAGAGGTGTGCTGTGCAGCATAATGACCCATGGCCTGCTAAAGCTAGGCGATCCCTATTGTGTAAGTCATAAAAAGGTGGTTGGAAATACCATGTTTAAGTGAAAGCTGGGAAGAAAAGTGAATAGGAAATTAAATGTCATTTCTGTAGCTATTTCTTAACTTAATTCTCCAACGCTTCCTGTAAAATTGTTCCAATTTCAGTCATTGTTGTGGATATTCAGTTCCCATTTGGACAACACAGGGAAATGGTCAGCTGCTAACAGAAGTACCGTCTCTCCCCGCAGTGTACACAGATGCGGCTGGAAGATCCCACTAAACAGCCAGATACTGCATGCGTGAACTTGAAATAAAATTGGCGAGTGTCCTGGGAGTGTTGCTTTCTGGGAGTCATGCCCATCACCAAGCTGATTACATCCATGTGTTTCAGTGCTGTGCAGCCTTTAAAAGAAATCTGAAGGATTGCTTTTGAATATCTCTAATAGAGGAGGATGCGATTTGAAAGGCACTTCTAAAACTATCTAGGTAAAAATAAGTGAAATATGCTGGATAATGAAAAGCCTTTGAACTCTAGTGATGCATCGAGAGTGGTAATGCTCACTGCTTGTTTTTTATCTTATTAAATGTATAGTAGCATTTAAATTGCTTTGCTTTAACACCTTCACATAGCACATGCTGTAAAAAAGGAGAGTTGGCTTCACAGTAACTGTTAGCTAGGGACTCCCAAGTTGCACAGCGTTATCACTGGTATTGTATATTCTTAGGACTATACAGATAGGAGGAACCGTTGGGTCATCGAGTGTGCTCCTCCATAACAGCAGCAACTGTGTTAAGCTTAGAAATATTCACAGAATATGAACTCCATATATTATGGGTGATGGTGTGGTTCTCAACAATGTAGTGTGGTTTGATAACCTGTAATAAAAGATCAGATGGTGCAACTATGATGTTCCGTAAAGCAGAGCAAGAGAGTTTGGGGATATCGCTAGTGTCTTAGGCCTATGCGTTTGCACAGTGTGTGTTAGATTAATACTTGTAGATTAACCTAGGAATTGGTCTCTATACCTCATTATAGGGGATGCCAGAAACCAAAGCAAAAAGACCATTCTGACTGGGCTACGAGGCAGTGGCACAGTACAGAGTTTCCTTCCACTCCAGATTTTCGTGAAGGATTTAGCATCAACCGCGAGCAGGTCACATAGCTTTGGCTGCTGTCCATGTCATTGCACTAAGAACAGCAACACATCCTACCCAGCTTTCTGCCCGCATGTGACCACTCTCTATGGATTTGAAAGAGAAGAAAGCATGGGCAGGGAGGAGGAAGACTTCTGTTTTGAGTTCTCCAAATGACTCATGAAGGTCTAAATCTGGTATTTGTAGAAAATAAAAACAGTGGAAACAAGCTGATCCAGTCCTGGTTCAAGCCTTCTTGAGAGGCTTGAGAGCCTCTCAAGAGAGCCAGTCACACTGTTTCTTCCATCAGCTTTTCAGGATGCCTTCAAATACCACGAGTAATTACTGCTCCCTCTCTGCCTCCTAAATATGGGAAAACCATTCTAGAACTTTATTCTAGAGTCTACGTTGATTTTGACTTAGACCACTTGGATGCGACCATTGTATAACTACTTGGTGCCAAGCTGAAACAGTGCCCTTTGGTTGAAATAGTTTGTAATTCTTCTTCCTGCCTATTTCTCCATCCATCTACCTTTCCCATATTTGAAAATCTTGCCATTTCTCTAATCATTCTTGTAACCTTTCTTTGCAATTTTTAAGTTTAAGCTCCTCTTTAAGCATAGATGGCTGGTGTGGTGGTACAGTATTTCACATGAGGCTTTGCAGGTGCCTGGAGCAATATTCAGAAATGATGGGCTGCAGTGCATAAGGCATCTGAGAGCTGGGAAGGGAGAAGGCAGCAGTTCCCCTGGAGCCCTTGCCCAAGCTCTCTCCCTCTAAGGAGGCCAGTTTGCCAGGGCTACTTCCCCCCAGTGTCTCGGAGCCTCGTCTGCCTCCCGCATCGTTACTCAACACCTGTGCTCAGACCCGTGCCCTCCTGCCCCTCGGGAGGAAAAGCGGAGGCCAGAACAGCAAACAGAGTTTTATCGTACTCGCAACAGGTTTGCTTTCAAAAATAAGAGAGGAGATTTGGAAAAGTGTTTGGCAGGAGTCCTCCTGCAGTCCCAGGTTTGAAAGGATCTGGGAGGTTACTGGAGTCCTCTGTCCTTTCTGCTCCCACCCTTCCTGAGCTCTTAAAGCTGGCGGGTCTCTATCTCTCTCTGCAGCTGTTTGAGTAAGCTTTCCTGACTGCTTTGCTCATATCTTTTTGCTGCTTTTATACTGCATATCTGTCCTGAAAACAAGCTGGTGTCTTACCTTCCCATCTCCTTGCTTTGAGCAATCAGCGTGTGGTCTCTGGCAAGGAGAGGATGAGAGACTGGAGTGGGAGGCTTGCGATGACAGCAACTCAAGTCCTCTCACACGCTGGAGTAAACGCGGAGTAGCTTTTGCCTGGGCTCTGCATAGGTGCTACCCAAGGTCAAAACAGTGTTCATTTGAAAATCTGTCCTTAAGCACACACAGATGCCTACTGAGCACCCAAATCATATGGAGATGAAATGGAAACAAATCTGCTTCGTAGCTTCTCAAACTTAAAGTCAGCAGATGTGTGTTTGCTTCCTCCTCGTGCTGCAAAATCCCTTACGTCAGTGCTCGGGACAGAGCTGCAGATATTTGCTGCCTTTTGATATTGGTCTTTGTTTTCTCCGTGCATTTGAACCTTTTCTGTATTGGTATTTTTTACCTGCTGGATGAGGAAGTGACAAGGAAAAATATATTCTTTATCTTTGCCTTAGAAGTGTGACAGATACGGGCTCTTGAGCCTATACACCAGCTGCACCATTGCTAAATTATGATACATTATTGCGTCCATTTCTTTGCTTTTCTCATTCTGCAGGCAGCCGGAAGGATAGGGAGTTTAGGAGGAAATAAAGGGGCAGGCTGCTTTCAGAGTGGGAAACCTGAGGAAGGAAAACCATCGAAACCAGCAGTAAGAAAAAGGCCATGTTGTAAAGGAGAAGGTTCCCAGCAGAGGTTCGGTGTGGGGGTCTGGAGCAGCCATCGGAGCAGTGGGAGTGTAAAGGCTGAAGCGGTGCTGGAAAGAAGGTTAGAAAATGGTGTTTGAAGCTTATTGTGGAGGCAGAGGCGAGCTTGCAAATCATATTGAAGTGGTCACACAGCAGAGACAGGTTTGACCTTGGTGCAGACTGAAGCATTTTCTTAAAGCATTCGGATTTCAAATCGGTGTCCATTTACTGCATAGAAAACACTGTGTGTGTGTACAAGAAATCTATTCCAAGACAGAGAGAATCATAGAATCATGGAATGGTTAGAGTTGAAAGGGACCTTAAAGATCATCGTCATCATCATCATGAAAGGTCATCATTAAAGATCATCAACCCTCCAGCCTGGCCTTAAACACTTCCAGGGATGGGGCATCCACAACTTCCCTGGGCAACCTGTTCCAGTGCCTCACGACCCTCACAGTGAAGAATTTCCTCCTAATATCTAATCTAAATCTCCCCTCTTCCAATTTAAAACCATTACCCCTTGTCCTGTCACTACACTTCCTGACAAAGAGTCCCTCTCCGGCTCTCCTGTAGGCTCCTTTCAGATGTTGGAAGGCTGCTATGAGGTCTCCCCGGAGCCTTCTCTTCTCCAGGCTGAACAACCCCAGCTCTCTCAGCCTGTCTTCATAGGGGAGATGCTCCATCCCTCAGATCATCTTCGTGGCCCTCCTCTGGACCTGTTCCAACAGGTCCATGCCCTTATGTTGGGGACTCCAGAGCTGGACACAGTATTCCGGGTGGGGTCTCATGAGCGCAGAGTAGAAGGGTAGAATCACCTCCTGTGACCTGCTGGCCACACTTCTCTTGATGCAGCCCAGGATGCTGTTGGCTTTCTGGGCTGAGTGCACATTGCTGGCTCATGTTGAGCTTCTCATCCACCAACACCCCCAAGTCCTTCTCCTTAGGGCTGCTCTCTAGCCATTCTAAGAGCTAACATGTAAATATTTTGTTCTTTTCCCTTTGGTGGGATGGAGGCGTTTGCCATGACTTCCATCAAGCTGTGGCGCGTGTGACCTGCTTGCTGGTGCCCCCGTGTGCAATGGGATTGCTGGGTGCTGGTGGAAGCTGGGCTGGTGTGTGCTGCCTTTCGGCTGCTCCCCAGCTCGAGTGCTCGGGCAGGACTGAAATAAGTGGATGGATGTCTCGCTAACACACATGATCTTTCCAGGCTGGGAATTTAAGTGAAAGTAATGGTAAAGCCTAAGTGGGTAAGAGTAATAAATAACAAGTGATAGACCTTTTTTTTATATATATATATAAAAAAAATTAAAAAGGTTTCTTTTTATATGTATACACATATATATATATAAAATAGAAAAAGAAGGAGTTATCTTCATGTGCAGCTGGAGGAAGGGAAGTATGAAAGAATACCTTGAAAGAGCAAGGGGTGGGTAGAGGAGGGGCAGTCATAATGTACTTGGTTTTTTTTTTTTCCTGCTGGAAATTAGACTAAGAATTTTGCTGTACCTTTTCTGAGCAAGAGGAGCAGTTGATTGATTGTTTTTCTAATTAGGTGCAGTAATGCGCACATGCTGTGGATGCACGCCTCTGAAAGTGTTGCCCTAAATGAACTCAGTAGTAGAAAGAGTTTTTTTTTTTTTAAGCACAGTTAACAAAACAAACAAAACCCCAAACAGAAAAATGCCCTTAAGCCTCATTCATTTGTGGACAATTTAATTCTTAATTTAGCAGTGTTACTTAAATCCTAATCTCATCTTCTGGTGTGGTATATGAGCACCTTTTAATTGTTGGGTCACTTCAGTGATGATTTAGGAAAGCAGACCTGCTAATTGGATGCTTCAGACAGCATTTAAATCCAGTTAAAGTTGGGGTACCTGGGGCACATGCTGGTTTTAAGACATGACTTTGAGTGCTTTGCTGAATAAGAGTTGAGCATCGGCTTTCCAAACTCGTACATCTTTAGAGTACCCATTATTCCTCATAGACACAACAAAGGCAACAAAACACTTACTTCAGCTGAATAAGGTATTAAATTGTCTACTGAGCTTTTGGGAAACCATTTTTACCCATTTCAACACTGGGGAAAAAAAAAAAAAGATGACTTATTTTCGTTTTGGAGGGATTTATAGTTTTAATAATGCAGCATTCCCCAATAATACTGCCATCCTATTTTCTTCCCAGTAAAGATGATTTGGAAATTAAAACATAAATCTCTATATATTTTAAAATAAATCTGATCATGCTAAATTGAACATCAGTAATTTTCACAGGAACTGTGGTCTAGTCTGTTAAAGTAGACACGAAGAGATTTTTTGAGTATTTTTTCTTTCCGTACCCAGAACTCTCCATTCAAGAGTTGAAAAAGTTAAAGCTTGTCAAGCTGTGGAGTCCCCATCTGAATTTTAAGAAGTAAATCTGAGAACATTCAGCAGAAGAGATTTTAAATATAAGCAATTATTTCAAGATTTTATGTGAAAGTTGCTCTGAAGAAGAGAAGCTTTGAGCTCTTGGCGCAGCCGTAGGTCTCGGGCTGTTGGCTCGTGCATTGCGTGGCTGGCTTGTGGCAATGGGTGGCTGATGAGACGGGGCTGATCTCGTGGGACGCGGGGTGAGTTTGATTTGAACCTGTCAGCCAGCCAGTCTGTGTGTGGTTTGTCAGATGGTGCGTTAGTATCGGTAACGTTTTGCTTGTGATGAATCGACTTCAGTTGTAAACAATCATAGAATTGTCTAGGTTGGAAGGGACCTTTAAGATCATCTAGTCCAACCATCAACCTAACTCTGATAAAAACCATCGCTAAACCATGTCATTAAGCACTATGTCAGCCTGTCTTTTAAATACCTCCAGGGATGGTGCCTCAACCACTTCCCTGGGCAGCCCATTCCAATGCTTAATAACCCTTTCTGTGTAAAAATTTTTCCTAATATCCAATCTGAACCTCCCCTGGCACAACTTGAGGCCATTTCCTCTTATGAACAACCCCAGCTCCCTCAGCCTCTCTTCATAAGACTTATTCTCCAGACCCCTCACCAGCTTCATTGCCCTTCTCTGGACCTGCTCCAGCACCTCAATGTCTTTTTTGTGGTAAGGGGCCCTAAACTGGACACAGGACTCGAGGTGGGGCCTCACCAGTGCCCAGTTCAGGGGGATGATCACCTCCAAAGTCCTACTCGCCACGCTGTTCCTGATACAGGCCAGGATGCTGTTGGCCTTCTTGGCTACCTGGGCACACTGCTGGCTCATGTTCAGTTCAATCCTAAAACATAGTCCTTCATATGTGTATTGTGATCAACAGAGGAGCAAGGAGTGTGTTGGTAATGGAGAGAGAGTAACTTTCAGTGACTCCTCAGGTATATGAGAACCTGATGGCTGCTTGCCCCTGGAGTGTTTAACAGTGGTACTGGAAAGAGCCTTCCAGAATTTGAGTATTTTATGAGTTGGGAATACGCTAAAGCAGTTTGTTTTCTAATATCTCCTTTTATGACATGCAGATTAAAATAGAAAGGTATAAGCCCTCTCCCTCCTCCTGACCCTGCCCTCTGATAGAAAGGTCAATATATGTTTGTGATCTCCTCTCTCCTTTGTATCTGAATTCAGCTGGCTCGCTCTGTTGACTTGCTGTAAATTTGTAATGCATCACAAGTTCATAAATGACAACAGCAGCATAACATGGGGTAGAAATGTAAATGCAAAGGGATTTTGCAGTGTTAGCTTTATTAACATGTAAGCTTCTCTGTTGTATTTGTGGTAGCTTATATTGCATCTCTTCCAAATTTTTTGATTCTCGTTGACAGGAAATGTAGTTTCTGTCTTTTATCTGATTAAGTATTTTGATTATAAATGATGAAACCATTAATTTCTAGGGAGTGTTACGGGGGGAGTCATATTTCCAATGTATTGGCCCTTGAAAGCAAAGGCCCCTTTCCTTAATGGTTCCAGTTGTATTGGTTAGTTAAAAACAAGCGTTTACAATATGCAATTCTCCTTTAGAAAAGTTATTATTCACCCAGATGTAGTTTGTGGAGGTAGACAGAAGGCTTTGGGATGGAGGATTAAAGATTATTTAGAGACCTTACTCGATGTATTCTAACTTTCTGAGATGTAAAGCTCTTTCAAGGATAGAAAATAAATGACTTTTCAGAGGTTGGATGGGAACTAATTCCGTATGTTGCTATGGGTGGTAAACATTGATTTCCTCTTCGATTCAAGAAGCTTATAATGTGTGAAATCCTCTTTAAGGCAAAGAACTTGCAGAGCGTTACTAGGGCTAGTTTTTCCTGCAGTTACTGCAGTTTACTGCAACACTTACACTGTTGTGAATTTAGCAAGGACTTTCTTTTAGCTTTTCTCAGTACAGAAATTCACAGAGATTAAGCTGGGAAGCAAAACGTCTTCCTTGTGATACGCTTTTGGAAGGTGTTCTGCATGTGGCTGTTTTCCAGTTTTAGTCTTAACTTTAAAATCAGTAGAAGCCAGTGGCCATAAACCTCTCCTGTAAAAATATGAATTGATGGTCGGTTATTGAGAGTGAATTACAGCACTACTGGATTGGGTTTCTAAGGGAGACAGATAGGTGTCCATCTAACATTTTTATTGCCATTCTATTTTAGCAGATGTCTTTTCTTTCCCTGTCTGTCACCATACTGAAAAATACGTGGGGTTAGTAACTCTAATGAGCTAGATGCATTCCTGAGTTTAAAAAAAAAAAGTGTGGCAAGTTTTAGAATTCCAGCACAAATAAAATGACTTTTCCTTCATAACAGTGTGATCTAAAGTCTTGCCTTTAACAGCAGTTGGTATCCCAAGTTCTGTGTTTGGTTCTTCTGTAGGTGCTCACCAAACATCTGCTTCAGGAGACTTTACCAAGGAAGTGTCTCAGTAAAGCACTGTCATTAGTTCATATACTTCATCTTCTGAAGAAGGGGTGACACCTTTTTCTCAATTTCTCTAAAGTCAGTTAATATCAAAACAACAACTGTAGTAATGATGGATGCATGTATAATATTTATTTGACATCTTTTTGATGAAGGCTGTCAAAATACTTCATTTCTATGGACATAATCAAATGCCTGGATTCACTTGAGGACGAGCCTTTCCTCATCTTTCTCAAGGAACAGAAAAGTTAATGTACAGTGAACACAGTGCAATTGTATTCATAATCCCTGGTCTTGCAGGTTATAGAAAGATTAAAGCACTGGATTCTGTGGTGTCGGTCAAAATTTTCAACACTGGCATTTGTTAATAGTATGTTCATTTTAACTGCCTTATATGTGAGGCTACATCTGCTCATATATAAACATACATTCTCAGATAAAGCTTGAGATGGGTCCTCTGGTGAGGAGTTGGGAGATTGCTCCATTTGTCTCTGCCAATATAAATTTCAATAACGTGTTTAGTAGTATCTGGGTATTATTTTGGGAGCAATTTGAGTGTCTGTTACAGATCCGCCTTGGGAAATAAAGTAGAAGATTCCTGTTGTAGTATTTATATCGGGGAAAAGAGCTGTCTCTCCAGTATGAAGAGTGCAGAAGCAGCCCACTCGCTGAACCTGTGAGTTCGCTCTCAGATGGGGGGAGACAGCGATCTGCAGGGTCAGTTCTGGACCAGTAATACTCAGCGCTTTCGTTAGTGCTCTTCGTTTCCTTGTCTGGATTATAGTTACTAAATCTGCAAATGATACGAAATTGGGAGGGATTGCAAATAGGTTGAAGGACACAGTGAGAACTTGGCAGGGTGGAGAAGTGGTTTGGGAGGAAGGTGGAGTGACACCATGCAAGGAAACATGCAGTTTCCTAGACTTCAGAATAATAAAGTACATAGAAAGCATGAACACAGAGTAGAGAATAACTGGCTAGTGAGTAGTTTTGTAGAAAAACAGATCTGATGTTAGCATTTAGTCTGTGATGGACCTAAGTCGAAGTGTTAGACTTGCAGAAAAGGTTGTCAGAGGGCATATGCAAGAAGACTCGTGAAATAGTCCCCCAGACCTCAAATGGAGTGTGGTGTTTGGTTCTGGGCATGCTCCAGGGAGGAGGTGAAGCAATGGAAGAGGGTGCAGTGGATGGTCAGCCTTGGATAAGTTGATGTTTGAAGGACAACTGAAAGATGTGGTCTGGTTAATCTAAAGAGGAGAAGATAGGAGAGGGGCTTTCCTCAGGGGTCGGTACTGGAGCTGGTGCTGTTTGACATCTTGACATGAACAGTGGGACTGAGCACACCCTCAGCAAGTTTGCTGACAACACCAAGCTGTGTGTTGCGGTTGACACACCGGAGAGAAGGGATGCCATCCAGAGGGATCTGGACAGGCTTGAGAGGTGGGCCTGTATGAACCTCATGAAGTTCAGCTAGGCCAAGTGAAAAGTCCTATACATGGGCCAGGGTAATCTCAAGCATAGAATGGATTGAGGGCATCCCTGAGGAGAAGGACTTGGGGGTATTGGTGGATGAAAAGCTCAACATGAGCCAGCAATGTGCACTCACAGCCCAGAAAGCCAACAGCATCCTGGGCCGCATCAGAAGCGTGGCCATCAGGGTGAAGGAGGTGATTCTGCCCCTCTACTCCACGCTGGTGAGACCCCACCTGGAATACTGTGTCCATCTGTGGAGTCCCCAACATAAGAAGGCCATGGACCTGTTGGAACAGGTCCAGAGGAGGGCCACAAAGATGATCCAGGGGGCTGGAGCACCTCTGCTATGAAGACAGACTGAAAGAGCTGGGGTTGTTCAGCCTGGAGAAGAGAAGGCTCCAGGGAGACCCTTATAGCAGCCTTTCAGTACCTAAAGGGGGCTGCAGGAGAGATGGGGAGGGACTCATGTCAGGAAATGTAGTGACAGGACAAGGGGTAATGGTTTTAAATTGGAAGAGGGGAGACTTATATCAGATATTAGGAAGAAATGCATTAAATGTGAGGGTGGTGAGACACTGGAACAGGTTGCCCAGGGAAGCTGTGGGTGCCCCATCCCTGGAAGTGTTTAAGGCCAGGCTGGATGGGGCTTTGAGCAACCTGGTCTGGTGGGAGGTGTCCCTGCCCATGGCAGGGGTCTGGAACTCGATGATCTTTAAGGTCCCTTCCAACCCAAACCATGCTATGATTCTGTGATCTTAAGAATAACTTTCAAACATTTAAAAGCTGCTGAAGAAAGAAAAGGAACCTGAACTCTGTACACAGAGTGGCTGGAAGAAGTGGTAAAGAGCTCTAAACTGCTCTAATAAGGTAGATTCAAGTGGGGAAAATACTTCTAACAGGACGACTTCTGTCAAGTAGTGGAGTAGGTTGTGATACCGTGGACTCTTGGTCGTTGGATGTCTTCCTCACCTGTTGTTGGGTTTTTTCAGGAAAAACATAACCTTTGATTCTTCTGTGGACAATAGGTGGACTATACAACTTTTTAAGATTCCTTGTAGCCCTGTGGTGTGGTGGGTTTTTTTTCTGTAATTTATATTGGACTGCAAATCTGTCTTAAGTGCTTCGAAGGATGAGACATCATGTAAACAGTATATGTCTTTTCAAATATGTAAACAAGTATAAATTACCCTGCTGGTTCCAAATTTCTCTTTACAATTCTGTACAAGAATACAAAAATAGCAAAAATACTCTTATAAAGAATACCTACTTTTAGAGACTGTCAAGAATGGGTAATTTTCCTACGTAGAAGGGTGATTTAAAATTATGGCTTGGGGTCACATCAAAAACTGCAAGCAAATTTCAGAGTGAAATTGTTTCATTGTCCCTCTTCCTTTCCATTTTATCAAACTGACAATAGTGGAGAGATGTTTTAATTTTTCATATTTCACTTTTTAATTTGATCCATTAAATGAATTTTAAATATAAACTAGCATCTTGCACTTACTTAAGACCCTTTTACAATCTGAATATCTTGGCACATTTAATGTAAGTGGAAAATTGTATAGAAATTAGCTTAACATCTATTCTGTATTGCTTTTTACTGCCGACCTCATCATTCAAATACACATAGCACATGCCCAGCTGGTATAACTTAATTATGTTCAATTTATGTAACTTAATTATTAAAGACTAGTTTTTAGAGAGTTGATTCCTATGCTTCATCCAGCACTACTGCTGGCTTAAAGAAACAGCTGGGCAGAAAAACACATTTTCAGGAAGACATGCTTTAAAAATTACACGTTTGTTTTTACTTTGTTTTTCTCCCCTTTTCTCACTGGGATCCTTTTCTTTCCAAATTTCAATTAGGTCAGTAAAATACTACTTTAAAAACAAAAGAAGCTAACTAAAGCAACAAGGACCAGAAGATAAAGGTATAGTTTGTCGAAAATTAATTTAAAATAGTTTCAGAAATGAGACGTTAAGAGAGATGGTTAGGAAGTCTGACAATATGGTAGCGGGACAGTTTCTTTTACTGCTTCTCAGCAGAGACTACGTTGAATGGTTGTCTGAACATAGTGCTGCGAGCGTCAGGCTGACACTGGACACACAGACCGGTGTCTGCTGGCACTGGAAGTCACAAATCACCTGCTGTGTGGCTGAAGGGGCAAGAAGTTTTGTGGGATGGAATTAGATTGCCCTGCAAAAGAAAGGGAACTGAAGAGCTGAGTGGTGTGTACATGAAGACATCACTCACGTAAACGTACATCACTCTGTTCCTTTCCGCAGTCAGTGAGGCACTTCACCAGGGTGATTCAGAACTGGGGGTGAATCATCTTCTGGAAGTTTTGTTTGTGTAGGAAAATTGGACCTGTTATTCAAGGCTTCAGTCAACTGCTTAAAAGTAGGCTGGATGGATCTGAGCCAAGGTCTCTTCATCTTTGAAAAGTAAAAATTAAAGAAAAAATGAGAAATCATATTAATCTTAGCTGCTTCGGTCTGTTAAATCTGTTTCAGGAGGTGAGATGACCTTTTAACACGAGTTAACCAGCGTGCTGAGACACACACACACCCCCCCCCGCCATTCTCCTTGCGCTCTTGGTGTGTGTGTCGTGGCCACGTTCCAGGCTTTAGACGGGGATACCCATTTTCACATGAGAACTTAAAATGGTTCGTGTAGTCAAAAGTCCCAGCTGGGAAATTAATTCCCAGTAAGCCTTACTATAGTAAAATAAATAAATACGTACACACACACACTCCTCTCTGCCTCCCTTCCCCTCCCCTTTTCTGGAAGTTTTACTGAGGGAGAGACAGGTTCTCCGACTCATGGAGCAGGAGAGCGGTTCTCATCACCACGGCGGTGGTGTCACGAGCACATCAGTTTTACACCATGTTGGCAGAGTTGGTTTGCGCCAAATAAAGTATCCCTAAAACTCTTACGGTGGGAGCCTCATTAAGTTCACTGAACTCCTTAATGTAGACACTAGGACTGTCCCCATATTAAATTCAGTGACTGAGCTGAAAACAAATAGAATGAACCTAAACATTCATTTGACGCAAAGAATGTTTTTGAGCCTGTATTTTGAATTTTTATTTCTAGAATGCATGCCATTTTAAAGCAAAAAGTCCATAGTAAAAATTTTGGTAATTTTTCTTAAATTGTTTTGCTTAGGAGTTGGTTTTATTCCAGGAGGAAAGATAATTTCGGATGTTTTTATTCTTCACAGATTCATTTTTTTCTATCCATTCATTAACCAGAGGAAAAATATTTGCCTTGCTTTGTTAGGTGTGTCCTTTTGGACAGCATCTCATAGGCTGTGTTTGGACTAAATTTAGAGGGAGCTTCACCATTCGTTGCAGCCCTCTAATTATAACTGCAGCAGCCACGAAATTGATCCAAACTAAATTAAAAACCAAATTGCTGCTGCTGCTGCTGCTCCCACTGTTTGGATCACCTGAATATTTATTCAGCTAGTGATACTTCTGAAATTGGAGAATTTTTTCGTTTTGGAGAAGGGGGAGAAAAATAGCCCAGCTGAGCTTTCACATCAAAAACCTCTTTTGGTCCTATTTCTGGTAGTTTGTTTTTTTTTTTTCTCCCTGACTCGGCCCCCTATAATTTTTTTTTTTTTAATCCACTCATGAACCCCCATGGCAAAGTGCACTAGCCCTGCTGGTGAGAAGACGTCAATAATTCAGATCACATTATGCTGGCAATTCAGTCAAATACAAAGTTACCTACGTTTCAGAAACATTTAGAATTCCTAGTTATGTAGGAAGTTAATTTGAAAGAGCAGCTGAATGCCTTCTGGAAACTGCTGAGAGTTTCTCTTTAGTACCCATTCTGCTTGCTTGCTCTTATCGTATATTTTCTGCATTTCTCTAACCTTGTTCTTGATGACAAAAGACATTTGCATGAAAACAGGATCTTTGTTTCTTAAGTGTTCATCTGTTCCTGCTGTTTATTTCCCACCTAAAGTCATAATCCTCTGTTTGTGGCATCACAATTGGTTGCAGTGGAAATTATTATGTCGTCACAAACGGAGGATTATGACTTCAGGTGGGGGGATAAGCAGCAGGAACAGATGAACTCTTAAAAGCAAAAATGCTGTTTCATGTAAATGTCCCTGGTAATAAAGAAGAAAGGGAGGCGAAATACAGAGAAACAGAAAATTGGTATGAGCAGACTTGTGCCTGAACAGTAGGGCAGCAGATTTTCCTTCAGGCAGGAGCAGCTCTTTTAAATTAGGAACATGTCCGTGTAGAATTTATTCTTTTAAATATTTTTCCCTCAATTAAAAAAAAAAAAAATGCTGATGATGTTGCTTCTCAAATACTGAAATGACTACTCGGTTCGGTGAGGGATTTTTGATCTTTGTCAAGATTTCTTTTATTCCTTTGTGTATGTATTTGTCAAGTCACTTTTAATCTTAAGGGAGTTTCCCTTTTTGTGCCTGCTGATAGGTTTTTCAAGCCCAAACCCCACCATTTGGAATGGAGCATCTGCCCTGTGTAAAGCAGGATGACCATGCTGGAAGCTCATCTAAACCACGCTGCTGAGCCAATCGGCCAAATGCTTTTCACGGGCTGCTTCCATTTAAAACCACAAGCAGCAAGCTGACATTTCTCTTCAGCATCATAAGATGGAAAGCTCTGAAATACCCACTAGCGATCTCAGCTTGTGCTTTATTTGGGTTTTATCTGAGCTTTCTCTTTTTCCCCTCCGTGTTGTAGCTGCTCTATTCTTTAGTAACAGGAGGTAAAAAAAAAAAAAAAAATTATTGGTGCAACCAAAAGGTTTATAAGAACAGAAACCAAAATACTGAATAGAAATGAAGGAAAGGAAAGATTAATAACAAAGCCTATTGTGTGCTTCCTGTGGTAGCAGCCAATTTGACTTGCTTTCATTAAAATTCTCCTTGTTAGCTCGGGTGATGTGTTGGGGTGATGGACTATTTGATGTCTGAGAAGTGGTGAGAAGTTAGCTGTCTAATGATGGACTAATTAGAAAGCCCATCCTAGCAGGATCCATGGAAATTGATTTGCACGGTGCCATTTTTGCTAATGAGAATCATGAATACATGTTTGCAGTCCTTTACTTACTCTTCCTACCCACAGCTAATGAAAGAGAAGCAATCATTAAGAGCTCAGCTACAATCTATCCAGAGTTTCCTTTGCCTTGTAGGAATAGCTGTACTTTTAAGAACTTCGGTTTTAAATAATACTCTTCATGGAGAAGCAAGCTCCCCACGTCTGCCTCCTATAAAAGGAGTTTGTTTTCTAATGCATCTCTTCTCAAGAGTTATCCTCGCTGAATAGGGAGTCAGTATCTTCTCAGTGCAATTTACAGAAAATTACCATTACAGCATGGGACTGGAAGAAACCATAAATATGTAGACTGAGTAAAATTAAAATTAATTAGATGATTTTTCCTACAAGGGCATAACATGTCCATCTACAACTAGGTCAAACATTTTTAATATTTAAGTGTCTAAGGCAAATAAAAAAACGTATTACTTTTAGTATCTCATCCTATGATTTTATTTGAATTTACATTTACCCAGGTGCTTTCAGATGCCTTTAATCATCCCAGACAGTATATGCCCAGCCAGCCCCATATGGCCCAGAGGAGAATATCCACAAAAGTAGGGTTTTTTTCAAAAAGATTTCCTGAATAAAATATGGTGTTGGTCGATGCAGTGTGGCTGCTCGTAAGTACATCCTCTGTTGTCCCTAGGACTCTAGCCTCCTGTCACCTTCCAAGCTTCCCGAGGCCTTCTCTGGCCGGTAATGATCTGGCATTGCATTGCTTTTCTCTTTCACCTGCATATGTTCCTGTAAATTCTGCCATAATTAAAGAAAACTGTAGATGTATTCAATTATCCCTTAACTTAGCTCTTTTAGGTGCATTTTCACCGCTGTAACCAATAGCGGGGATATAGCATTAGGCTCTAGGAGTTAGCTGTAGTGAGGTTTTAATGTATTTGCAGTGAAATGGATGCCCCATAAATGCCGTCAGGCAAAGGTGGAGTTGAAGACGTAGAAGCTGAAAGTGTAAGCTGACAAGCGGCTGGGGGTTGAAAGTAAGAGGGCAAGGGAATGGTGAGACGTCTTTGTAGGCAGCAACGAAGGAGTCGGAGCCTGAGGTTGTGCAGTGAAGACTAGAAACAAGGGGAATGGATTGCTCAGAGCTATTGATACCTGGACGGATTAGAAGAAGGGGTAGCAGAGGAATCAGAGTGAGTTATCAGAATGGAAAATAAGAATGGAAGTGGAAGGAGGAAGGTTCAAATGACTGTGTGTGAGTTTCTTAGGTTTCTTCTGAGTTAAAAAAGAAAGAAAAGAAAAGGGAATTCTTGAGGAGCCAGAGACAGCAAGCAGGTGGGAGAACCTCTAGTAAGAGGACAGTAATTTGCTCTGGGACAGGGAGATTGTATGTACACAGTATCGCAAAACAACGTGATTATCAGTGTCAATGTCTGACTTAAATATGAACAAGAAAAGTCTAATTTATTTTAATAAAACTGAGTTACCTCGACATAACCAGGAAGAAAAAGATCTTCCATTTTTGCCACAAAGGAATTTAGGTGAGGTCAGTACTGTAATTTATTTCCGAGATTGAGCCTGCCCAGATTATCTTGTCCATGCATTCACTGTTTTGCTTCAAGGAAGTTCCTATGCATTAGTTCCCTGAAGCAAAAGCCTTATCTGATTTTAGCAGTGAAAACAACCATAAGTGTATTCATCTGAAGGCTTGCTTTTTCCCTTGAAAGAAGAGATTTTCTAATTTAAAAATTTACTTTTAATTCCTCCATTCATGTTTTGTGATGTAGCACCTGTAAAACATATATGCATGTGTATATTCCATATATATATATATATGAAAAGCATCTCGTTACGGTAGGTACAAGATTTTTAATTTCTTTGCTGCTCTGTGTTACCTCCCAGCATTAGCTGCTCATTAATTTTGTGGGGGTTTTGTTTACATATTTATTCCTTTTTGTTCCGTTAGTGGAACCTACCTAAGAGATTAGGAAGAAATGTCAAACCCTTATGCACTTTCCTGCACTATTATTGGAGTGGGTTTTCAGTCATCTTATAACGCGTACCATTCAACATCTAAATGTGCAAACACATAAAAGAAACAAAAAACTAACTCTCTAAATTAGCATTCTTGGACGTTTTTTATGTGCAAATCTTAACTTAAAAATGAAAATGGACCTGCAAAAGCAATTGGATGGGTGCATAGCTCAGAGGTATTCCAAAATGGCAATCAGGGAAGACTTTCCAGTATAGCAGACTAGAAAAGATTTATTTGTAGACCATGTTAGGACTTTCTGGGCTGATATTTCTTTAGAAAAATAAATGATGAAAAGTATTGGTATACGGTAATGTGATCCACTAGCATTGCATAACATACGATATTGATGACGGATTATCTTTTTGAAGAAGAGTTGCTATATACAGGCTCAGACATTTGGGTTCAAATTAAAATTCAGGTCATATAGCTGTTTACTTACAAATAAATAGTCTAGACTAATGACTGGTTGGCCCGCTTGGGACAAAGAAAAGAAGTTGATGTGGGCAAATGGTTTGTAGTGTCATCTGCTCTTGTACGGTTCTGATAAGCATGCTAGTAAACTGTAGAATATGGTATAAAGCAAAGATAAAAACATACCGGGTGGTAGGATTTTGCTAAGACGTCATTAATGTTGGCTGTGGAGCTAAGCATCTGTGCAGTGCACTGAATTCTGCTGTGTCCTTTCTGTATAGAAAACATCTGTGTATCCAAAGAGCTGCAGTTTTCTAGAGGATTTGATAGCTATTAAAAATAGATGTAATGGGGAGTGGGCAGCCACTGGACAGTGAATTCGCTGTAATAATTATGGAATGCTCTGTGAACAAACCTCTTACCCTTCCACAGTCTTCATAGACACGGAACTACTTGGCTGCAATGACCCAAAACAATAAAGGAAAGGCCACATTAATGAAAAAGTAATGAGTGATGTTAGAAACCTAAGACACTGGTAGAAAAACACTAGTGATCTACTGAGCTGGTATCTGGTGTCCTACCATGTAAAAAGAAATGACCTACACAGTTCTGTTCTCACCTAAATGCAGCCTTTGTGCTGCTTTACACTCTCTCCCCCTTCACGTGTGCTTCTCATCTTTCTTCCCTTAACGTGCTCCTTCCATTTCATTTCCCAGTGGAATTGCACTACCTCCTGTGCGGGCTCCTTTTCCCACTGCTGAGAACCTCATATCCTCTCTTCTCTTTCTTCCTCGGTTTATTGTATTTACTTGCCACTAAAATTCGCTTTTATGAGCTATAGTATTCTTGCTTTTCCTCAATTGTATCTTAAGAGAGGAAGAATTTGGTTTCGTTTTATTGTGGCCAATGTTTCAAGGTGCATGCGAGCCATGGGACTGGTGAAGTTCTCTACTGGGAGTTTTCTTTAAGCAGAGCCAGTGACCTTGTGAAGCACAGAGGTTAGATGATCGCTGTTGCTTCTCCTTGCTTGGGTTGGAGATCATTGCAGTAGACCTGCCGGAATATCTAAAGATACCTAGGTTTTTGTATCGTGCTTTATTGGGCAGCTGTTTTTATAAGGGGCCTGCATTTATTTTTTGAAATTTAAAAACATTTTTGTGGTCCCTGTCATCTTCTGTTCACTTGAGTTTGCTACAGTCAGCGAGTAGCCACCAAAGCCTAGACAACAAGCGAGCTTTGGGTAAACTCTAATGCCAGGAGCTCCTCCTGGGCTGCTGTTGCTTGTATCACGAATCTTTTCTGAGTTTTGTTCCAGGTTTTACTTTCCTTTAAGATGATGTTAAAATGTAGCCCTTCACAACTGGGGAAATGAAAGCACTTGAATGAACGGCTGGTAAAGTAAACATTTGTATTTTGGAGAGCGTGTCCTGGATTTTGTCATTTGTTTAAGACTGGTGAAGTATTGGAAGTATCTTCATCGTTTGCTGAAGTGTAGTTGGAGGAAGCACTTACAGAAAGCCTTTTGTGTGTTTTCAGTGGGACGGTTAGGAATCCTGGTCAGGGAACAGAGGGTGTCTTTGGAATTAAGGTGATGAATCACAATGTTAAAGTTCAGCAGCAATGATTAGTAAAGTAATTTTTGAGGAACTTATTGACTGAAATGTGCTAGTAGCCATATTTCGTGTTACATACTTCAAAAATGGAAACCTTTGAAATTTTTTGAATGTAAGAGATATGTATAAAGAATAGGTAAGTTATCTTGGTTTACGGACTATAGCCGCTTGTTTAGAAGACATGATTAGAATATTCCTGTGTAACCTGTTCATCAGTGATGTAAATTTGCTGCACGCTCTTATTTCATCAGAAAAAAAGTTTGTTTATCCCTGGGGAGCTGGAACAATGAGCTTGTGAATCATCCTGCAGTTGGGTAGCCCTCCTGATCTACCCTCTCCCAACAACCTGTCCTGGCAAACCCAAACCCCGTTCTGCTCTGCACTTCAGCGTCCCCTCCCACCCCCCATGTATCCTTGGCTGAGTGAAGTCTGTTTTCTCTGGGATTTAATAAATCAGGGGAGGTGAGGAAAAGGACCTCACCGGATTTTTCTCGCTAACCGTGTTGAGGACCAGCGTGGCTTATGCACACTGCTTACCCAGAGCTGTGATTTGATTTTTCTCTTTTATTCCCTTCACAGTTGGATAGCGTCATTTAAAAAAACCACAACAAAATCCTCACAACTTTGAAAATCTGCAGTAAGGAACAGGATGCGTAGCTTTATTCAAAACTTGAGACAGAATAAAAAAAGGCATGTTTATAGTTTTCTCTACTGACATTTTTCAGTCCATGCTAAAAAGAAATGAAGACACTTGCCTAGGGAAACATTTTACAGAAAATAGTTGGGGAAAAAAAAATAGTTCAGTTAACTAAATTTTTGATTCATGTCTTAGTTCCTGTATCTTCCCTACAGCCTTAAGCCCCCCAGAGCATTATGTTTGCATACAAATGGTCTTGGGTCACAGAGCACCAGTTTTTTCAGTGTATTTTTGTTAGGTTTAAGCCTTTGTCTCAAGAACTCCCAGAATTTTGATGGCCCAAAAGTTCGGTGTGTGAAAGCCAAAGAACGGGTACAATAATGTGATGATCTGTGAAACCATTGCTCCTGTAGTCTCACTCGCCTTGTCCAAGCGGCTCAACAGCACCACAGGAATTTTGAAAACTGCAGCTCAGATACGAAACATCTGTTAACACTAAGCAATTAATTAACTTAGCAACCATCGTGGTTGGTTTCCCATAGCGAGCGTGCGTTACTTATACAGGCATTGTACACATTGTCTCTGCAGTGCATGAATTTAATTCTTAAACTTAGGCATGACTCCATTTAATTTCAACACATACATTTTCATCCAAATCCAGTTGTACAGACTAGATCCTTAATTAAAAGGAATTTAATTTTGAAAGTCTCAATCCTTGCCCGAGAGACTCTGGACCCGGACCCAGGCCAGGTCTTTTCCCCAGGACTTCACCTCTCCAGAGTCCCAGTGCACAAATTCCAGGGCACTGGCACAGCAGACAGGACAGCACTGGAGCCTTTGCTAATCACCTTGCAAACACTGGCTCTTATTGACACACTACATGAGTGTTCAGGCAATTTTCCTGTTTCTGAACTGCTGCCTGTACCCTTGTACCATCTGCTCCAGCACCTGCCAGTAACGACCGGATTCCAGTTTACCGCGTGACTTAAAAATGTCCCCAAACATCCTGGCTTTCATGAAAGTCAGGTTTCATTCCCCCATGTCTAAAAACTGGGATACTCTCCTAAAGCTATAGAACATCTCTGGGCTGCAGTGAGTAGTGACACACCAAGAGACTGTCGTCCTTGGGAGAAGAGGAGCACACACTAATTGTTACATCCAGCTTGCTATGACAGGCAAAAATTTTCGTTAGCACAAGTATGTGTTATGGATGCAAAGAAAGATATGGGTGTAGAGAGAACAGTCTAAATACATTATTGTATTTTCAAATCTGCTGGAAATTCTTAGAAATTGTTAGTAATGTGTAACGTGCTTGGGAAATCGTACGGTTTAGCCAATATTCAAAGCAACAGATACACTCAAACTATGTCTATGCGTCTCTCTCTAAATAAATTTTAAACATGAGGATGTTTTGCCCTGTAGTTATCTGTTACTAATCTGTAAGGGGTATCTTCTTGGTTGAGTATTTCAGACTCTCTTCTACGCAGGTCGGTCTCTCCTAGAGTAAGACCATTTTCTGTCACTGGAAAAAGAGAGTAACGGATTTTTATTGATTGACTAATGGCCCATCCAGTGATTAAAGTTGCTGATTCTTCTGCAGGAGAAGCCCCAAATGAGAGGAAATGAAGACCTACGCTGGGAGAAATACCTCTATTAATAGTAAAACTGTAGGCGTAATATTCTCATTTTACTACTGGATTTTTTAAATCTTAATTTCTCTCTGTGAGAAAGGACAGGCAGTAGACTGCCATGCCTGATGCTACTGCAAAAATGTGTTTTAATTTATATCAATTTATCTATTATATTAATTACTATTAATGTAAGCAAGAATAACGTGGATAATCTGCTTTACTGATTTGGAACTATATACTACAATATTAATTTCATCCATCTGCCATGTTAAGAGAGCGGGCCAAGTGTAAGACAATCAAGAACGTACCATGGAATATTTTTATTGGACAACTTTAATCACAGGTGCAAGTTGGGATGTAGCATGTTGTACAATGTCATTAGTGTCAGAGTGCATGAGATGCTGCTTTAAGACTGAAGAGAACACTTGGGTGAGGGAAGGAGGGATGAATGTTTGTCTTTCCTCCAAGTTTCTCTGCAAGACTTTTAGCTGTACTTTTATATCAAGAGATTCCGGAATTATACATAGATGTGTCCACAAAGAAGTCTTGTGTACCTTAATTTAATAAGCTATCACAAGATTTCAGGTCTATATCTGCAAGCCTAGAGCCTAGAGCCCTGTGAAAGACACTAGAAAAAAAAATGGAGACTTATATGGGCTAGAACTCCAAATATTTGAGTTTTTCACAGGTAGAAATTGAAGGATCAATAAGGGGAGAGTTCAGACCATGATTTTTCACTGCTGTGTTGTGAGTCAGAGCGACATGAGAAATGCTTATTCTTTCCAGCAGTAAAAGTAGGTGAAGTCCTAAGGTGAAATGGCAAGGAATGCTTAATGGCAGGTGTTAGGTTGGTGCACAGTCTCAGCCTGAAAGTATTGGAGTGAAAAAAATTAGATGAGACTAAACACTTCACGATGTTGCTTCCATTGGAGCTCTGTGGAGGTGGATAGATAGCTGGGACCCCTGTAAAGAAGTGTCAGATGAACTGAAGACCTGTAAATCAATGTCTGCTGCTGACAGTGGTGAGCATGGTGATTACCGAACACACGAGCTGAGCTCTCTGGTAGCTCTGCTGCTACTTACTAAGGACTTACTATGGAGATGTGCTGTAGAAGCTGCCGTGGTTTTAGCAGGGGGAGCCTGAGCTCACAGTCCAGTTAGGACAAGAGGAAATGGCCTCAAATTGTGCCAGGGGAGGTTCAGGTTGGGTATTAGGAAAATTTCTTCACTGAAAGGGTTATTAAGCATTGGAATGGGCTGCCCAGGGAAGCGGTTGAGGCACCATCCCTGGACATATTCAAAAGACGAGTTGACATGGTGCTCAGGAATATGGTTTAGTTTTGGTGGTTTTGGGGTTTTTTTGTTGCTTTTTGGTTTTTTATTTGGGGGGTTTTGTTTGGGTTTTTTTGTTTGTTTGTTTTTTAAGGTTGGACTAGATGATCTTAAAGGTCCCTTCCAACCTAGGCGATTCTGTGATTCTGTCCTGGCTGTGCAACACTAGCTGGTTCATAACCAGGGCTTGGTACACAGCCTAATCAGTGTAGACAGCTTTGGAGCAGAGATGTCCCTTCCTTTTTGGATGTGTCTCTAAAGGCCACCAGCCACCTGTGTAATTTGTGGCAGTGCTTAACTTCTGTCAAGTAACTAATTACCATCATTTGACACCCAGGGTGTCACACCTAGAACGTCTTCCAGGCGTTGGAGAGAATATAGGCAGGCAGATTGATCAAGGTTCCCCTCTCTGCCCTCAAGGAACTTTAGGACAAGAATTTTTGAGGTAGAAAAAGGATAAGAACTAACAAATTGCTCTTAGGCGTTACCTTTGAATGTAAGGTAATAAGTTAGACCCACTGGTGAAATGAAGAAAATCCTGGCTGAACTTAACGGCCATCAAAATTGACCTTAGGAAGAACTGGGCAGGAAGAAGTTTGCTGAGACTCAGGGCATTGTAATAAGATTTGAGACAAGGCTTTCTATTTTTTATGAATATAAATAGCATTCAAAATTACCACTAAATAAGCTTCAAAAAACAAACTTTGTGTTAGGAATATTAGTGGTGGTTAGGAGAGGAACAGAGAATAAAATGGAAAATGTCATTATAGCACTGCATACATTTATGGAGCATCCACATCTGCAACTTTTTGTGTGGTTTGGGTTCCTTTGTCTCACCTATCATCACTCATTCCATCTCACAAAAAAAAAAAAAAGATAGGAGGAGTAGAAAAGATGCAAGTATCTTTATCGGCAATATCAGTTAAATGGCAAATATCAATTAAGTGGCAAATATCATTAAAAGTTTACAACAACTTCCATATTGAGGAATGACTGTAGACAGTCTCTGCACTGTGGAGAAGAAACCACATGAAGGTAATCTGGTATACAGGCTTCTTAAATCATGAGTATCAAAACAGGGAACAGTTTTTCATGATTTCTCCTCATAAAAGAACTGAAGATCATTAATGAAGTTATTAGCCGGTAGGCACAAAACAAATGAAAGGCAGTCTCTCTTTCCACAGCATCTGTAAACTGGGATCTCACTGCCATGGGTTGTTTCCATGCAAAATTTTACATGGGTTTAAAAAGTGGAAGAAAAATCCATTAGGACTTACTAAACACAAGGTTACCAGGTGTAGCTGAGTGCAAATGCCTTAGCTGTAAATAGCGAGAAACTAGGGGAGCCTACAGAGGAAGTATCGCTCATTGTGAACTTGCCTTGTTCTTCCGATCGTTAGTGCCCAGCTGTTGTTACTGAGACAGGCAGATACACTGGGCAAGGTGGGGTTTCGGTCTGATCCAGTTTTCAGTTGTTCTCACTTTAAAAAAAAATAAAATAAATTCCAAGGTTCTTGCTTTAGGACACATCGATGTTTCCTTTAGGCTGGTTAATTCCCATATGAGCTTTTCAGAATCTGCCTGTAGAACATCTGATAATGATTGCTGTAGGAAGTGATCGTGCTGAGTCGTACTGCTGTCCGTTTCAGCCAGGGTATTGTATCTCACTGTGCCTGTGCATTCCAGTATAAGTTTCTTTTTTTTAATATAGAATACTTTCATAGCTATGGTATTTAGTGCAATTGTGGGAGATGATGGAATTTGTAAAAGGATACGGTGAGCTCTGAAGTCATACAAATGCTTAGAGACACTGGCAATGGGGTGATTAGGAGTACTTTACTGACAGTGTTTAAATCCTCTTCCATTTCTTTATTGACACCTTGAACGTAAAATTGATATCTAGAGCTACAAATGTTATGTAGCGTTACTTAATGCCTTATGTTGACTACAGAAGTTCATATCCTCACCCCACGTTTGCTCTCTTTGTACTAGTCGGGAGAAACAAATGAAGTACGGAATATACCCAAGCATGGGAACACCTCCAAGGGCAGACATTTGTGTTGTAGTCCTTAAAGCAGCAGCGGTGTGTTGTACACGCAGCAAGTAACAACATATACAAGCCTACTTTGAACTCCAGCTGCTGGGGATGTCCTACACTCAAATGAGCTTAAAGATGTACCCTCAGATGGCCTGAGCAGATCTGCGCTACATCCTGCAGACCTCTCTCCATCCAGCATTTCCACCACCCCGGACTGGTAGGTAGCCTGTGGGAGAGCACTGCTGATTTAAGTCATCCCTAGGTTGCTTCACATTGCTGTGGGACATGCTTAGAATAAGCTGCTCAATGGAATAAGCAGCCTATTTGTCAAATCATACAAACGTTTTATGGTGCCTTTTTATTCAGTGTAAAGCATTTTACAGAATTGTAGGTAAGCAGATACTCAACTAGAGGAGATTATTCTGCCTTCCCCTCCTGCCTCTGGTTACATGCATCTCCCTAACCTTGGTTAAGGTGGGAACAGCAATCTCCGTCTGTATTTCTCTTCTACTCCCTAGTGTCTGGCTGCATGGAATGGAGTACCTAAGTGCCTCTTACGGACTGTTTTACACACATGGGTGCAAGAAAGCGGGTTAGTGGGAGGTACACAGAATTGGTGACGTACTGACTTACTGAACAAACGTTGGTTGCTTCAAGGCTGTGGAAGGCAACATATACAAATGTTAATTCATGACGTTGATATGTATGCTCTCCTCTTTAAATAAGCCTTGGGATGCCCTTAGCCATGTGGTTGTCATGTAACAACACATGGCCCTTTAAATCTTCTTGATTTAGGAAGTCAATCTTGTAGTACTGCAGTTAATTTGCAGAGTTGAAAAATATTTTGCTTGAGTTTCAGACATGTCCTCCTTTCCTCACTTTTTCATTTAAATAGTTTCTATCCGTCTCACTGAAGCCATGCTGATAATGCAGTTCTCCTTGCTTTTGTGACTTTTCATCCCTTTGTAGAAGTTGCCACAATGAGACTCATTGGAGAACTTATTGTCATAGTAACTAAATATGAATAATGCAGTTATTAGTATTTTCAGGTACAGAAGGGTAACTGACACGATTGAAAGAAAACCGAGGGCTTTTCACCACACTTTGGGGGACAATGTATTTGGTAAGAGTATTCAACTCATCATCTGACTGGAAAGGGAAAGGAGAGTTTGGGGTTTTTTTTTGCAAAACTGAAATGAGTTCATTGAGTATCTAGTGGGTGTTCTGCTATGTGATGCCATACGGAGGAGGAGATCCGAGATCGGTGGTGTCTGGGACAATGCTGAGTACCTGCTGCTATTGGAGAGCAGATAGTGTTGCAGATGAGGACCAGTGTAGAGCAGCACGGGTAGCCCAAGCCAGCCCAAGGATATCGAGGTGGCTGTTTGGCAAGGACAGAGGGGAGTTGGCATGCTGGGCTGTATTTGCTTTGGGTCAGTCTTACTACCTTCTTAATTTTGGCTTAGATTTGCCTAGATTTAAAAACAAACCCTAGAACTGCTCGGCAGATTTTTTGTTTTAATATGCCTGTCTTTGTTGCTCTTCTTTTCTGAAAGCGAACAAACCAGGTGTGGTTAAAATCGAGTTGCTAGCTCACTTATTTGGGATTGTTCTTTTCACTGCAAGCTCACGAAAAGGGAAAAAAAAAAAAAAAGAAAGAAAGGTATGGTTGGAAACTGTTGTGAGCTGTCAGCTCAGATGGAATATGGGCTGTGCAGCTGAGTGCTGCACAGTGTTTACCGCAGACAAAAGAAAAGGAAACTATTGTTAATTCTTGCTGCACCGTTTTCCGTGAAACCTGAAGAGAATGCTGGGAGGGTTTTGATTTTGTTTCTCTTTCTGTAAAAGACATTTCACGTTTCCCAGAGTGCTCTTCACAACGAGCCAGGTGTCAGCAGAACCCAGACCAGAACTCAGCCCTGCTTTCCCCAACACCTTGCGGTGCACTGGGAGCCTGGCAGGAAAATCTCAGTCATCCATCCTTATCCCACCCTGTTTTGCCACCGATTCCCCTAAACAGCAACCCAGCAAAGCCCTGCCCCGTGCTGGTCTGGGCTACAGGCTTTTCAGTCAGCGCTGATAATTAGACTTTGAGGTAAGCCATCTGCTTGGCTGGCCCCCAGTGGTCCCTGGGCTTGGCAGGGAGGTGCGGGGGCCAGCGACAGGTCTGCTGCAGGAGGGGCCTGGCAGTGACACAGCAGCTGCTCGCCGAGATACCGAGCGCTCTTGCGATCGAGCACCTACGTGCTGGGGGTTTTAAAATGTCACTGGCCAGGAGGAGCAAACAGTGCGCCCCGTAAACAGCGTTTTCCGTCTCTCCGAAGCACCGGAGAGTAAAGGGAAAGGAACGGTCTGCACTAATGAGGGGAAAGTCAGGGCGGGAGGGCAGGGAGGGCTGGATTCGATAATGAATTCATGATTTCATCATGCTTTTTGAGCATGCGAGCGGGGAAGGGAAGGCATGTTTTGCCCAAGTTAATTCTGGCTGATTATAAACGGAGGAGGGCAGGGGAAAACCTGCCTCTTAGATGTTGTTTGTTCTGTGGGTTTGGCAGTCCTGTCCCCGTCATAGAGATCAGCAATAGGCGAAGCTGTATTTGCAGTGGGATAGATAGCTCAAATTAACACCGTATTAGAGGTTTAAAAGTACTGTGCATCTCTATTAGGCTCTGTACTGTGACCAAGAGACGGGCTTATCCCTGGAATCGCTTCCAGTTCCTCTTTTTGTTTCTCCTCTCGCCCCATCCTTTGGCTAGAAATCCCTTCCTTATGGCAGGCTCCTTTCTCTGACACTGGAGTGTAATAGCTTCATCATCATCATTATTATTATTTGCTATTATTAAAACCCCAATCTAGTCCAGTTCTTATTGGCGAACAAGTAGGCTGTTATTTTCCTCTCTTTCCTGTTGTGCGGCGAGCATCTTGTACAAGAAGAGAGGGATAAATGTTTGGTTTCTTTTCTTCCCAAAAGTGAGTGGAAGCTTAGCTCAAATCGGTCTCTTTCCGCCTGGCTAGATTAACAGCAGGATAGCTGCAATTTTTGTTTTATTAGGCTGGAAACTTCTTTACTTATAAGGGTAATCCCATGAATTCTGGCTCTGTGGGTCGGCTGGCTTCAAGGACATCCCGGAGGGTGTAATGGCCTCATTCTGGACCTAGGAAGAAATGGAAGTCTTTCTGTTCACTTAATGGACAGAAGCTTAACTCCTAATATTTAGAGGCTGATTGCATTTACTTTTCCAGCGATGGGGTGCAATGGTCGACACTTGCAAGGAGAGACTAGGTGCCCACCTCTCCCTTCAAAAAAAGGGAGCGGAAGTATTGGTATTTTAATTAATTGGGAGGAACTTTGGATTCTGCAGTAATAAAAGCTGTGAAAACCCCCCTTGTTCAAAAGCAGATGCAGCAGTGTCTGCTCTGTGCAGTATGGGGGCGGTGTGGGGTGAGCCCGGGCCAATCTGTCGATTTAATTACAGCTGGGGTCTGATATCCCAAAGAGGCAGCGTTGCCTTTCTGCCTTCCCTGCTGGACGAGATGACACTGGTAGGAAGAGAGGAAAAGGACTTGGGAATAAGCAAAGGATAACAGGGCAAGCAAAAAAAAAAGAGGAAGGTCTATCAGTGGAAACCATATCAGATTAACAAACTTTAATTACATTTAATTTTAATCCTTAACATTTATCTAAAAGGTGATTGAGGGAAGGTTTATTAGGATTCTATGTCCCCATAGCCCTTCTTTGAAAGAACACTGAATGAGATGATTGCTTGCGTCTCTAATTAGAAGTTTTTCCCCTCTTGATCACCTAAAGTCAAATTCATTTACTCTGCTTGAAACAAGGATTTAATTTGATTTTTTTTTTTTTGCATCAAAAGATGTCTCTCAAACTTGATACAGAACCACAGCCTGCTAATCAAGACAGAACCCATTACCAGCCCAGTTTTATGAATATTCACATCAGAGGGCAGCACCAACCTCATTAGGACGGGTGTTGCAATCATTATTAAACTGTTGGAGTCCATTATGATTCAGAGTGCTGTAATGATGACTGATACCCACTGAGGGCAGCTGAGAAGAATACCGGAGTATAATGACCTCACTTTGTTTTTTCATAAGCCTATAGGGCTTTTAAAGGCTCTCGGCTTATGTAGTTTGTATTCTTTTCATCAAGTGCGTGCAAGTGATCTTAATATCCCTGATTCTCTTGCACAAGTGGTGTGAAGAGAAACACAAGAGCAATTAAGGAACCTGGAGGTTATGTTTGGGTGATGTAGTAAGTCAGTAATACTGCTAATTCTTTCAGGTCTTAGGTCTCCGTTAATTAGATGTTTCTTGTCGGTTAGACTAAAAGCTCAAAATTTATAAGATGGATCAAGCCCCTTCTGTTCCTTCCTTGTAAAGTCAGAGGACGGTGCTGCTGTTAAACCTGAGTTTGATCATTCGGGCAGCAGTACTGCTGTAGTTAATGGACTGTCGGCGTTGTCAGCATAAGCCCTTTCTCCGCTCCCCTTTTGCTTTCCTGAGCCAAGAATAATATCCACTTGAGGTTAAATGTTACTACCAACCATTTGCTACCCCTGTCTTGCTTGCTTTGGATCCCTGCTTTATTCAGGCACAGTGAAAGGAGGTTAGCCTGAACTTGCCAACTTGCAATCCCAATCCTGCTTTGGTTATATTTACATAAATTAATTTTGTGCAAATTGGCATGGTATTGGTGGGATAATTTTTTTTTTATTTTATTTTATTTTTTGCGTTACAATAAGCTGGAGGATGTGTGTAGCTGTTAGTGTACTTCCTGAGCTCGGAAAGAGGTTTCTGATCTCAACCTTCATGTAATAATGGAGTAACTACACCTAACCAAAGAAATTTGCGGGATTCTTGCAGTCTCCAGTAGCTGTTCACTGCTTTTTTTGTGTCCTCAAGACAATTTACTGCCTTCTTTTAATGAGCCCCCTCTGTTCTCCTTGCATCCTAGAGATCATCCCTCAACCCAGAAAGCAGCTCTCTTTGGAGTCCTTTGGGACCTCTCTTTGCTCAGCCCTGAAGGGAGCTGAAAAAGCTGTGGGTGCTGCATATGCCACCTCCGTTTCTCCTGCAGGGAGGAAGCGGAACCCGGCTGTCCCTTCCGCACTGCAGTCTGGGTGCATCTGTTTCAACATGTTTTTAATTGATATTTCTTGCTACAATGTTCCTTTTATAAACTCGCAAGAGACTGTTAATGCAACTGGTGAGGCTGATTGTAAATTATACTGTGATAGTGATGCTATGAAAAGGAGGCATTATGGGAAACAAATTGTAAATTTCAAGCAGGACAACTACGTGCCACCAAAGAGCATCTCTTTTCTTTGTTCTTCTTCCAATTTGGCTTCCACGCTGTGTGAGATGTCTCTAACTTGAGAGCTCTCACTTCTTCAACTACCATAGAATCATAGAATGGTTAGAGTTGGAAGGGACCTTAAAGATCATCTCGTTCTAACCCCCTGCCATGGGCAGGGAGACCTCCCACCAGACCAGGTTGCTCAAAGCCCCATCCAGCCTGGTCTTGAACACCTCCAGGGATGGGGCATCCACAGCTTCTCTGGGCAACCTGTTCCAGTGCCTCACCACCCTCACAGGAAGCAATTTCTTCCTAATATCTCATGTAAATCTCCCCTCTTTCAGTTAGAAACCATTACCCCTCATCCCCTCGCTATTTCACCATCTTGTGAAATGGGAGTGAATGTGTGGTAGTCAGTTGAAGAAAAGTTGTTACAGCTGATCACAGCAACAGTAACATCGTTTTTTGTAGAATAGGAGAGGAAGGAGCTTCAACCAACTACAGTGTTAATTAAATCTAGTGAGGGGAGTGGAAATGTAAGGGGTCTTGTAATAAGCAGGGCAGAATCCGCTTTTGATTAATGATATTGCCAAGTGGATTAATTAGAAGATTAACTCAAATACTACCTAGAGGGGTCTGTGGAGAAGAACGTCTAGCATTTCAACAAGAGAAACTGCAATAGGCATCTTAACAAAGATTGGGACACGTCTCCTTTACAGTGATTTGGCAGAAACACCAAGCTGTGAAGCAGCCTGCCTCTGGCAGCAGAGAACATCTCCTAATTAGACTGTTTGCACAACACTTGTTGGCAGGAGAACACATCTTATTTAGGATCTTTGGGGATGCCCCTCAAGTAAACCTTTCCAAGACGAGTATTTAGACTAAGCCATTTTTGTTGTGTCCTCATTCACCCCCAGTTTCCAGATTTTATTGCTGGTAGCATCTTCCATTTATCCAGTATTGCTTGTGTTCAGCAAAGACGGTCTCTGAGGTAAATGTGGACCTTGTGGGAGGCAGATTTTGGGCAAACCATCACTGGTTGACAAAATTATTGTCACCACTTCCTGTGTGAAACTTCATATTTTGCTGAATGATGCAGGGTCACCTCAGGTTGATGTATTCCTTTGTTATATGTAGCAATAACAAACAAGTGGAAAAATTGCAGTTCAGGCCTTCTGTTTCTTTTAGAATTGTAGTTACAATTTGCTTCTAAAGCAAGTGTAGAAAGCTCATCAGAACTTGGTTTGTGAAACAGCCATTCCTTTAAACGGGGAGTTTCCGTTGCCCTGGATTACATTGCATGTGTCCTTTTAAACAGCTTTATTTCAAGTGAGTCTATCTTAATTGATCCTCTGAGAGGTTCCCTGCTGCACCAGCTCTTGCTCATTAATGCGTTTTACTATTAATGAAGATATGTAAATACCAAGTTGTTTAAAAAAGGGCTTCACCTCCATTATTGCACACTAGGCCTGCCGTTCCTGCAGGTATTTGCTGGTGTTAGTTAACAATCCCTGTTCCTAATGATTTTCTTGCCCTGCAAAATAACTTGTGGTGCATTGCATGGAACTGATTGAGTGGCAATATATCAGCTCTGGTAGCATCATGCAGTGCATTGAGAGAAAATAGAGTTTGCTGTTTCCTCAGTCTTAAAATTTCAGGAGACTTGCATTGACTTTTGATAGTATTTGAGTACTTGACTCTTATTTTCCTTTAAAAATCTCCTTCTCGGTGATTTGTGCAATTCTGAAATTGTTAAGAGAAATTTTGTCCTTATAGACCTCTGAAACTTGAATTACTGACTTTTTTTTGTCACTCTGGGTACAGTTGCCATTTATAGCAACTCATTTTGTTTGGCACTTGACAGATCCATATAAACCTCTAGCCAGAAGAGTGTGGAAAGGTAGAGGAATTGCACCCACCTTCTGAGAGATGATAATCGTATACAAGACAAATGATAGAAGAGTTTTTCAAAGCAGGTAGAATTAAAGCGCTGACACGGTAAGTATAAAGACCGAAATAGTTTTGTTGACATCCCCTCAGTATCCATCACAACTGGTCCTTCTTGCAGCTTGTCCGGTTTTCTCTTTGTTAGGCATCAGAGGATGTCTAATATGCTGCTATTCAGAAAAATGGGGCTTTTATTGGCAGTAGTCATCTTAGGCAGCAGTAATGCTATTTTTAAAATATAACATGCATTTTGCACATAAAACTGATTTCACTGTACCTTTTCGATTATTTTTCCACAGAAAGCACAGTGGCCTTGTCTCTCCTCTGATAATTGGTTTTAAGTTATTGTTACTCCATTGATATCTAACCTGATGTTTTCAGGAGCACGAGACGCCTGTTTTTCACACTGCTTTTAGTAGGACCTATTCTGTGCTCGTGAGGAATGGGGTCACTTTAGGTGTCCAAATGTATATGTCTTGGAGTTCAGCTTTTGGAGCCAAGCTTTGGCAGTTCTGCTTAAGATCTTAGGCAATCCTGCTTTAGCAGGGGAGTTGGACTAGATGATCTCTAGAGGTCCCTTCCAACTCTGACAATTCCGTGATCCGTGATCTTCTGGAATTTACAGCAAGAAGTTTGTCCCAGCTTAAACAGATGAATATTTAGCCAGGAATTTCCAAGGGGCTTGGTTACTTCTGAAAAATGCAGGGGCGATGGAAGTGCAACTCTGCCTGCCCACTTCAACCGATCGCAAGGATTCCGTGACTGCTGGAATTTGGGAACACGTGTCCCTGAAGCACTCAGGGAAACAATCCAGTGCATTGCCCATCTTCTCTTTCCCATACCAACCAGGTGAACCTTCTTTGGGATGTCACAAGCAAAAGGTGTTCAGAAAGTAGGCTCTAGAAATAGGCCACGTTTCCCTTTGTTTCTCTTTATGAAGTGACCACACTCTATTGACTCGTGTGTAAACCCCGATGAGTAAGAGGAAGCTGGTTTGTGGTGTCCTCTCGTGTTTATAGGCTCTTCAAGTGATTTGTCAATGCACAGTTACTTTTGGACAGGTATTGGCTTTTCAGTGTTGCTTTATATTGAAATAGTGTTTTTTACGTGTGCAACTTCAATGTAATTGTTGGAAAATCTGTTTCTGACATGTTCTTTTTGAGAAACCCCTTAATGCTCATTGTCTTCGAGGATAGGACACATTCCCCACATATAATTAGCCTGTCTCATTTCAGACTTCAGAAGAAAATGAAATGAGTACTTTTCCATCATATTGAAGTCGTCCTCTTGCTTCCAACCCACACTCCAATTTCATATGTCAGGCTTCCTCCGTGAAGCCAAAGCTCTGCTCTCAAAGAATAGAGAGGGAGTGCGTAATGAATCAAGAATAGGTTCATTTTATAATGTCTTATATTTAAGTGCACAGCTGGGTATGTTGTTTTAGTACTTATGCGTATGTGTTTAACGTTTGTGTTTCATGTGACAGCCTCCCCTCTGTTGAGCAGTGTCTGAATCCCTTCATCAGAGTGAAGATCCCTAAGGATGGTGCAGAGGAGACTTCAGCCAGCTGGAACTGAAGTAGATTCCTATCTGTGAAAAGGGGGAATGGCAGACATTTGTTTTCCTACCTGTTATATGGATCTCTACATGTGTGTATTTGACATATATATGTAGTGCCAGTACGTTTAGGATCTGCAGTTACCTAAGTGTTCTCAGTTTAATAACCTGCTTTCAGTCACTTAATTTTGCTTACATTGTCAGCCTCGGCATTAAATTCTTGGGCTTCCTCTCTGCCAAAGGTAAATACTTCTGAGAAATCTCAAGGGGACTTCTCTGAGTACAAGAGGGGCGAATAAAATGTCTGAAGACAGTGTGTAGAGTTTTTCAGAGCTATGTGGCATAGCTGAAATTTATCATGGAAGCACTTCCATGACAAGAAGTGATTTTGCATCCTCCAATGAAGACTGACTTGGTGCTTACAGTATGACTCCTTGAAGACCTTTTATCTGATTTATTGTGTGACCCCTGCAAGAAAAGGTGTCCAGCTCTGAAAAAACATGCAAGACAAATACTTTTGATTTGTACTCTTTATAGTTCAGTAGAAAAAAGGCTCTCTTGACCTTGGTGTTATATATGGAGTTTTCTTGCTAGCACTTCTTTCTGCGGTCTGAGCACGCAATGTGAAAAAAAGCCTGAGAATGCTCTTCTCCACATATTTTTATGCTCAAAATTCAGGCAATAACAGCGTACACAGCATTGTTTCTTTTTCTTTATGTGAGCGTGTTTGTGCATTCTGTAATCTAATTGCCTTGTTGCATGGTGCCTCTTGGACACATGTGCGTTTTTGTACAAGCCTTAGATCCCTTGGATAGTACCTTTTACAGTCCTTTAATCTTGTCTGTTTTCTGCTCCTCGCTATTATTACGGTTTAGAACCTTTATAGATTTATATTTTTTTTTGGTCTGTGACTGATCTTGGCATCAAATTCATTATATGCAGAAAGGGTGACGTGGAGAGTAATAATGAAGTGAATGTGATTCTTCAGAGGCACAAGTATTTGCCCAGGTGGTTACAACTGTGTAGGGCTGGGGCTGCAGACCATAAGCATGAGTTTCACGCTTCTTTTTCAAATAATAACTCTGCCTGCATTAGGTAATTTCCAGAATTAAAAGGGCTACAAAAAGGCACTTTTATTGGAAAAATAATGTTGCCAGAATACACGCATTTGATTCTAATCCTGGAAAGTGCCAACATATCTGGAATTTTAATAAAACACCATTTTTATATGTTTAAGAAGTATTTTAGGGATGTTACAGGTTTTAAAATATAGCAGTTAGAATTTCCCTTTGCTTCCAGGGCATGCACAGTTGGACTTAAGAGTATTAAGGTGACCTGGTTTTATAGGCCATATGGAAAATAGTATCAATAAAATACCTTAGAACTCTTTAAAATAGCCTGAAATAGAGCAGCATGGTGGATGGTATAAAAACTTTATTTCTATTCTGTTTGAGATGACCAGTATAATTTGTTTGCCACCTATTTAAGTCTTTTCATCACACCGCACTACCTTGTATTTGTTTGGTTCAAAACCTTTAGAAATCCCTGGCTTGAATGCAAGCATTGGATAGTAAAGAGAGATTATGGGTGATGAATGGATTGAGAGCAGCCCTGAGGAGAAGGACTGAGGAGAAGGTAGATGAAAAATTAAATATGAGCCGGCAGTGTGCTCCCACAGCCCAGAAAGCCAACCACATCCTGGGCTGCGTCAAAACCAGTGTGGCCAGCAGGGCGAGGGAGGTGATTCTGCCCCTCTGCTCCGCTCTGGTGAGACCCCACCTGCAGTACTGTGTCTAGCTTTGGAGTCCCCAACATAAGAAGGGCATGGACCTGTTGGAGCAGGTCCAGAGGAGGGCCATGAAAATGATGAGAGGGCTGGAGCACCTTTCATATGAGGACAGGCTGAGAGAGTTGTGGCTGTTCAGCCTGGAGAAGAGAAGGCTCCAGGGAGACCTTATAGCGACCTTTCAATATATTAAAGGGGACTTGTAAGATTTTGACCAAGGCCTGTACGGACAGGACAAGGGGCAATGGTTTCAAATTGAGAGAGGGTAGATTTAGATTAGATATTAGGAAGAAAATCCATACTCTGAGGGTGATGAGACACTGGAACAAGTTGCCCAGAGAAGCTGTGGATGCTCCATCCCTGGAAGTGTTCAAGGTCAAGTTGCACAGGGCTTTGAGCAACCTGGTCTAGTGAAAGGTGTCCCTGTCCATAGCAAGAGGGGTAGACTAGATGATCTTTAAAGGTCCCTTCCATCCCAAACCATTCTGTGATTACACCTAGGACTCCACCATGTGATTAGTTAAATGTCTCCTGCATTCAGCAAGGGTGGCAGGTGAGGCAGCTGGGCTGTTAGGACTCCTGTTCTTGGGACCTGTGCATTTTGAGAGGAAAATCTTTCAGACATTGCATCCTGGTGAGATATATAACCTTTAGGGATTGTCTCATGGATTACTCAGTTTAGTTACACAGAAGCAATGCTTGAGTTGGGATAATGCGAGCAGTGGTGACACAGCACCCTTTTGGAGTAGTGTGACATGACAGGAGAACAGCCAGCTTTTTGATAGGCGTTTCCAACTGACGTGTACTGCGATAGCTGAAACTTCTCCGACCCTTCAGGAAAGGGTGAGCCCTGATGATGAGCTCATATATTTCATTTGTGAAGGGAACATTCTGAAAACAATTCAAATTATGTTTAATATTGATGCTGAAGGAAAACCTTGCCAGCACCAAACACAACCTAAAACCCAGCTGATTTAAAAAATAGAGCTATCATTTCCTCATGTGATTTTTCACTCCTCTTTTTAGTAGAATATAGGGGAGGTAGAAGACGGCACGTTTGAGCTGACACATTGGCGTCATCTAATAGGCTCAGCTGCAGTGAGAGAAACGTTGAGCTGACCGGGAACCGCTCTTTTCCATCAGTAAATGTCCACGGGTGGGAGGTTACGGCTCTTCTGCCAGCAAAGCTCTAACGGCCCAGGCAGTTTTGCATCTCTAAATTCAGGCACTAAACTAATTTCCAGCAGTAGTGGGAATTTAAATTAGAATACGAGCATGTAAAAGGGACAAGTCACTAGGCTTTCGCCCAATTGAATAGCTCAACTTCACTGTCTGGCAGAGGTGCACCAGCAGGAGTACCCTGTGCAAGGTTAGGAAGGGCTGTGGGAGACTGCTAAGGACACGTCTAGTTTTGTTCTCCTTAACTCAAGAGAATGTGTGGATGGTTTAGTCAGCTGGCGGAGGCGAATCTAAAGGGACTGCTTACCTCAGTAAGACCAGCTATCTCGGGAATGGAGGGTTCATGTGAAAACCTGGTATTTACTGTGCACGTTGGCCTGAAAAGAAAGAGATATAAGGACAACTTTTCCCGCAAATCTCAAAGTCCCAGTATTCTAGTCTAATATAATGGATCAGATTAGCAAACATGGCTGCTCCTACATCAGCTAAAATAAGCGGGTGTGAAGGGTGACAAATTGGATTAAAATGCAGAAATTTTTAAGTGTAGCTGATAACCTTATTGGTACACATGCCCTTGCACTTCATGCAGATAACGGGGGAAGCCTAGTTGTCATTCAGAGTGGGAATTTGCATGGGGAGAGAAAGGCTGTTGGCTGGTTTGGGATTTTTTAAAGGAATACACCAGTGGGATGTGTGTCTACCGAGTGCCTATCTGTTTCCGGAGGATTTCACGGAAACCCAATGTGCTACACCAAAGGCGACTAGAGGGGTGGCTGGGAAAGATTGTCTACCTGGTAATGCTGGGGTTTTTTATGACATTTTAGCTACAGCAGAAAACAGATCACAGACCAGAGAGGAAGCAGCCTAATGAGAGTATTCAGAGGTGTTGAAATAAAGATAGTATTGTCTAGGTGGTGACATAAAAGACAATTTTGTGCCTAGAATGGTAATGAGGATGCTCCCACCTTTTAGGCTCCTGACAGACTTTGAAGTAAACAGAGGAAGTAATACAGAGGAAAGGGAAGAGTCGGTGGTGGCCAGAAGACGGGGTTGGAGAGATCGTAAAATGCTGCAGAGCGAGCTACCGGCAAATGCTGGAAGTGCACCCATCCTGTGCCTTGCCATGTGTTGTATGAAATAAATGGTGAAGCCACGGTTTTACCATCTGCAAACTGGCTGATCATTAGCCCCAAATGAGTGTAAAAGAAACAGGCTACAGAGAGCCTTTTATCAACACCCCTGGCAGACCTGTCCCAGCACTGCTGCAGTGGCTCTGTGAGCACCATCACATCCCCTCTGTCTGGAGGCACTTCCACGCCTGGTCCCAGTGCCTCCTGAGAATTCGGCCAGCAGCAGGGCAGGCTTTGTCCTCCCTTGAGATCCTGCCCAAGTGACCTCTGCTGCCTTGAAGCTCCTCGATGACTTAGCTTACCATCTTTAAGTGCTTCACTTGCCGCCTTCCCTGTCTCTCCTTGCAGCCATCTTTTGAACATGCCTTTCTATATGGTAAGTTCTGTAAAAGCTGTGGTTGATTCACAGCACACGATTGCTTGAAGCTGTGGTAAATCCCCTCTTTTGGTTAGCAGACTGGAACCTGATAGCTTGACCTAGAAATTCAAAGAAAAGAGGCAGAAGGAAAAGGAGAGTGTAATGGATTGGCTCCACAGAGTAGCTGAGATAAAGGCTCCGTGTTTTATTCTGCTGCTGTTTCAGCAAAGAGAGGGTTTTCTTTAAATGTCTGCTTTAACGCATGTGGATGGATCTCTGCTAGTTGGTGACCCAGGAGAGCAAAGAACTTTCGTTTGTACAAAAGGAGTTCACAGATCCTTTTTCTTCCCTTACAAAGACCTTTAAAAAATACAATTCTGTTTTATTTTAGTCAGAATAATGAAATGCAGAAGGTGAGAGGTTAAGAAGACACAGGTAAACAACAGAGGGAAAATGTTTTCTGGTTAGCCTAATGGAGAACATGCTTAGAAAAGATGTTGCACATGGCAGGGACTACAAGGGGAGATGCCCCTGCACAATAGGGAAAACTGATGCCAAATGAGCAGAAGGAGCAATTCAATGACCAAATCTTTCAGATATATTTTTAAAATAAAGTGAACAATTAGTGCTTGGATTCTGAAAGTACTTGAGACTTCTGTGTATTGTGGGAGATTTGTGGTTGGGTCAGTAGTGGTCTAATCTCCGTATTATTCTGAAGGATTCTAAAAAATAAATCAGTATTTATTTACTGCCTTGCAGGTGGCAAAGGTCTGCAAATTTCCTCCAGACAAACCTGTTTCCTATTAAGAAGATGCTGATCATTGACATTTAACATCTGTGCCCAATAGAGACCACATAGTTCTCTGAAGGAACGTAGATTTGGGAAGGAGTCAGAGACCTAAAATTGTTGGTGCTCCTCTGAGACATTCATATTTACTCACGTCTGAGAGATGCTTAAAGGGGTTGCCTGATAAATTATTTTACTGTCTTGCTTGGCTCTGCGGCTGAACACTGGAAAGATAGCATCTTGCCATTAAATGAAAAATGCAGGGACAAGGAGATGTCTGTCTCCCTGGTCTGCCTGTGTGATGGCTTTGCTGGTGCCATCCATCTTGCAAAGCAGAACACTTGTTTGTGACCTAAGAGATAAACCCTATGTTACAGATTGTACCCTGCTCCTGTCCAGCTGTAAAACGATCATTAAAAGAGCTCTGACCGTTCAGTTTCTTTCTTTATGTAGCTTCTGGTGTGATCTAACAGCAGTAAAGTAGCAGCCGTGGAGTCGGTAGTTTCCCAGATGATTTTTCTCCCCTTCATTGAGAGACGCTGCTCCGCCACCAGGAAACTCACAGCACTGTTTGTAATAGACTTTACATACAATTCTATATTTCTTAGAAATTCAGCAGTTTCTCTTTGCTTGTGTTTTGACACACTCAGATCCATGGGATACAGTTATTTTTAATTAATCTATTTTTTTCCTTCTTTTACTTCCAGAATTTTAAAACTGTAATTGGATTCTTTTGTAACTTATAAACTTGGAAAAAAATTTGTTTTCTATTGAGAGCCTTTTTATTCTAGCCATATAATTTTAATGTTTTTAAGGCAAAAGGCAGTTCAGGTGCCTGCTCTTTCTTTGCATTTGGACAGAGTGTTTGAGGTGCAGTTCTGCCATTTATCAGAGAATTGAGATGTGACACCCCAGATGCTTGGCCCTGCAAGTAACACTGATGACCCAGAGACACAGGTGTTTTAACTGCCTTGCCTCCCTTTTCAAACGTTTTAGTGAGGGTGTCCAGGATCGTCTTCCACTTACGGTTTCTTTTCTGAATGAGGGAGGGAGTCTGGCTGTCATCCTGCAGTGGGCGTCCTTAACATTTGTCAATGACCAATTAACAGAAGGTTTTTAAATTTCAATAATCTCCTATTTGCAGAAAAGCACATTGGGTAGAGAGCTACATTATTGTCCAGAACAATTGGTCTACACTGCTAAACAGATCGCCTGGTAAGGGGATGATGATTGTAGGAGGAATCTGAACGGGAGAAATGCCACCTGAAACAGGGCACAAACAAGTCACACATTCAGAAATGGAGGTTTTAGCCAAACACACAAACGGGGATGATCTCCAGTACTGTGGAGGACTCTTCATTTCTACATTGGCAGATTTTCCAAATCATGATGTAGCTTAAGCTGGGACTTTTAGTTTTTCTTGTGCCACGACATGTTGCCCTACGCTTGTCAAGCAGAGTATAAAAGCTCAGAATGTTACAGTACAGACATGGAGAAATTAAATAATATTTTTATAATCCTATCTCATGTCCTAATACCCTGTGTGTGTATTGCACGCTTTGAGATATACTTAGGAATGAAGAATAAATTTTGCACTTCAGTTGGCTGATGATGCAAGCTTCTTGATCCTGAAGTAAGAGTGAAGGCAAAAGATATCAGTTTTGTAATAGTAATTAAAATACATGTACACCTGAAAGAATTGCAGTTACACATTAGAGACCTTGCCTTGTGGTCTGTGGACAGAACAAAGCCTCGCCATGAAAAGAAATGAGGATCAGGAATGTCAGACCCCAGATATGGGTGGGAATGAAATCTGTTTGCAGCCTTTGCACCCAAATTCCGAGGTTGCCATAATAATGAGATGATACAATTGCAAATCTTATATATATATACACACATATATATTAAAAAATACGATCATTTTATTCTTAATGATCACACACTCAAGCTGGTTTTTTATTTATACTCCAGATTAGATTCTCCTCATCACGTAACTCTGAGAACTTAAGCTTTATACATAATGCTAACATTGCAAGCTTTGTGGCAAAATCCAAAATATTGGCAATGTTATGGGTAGAAGATTAAGTTGCTTCAGATTATAAATGTAATGAATTTGCAAGACCTGTGGTGGCTTTCAAGCAATCTTTTGTTGTTCTGGTTTTTTGAAGGAGGTGCATGAAAATGAACTGAGAGCAAACAGCACGTAGAATGGCACAGTAGGGAGTTTTTCATTACTGTTGTATTTATCATTTAGCACAACCCTGAGCTCTGTCAGACTTAAATGGCAAGCTCATTGTTAATTTCAAAGTTCAAAGTGTTCTTTAATCTTTCCCTTATTTTGCTCAGTCATAAATAGCATTATGGTTTTCAATGCCTGATTCCAAGGGTTCTCGCCAGTATTATCAGGTTGTCCTTGATAGGTGGGAAAATCCATCTTGCTAAAAGGAGCCGTGATTCAAGAGGTCAGAGCATTGTCTGTCTCTGGAAACAAGGCCCATAAAATACTGCTGAATAAAGGGGTCTATTTGCAATGTGGAGATTCAACGTATATCTGGTAAGTGCCTGGGCGACAGAGCTGAAGAAAGAAATAAAAATAAAGAAAATAAATACCCAGTACTACTAAACACTTGCCAGTACGCTGAGGAGAAGAAAGAAATCCACAAAAGGAGGCAGTTTTTCTTTTTATTAAGGAGTTTTCTTAACAAGGATTATTTCTTACTTTTTGAAATGTGCTCATGGTGTTTTCACTTTCTAGCTAAACGGAGAGAGGAACATTTTGTGAGAGGCTCTTGCATTCATCCCTCCTTCCCCTACAGCTTTCATGCTAATAAGCTGCACAGATCCCAGAAGCGGTTTCCTCTGTGGCTGTGGCAGGTCTGTTAGTAGATTAAATGGTCAAGGTGGATTTATAAAGGGATTTAGTATGTTTGGAGCTTGTGAGAGATTTTGAGTTTAAAACCCACTGAGGTTGATTATTCCCAGAAGAGAGAAAGGTTTGGCAAAAATGAAGTTTCCCTTTCTAAACCACCTGTCTTGATCCCTCTAAATGTAATATCGGTGAAAGAGAAAGGTAATAATGACCTTTTCAATCTAGAAAATGCAATCAGGTTGGCTAGCTTTGGTGATAATTCAGTAATTCTGGCTAGGAAGTGGGTCTGGAGCCCTAACTTCACGTAGACCCTATGAATGTTTGGCTGGATTCCGGTCTAAATTGTATTCAGATTAGTAAACCAGAAATGAGAATTTCCATTGCTAATATGCTGAGCTGGCCAGCTTGCTTTATTATATTATTTAATGGGGTGCTGCCCTATTGACCAAGTCCCTGTCAAACCTGAATGAATGCTCACAAAAGATGTTACATCACCCCCTTCTTAGAAGCTGTTGGGGTTTGGTGATGCCTGTCTGTCTTTCAGCCAATACTCTTGCTCTTCCACGCAGACATTCGCAGGTGTATCATCCCTTGGCATTGTACTAAAAAATTCTTAAAGTAATTTTAATGATTTTCTGCTTCATGTTGTCTCTATTAGACGTGTATTTTCTATATGGGGACCATAGGACTGAAACTCCTGTCTTTTTCACGGGATCGGTGTAGGTTACTGTTGTTGGAGCTACTTTGCAAATGCATTTTTTGTCAACTTCAGTTTATTTACTTTTTTTTAATACACAATACCAAAAGGCAAAGGTAGCTTCTCAGCAATAGATAATTCTCCTAACTTTGAAGGGCACAGGGAAGATAATACTGAGTACAGTCATCGTGCTGCTTTGGCTGATGCCATACCTTCAGCAGTGGTGCTTCAGCTCCCTGCTACCCATCCCCATGCCTCCTGAAGGCAGGAGAACCAAATAAATACACGTATTTTGGACTCACCACCATTGGGGCAGAATATCAGCTTTAAAATACCAGTGATCCAATAACTGATTTCATTCAATACTAGGAATGCTTACTGATTTCATTCAAAGGTTGTCTATTGTGCCTTTACATGAGCGGCCACAACAAGCAGCTTAAAAGCTTGTTTAAAAAAGACAATGGTAGAAAAGTGAGATTCCCCTGATGATGCATCTGTAGCAGGGTTACATGTACTGGAAGGCACAGGGGGGCTGAAGAGATCTTCTCAACCTTCTAAAAGATGCAACGGCATTAATTTAGTCTGTTGTTATGTGTGATGTACCACTCTATGCAGGCAGATGCAGGTAGAGTCTCTGCTGAAAATAGTTGGTGATAAAACAGTCATCATTTTTTCATGTGTCAATTATATTTGAGCATGGCCCTAATTTTCCTTGTTCGTGTGACCTGGCCCGTATTCCAAGGTCTCAGCTCATAGGGCCATTTAAGGCCACTTTCCTCAACACCTTTGTGTTTTAGGAGTCCCGGGAAATGGAAGAGCTGTTCTTGCCATTTATCTTTCTGCTGTGTTCAGCTCCCTGCTGTCCCGGCTCCATCACCCCTTCCATGCTGCCCACCTGCATGGGGCAGCCCAGGGAAGCCCTGGGAAGCCAAGGGAAAAGGGGGACAAGCAAACAGGTTCCAGCAGGAAGCTGCAAAAGAAGGTGCGGTCTTTTGAGGGAGCAAAACAACACTTCCCACAAAACGATTGCTAAATTAGGGGGGACTTTTTATGAAGTGGTTGACAGTTAAAGAGCCCGTGGGGCCACGCAGAGTTCTCAGGGATACTGAGAAGGTTGGGCATGGGATGGTTAGACTGGTTTGCTGCTCTCAGGCTGGTTTTATGTTGGTAAGGCCTGTGTATTTTTTTTCTTAATGCTGAGCTTCTACAGAAGATCATTAATCTCAGTTATGTATGTAGCTGGCTTCTACTTTGATTAATTGTACTTTGAGGAGGGGGCTGAACCGTTACTCTCCGGAGGTCCCTTCCAACCGGAGCGATTCTCTGGTTCCGTGGTTCCATGTTGCAGCTGCCAGTCCAGCTCCAGCCTTTCCCTCTCTCGGGAAGGCTTTGCCCGCGGCATTAACTCGCTTGCGCTGTCTGGGGGCACCAGCTGGAGTCATTTGGAAACGCCGTCTTTGTGAAATAAGTCACGAGGTCTTTTGTTTTCTTAGCACGGATTTAGTTTTCAGGGCAGGGACTATTTTCCAAAACGATGTCAATTTGTCTTTCATGCAAAAGTTCTCCTTCGCCTGAGACTTCATAACCTTCGTGATGGTTATTCCTGGGTTTGGAAGTTACAGTCATAGCAGTTCTTCAGGCCAACACTAGCTTTGCTCTTGCATAAATCCTGCGGCGCTTTTTGTTTATTTGTTTGAAACAAAATTTCTGAAATCCTCGGGCTTCCATGTTGTGATGAAACATAATTGTTCTCAAAAGCACAGATTATAATGTGGAAAAGAAACCCAATTCCTGAGAAGGTAAATTGCTACTGCTGCGTGTAATCTTGTCTCAATTTACATAAGGTCGCTGTTCTGTCAGTAGATGCTGCGGTACCTTGTCACAAACTGATTTAGTTTATATGAAAAGGAGCAGGTTTTATTTGTTGCTGTTGCTGGGTTTGGGGCTTTTGTGTTTTTGTTTGTGGCTCACTTTGTTTTAAGTAAGCACATCATACAGACGGCAAACTGGATTTATAGTGTTTTCTTATTAAGGACAGCTATACTGCCGTCTGTTCTCAGCTTTTATCTTAAATACACTGACAACTGTGAAGCAGATCCCCTGTTTTCAGGAGGTGAAGCTCAGCTGTGGGCTGTACTAGGACTGTCCTGGTTAGGTCTACCACTGAGGTATGTAATTCTATGTATACGGTTATGTACGTGTGTAGCTGTTTGTAACCGGAACGGTTCTCGTAGGAGGACAGATTTGCCGATGCAGCTGCTTTCAGAAGGAGCCTAGAGAACTTCTGCTTTTTGCGATAAAGCAATTCCTAAACTTCACTGAGTATTTTAGCTGTGATTTGACTCCGGTAAGATAATGCCTCCAGTCAGCTTTGCCTCTGATAGAAGTCATTTCTGCCCCCAGCCGTTCATTCACTCGCCCATCTCCTTTGTCAGTGTAAACATTTGTGCAGCTTTATGGTAAACCAGATTGGGGAGCTGACAAGGGGTTTTTGGCCAGGACAGCACAAAGGCGATAAGAAGAGGCCGCGGTAGGGAGAGTAGAGCTGCTTTCAGCAGCAATGTCAGCTTATGGCAGCTTTACCTGTTACTGATACGGCAGCCAGAGGCTCTGGGAATTTTCAGAAAGGAAGCGTCAGTCATTTCCTGAAATCGAGTTTTGCAAACCAGTGTAGACTCGATGTGGTGTGCATTGGATAAGAAAACCCATCCAAATCCAAGGAACCAGTTTGATAATACCCTGGATGGATCAAGTGCATGCTTGACCTTTTAAATTGTCCTGTGCACGTTTGCCTTTGGTGTGTGTGCGCTCCTGCTTCAACACCAAAAGATTATAAACTTAGCTCATTTCAGGCTCTTTAGTTATGCTCTGAATCCTGTCATCCGTGGGCATGACACAGCTGTGATTCCGCCAGTGGATGAAGAGTATCAAGCCGTTTGCTGGGGGAGAGTCTCTGGATTCAGGAGTCAGCTGTCAGGTAACGGGTCTGGGAGGAACTGAGGAACCGCGTCCTGGCAATTACTTGTTACGAGGATAATGATTATGTTCAAGAGGATAAAATGTACATAAAATGACAGAGAGAGAACTCTTTCCGCTATACTTGTAAAGATGCTGGATTGCAGCTGGAAGTAAGTGATAAGGAGCATAGCAGAGCTGGAAATGAGCAGTGACCATCTTGCCTTCTTTCAAGTGTGTTGTGCCCTCTTGGGACATCAGGGAGCTTTCAGGTTTGTAAAGGCCAGTAAATGGCTGATTAGTGAACAGAAAGGAGCTGTAAATCCTTCCAAAAACATACTTCGCATTTTTATTAAGTAAAAAGTCCCTTTGAATGATGGATGATGAAATGTTTTTGTATTTCCTATCAACTAAGCTAATTGATACAACGACTCACTGTACAGAAAAGCTCCTCTCCTGCGTTTCATTGCTTCATCTTAGTCTATATTAGCTAGAAAACAAGTCCTTCTTATAGGCTGACAGTGACATTCAGGACCAATAAATGAGATAAGTTTTTAAGCAGAAATAAGTGTGTCATTTCATTGTCCTCTGCCCTTTTTCCTCACCAAATCTAGATGCCCTCTAACACTGCCCACCAATACAGCATGCAGCATTTGCTTGTTCAGTGCTTTTGAACCGGGGAGAGCCTTAGGAAGCCAGATTAACTTCCTTCAGTGTGAGCTGCCAATACAGTCACAAGCATGGTCACCAAAAATAGGGAGCGTAGCAGAAATAGGTAACAGCCATAGATGACCACCAGCGCCTTCACAACAGTTCTTCATGCTATCTACTTAGTTTGAGGTGAGGAAGTTAACTGGACTGGAATTTCAGTGCTGCCATGGGAACCTGAAGCAAAATCCATGGAAAAGTGGCCCGGTCTGACTCCAGGGCTGTACTGACCTGCCCTTACTCTTCTTCACTGTGAATGGTTTTGAAAACCTTCCCCGTTTTCAAGGGAAATAACATAACCAGCTAGAGAGCAATCAGCCGGGATCCAGGCTTTTCTTATATGGTTGTTTTAAGAAAATGTATATCTTCATTAATCAAATTACTTAATTAGTTTTGTTGAATGACGTTAATTGGAATGAAGACAGTCTTGTGGAGAAAATACATGGAACTAACGAACCTGATTTTTTTTTTTTTTAAGCTTCTGGAGTTGAGGTATCTTTAGTTTCAGCGCATGGAACAAAAATAATTTGAGTTCAATTAATTTTCTGTTTTCTAGGCTGTACCTTTAAAATTCTTAGCAGCTGGTAAAAGAGAAAAATATTTCTTTGCTTTTGCTTTCTCTGCTTTAGCTCAATTTGGGAGGGTGAGGGTTGCTCCTGTGGCAAGTGATTAGCTTGTCCCTGTGTGTTTTTGGTTTTTTTTTTTAATCATTACTTGCTTGTCATTTTCAATCCTCTTCCCTGATTCTTTTTTATACAACATCTCGTATGCATTTCTTCTACCATCTGGGCATCTTTTGCCTCTTCTTCTTTGCTTACCAGTTCCTTTGCTTTTCTTTCAAGTGTGCTTATTATTAGCCTGTGCTGACTGGAGTCATAAGTATGCGTGTTGCTTAGTTTTCCGTGGCTTAAAGAGACTTGGCTACCACCTTATTAAATAGTTTGTGACTATTGCAGACAGACTACGTACTAACTTTCAGAAAGGGTCTCTATGCTCAACTGGTACAATCATCGTCACAAGACTGAAGGAATCTGCTTTGTAACATGTCGGCGTAGCTCCTTACTCTGCTTTGTATTCACGGAGTAGTTTTATCTCCTTTCTGTGGATTTGCTGACTGACACGCTACAAAATGTCTCTCCCACCTCTGATTCTTTTTTTCTTCTCTCTGGGTGTGTTGGAATACAGAAGAGATTCAGGGTGCAACAGACCTTTCCAGCAATAAAATGATACTGTTCATCTTGGTTTTAATACTCTGTTAAGGAAAGGATCTGATGATAGTGCTGGTTTTGGAGATTTTAATCTGGTAGTCCCTAGGACAGATGAATCTTCACTTACATCTTTTGGCAGCACGATTCAGATGTGACCCAGTGAGAAAAGAAGTAGCTGAGACTTTGGATTGCCTGTCCAGACAGCTGGGAAGAGCCTGTTTGCAAATCCATGTTGATTTGTTTATGTTTTCTTTTCTCTCTGCATGAAAACAGAAGTTACTTCCAATTGGTTTTCATCAGATAAAACCAGAGGAACTAACCTAAAACTTTTTGTTTCTTCCTTCTCCATCCCCTCCCTTTTTGTTTTTGCACTTTATTATGGTGCAGCCTTTTATTTCTCGCTCTTACAGTAACTAGCTGTACCTCCAGAATGCCACATTTAATGCACGATGCCTACAAGTAGGACTGGAAAAAGGAAAACTGAGCATTTGCAAAATAGAGCCCGATGCTGGCAACGTCAGCAGATCGATGGTCTGCCCTGCTCCTCCCCTTCCTACTTCTTCTAACCCAACATTGTATCTTCCTTCAAAATCTGTCTTTGATTAAGTCATCATCATCAGTGTTAATAAAACCCCCTGAGGACACTTAGTGCTCCCTGACAGGAGTGGTGGGACTGGTGGGAGAAGCGCTGGCTGTTGCCCATTTCCCCCGTGCTTGGAAGTAGCCTGTGCAGAGTGTCCTCTGGTGAAAGCCAGCATGGTCTGTGGCCCATCCACAGATGTGTGAGTGCATCTGCTCGTTATCCAGATACAATGCAGTAGGAAATGTGACTTGAAGATAGAGGAGAAAGCTTTGTGTGAGACCAAAGAGACTGTGCTGCCTGGCACAGTAGCTGGGTCTCCTTGCCAGCTCGTTGCCACGATGCTCTGAGGCACAGCCAGTCTCAGTGGCATTTATTGTATCAGTGGTGATGGCATTCATCTGCTTCTTTGATGAGCAGGCTAGAATAATCACTGAAAAGATAGTAAGTAAATACAAAATGTTATTTGGAAGGGAGAGATAAAAGGTAAAGCGGAGGACCACATCTTGAAGTCCTTCACGATTCAGTAGTAATACAGCATAAGCGAGGCATCTCTGTAGTCTAGACAGGATCTGCACTGGGTACCAGAGATTATTTAACACTTCTACTTTGCTGTGTTGAGGTTGACTAGAACTTAAGAAAACTGCTTTACGGAAGAAAGTTGATCTAGCATTTCAATGTGATTGGTACCATGTGATATTTTCTTTTCAGTCCCAGAAAATCCCCAGAAGGTTATAAGACATAAGAAGGTATTTTATTTCACTGAACTTTCACTAGCCTGAGATTATAGGAACTCCTGCAGTAGGCTGCTGAGGCAGTGGAGAGTCTCATTTTCCTTAATACAGGTAAGGCATCTCCCCCTTCTCCTTCCTTCTGCTAAGATTTGAAAGAATAGGATGAGCTACAGTGAGGGGTCTTGCGTTCAGAAAGCTTATTCTTAAAATATGTTGTGCTATGTCTGTTTCTGTGCTATGCAGAAAGCTTAGTTAAAGCTTCTGTATGCGTTTTGTGTACCTTCACTCCAGGGCAGGAGAGCTCTGGTACTACACTCGTAGATAATGGGCATCAAGTGTGGGTATTAGCCCTGATGATGTGTCCTGTCAAAGCAACGTGGTTGGGGTTGTTTGAACTGGGGAAACCGAAAACACGAGAGACAGAGTGGGAGTGAGCCTGGCACTGGCCGCAACCCGAAAGCCTGACACTCAAACCACAGGTTCTTGATAAGATCTGTGAAACGTGTTTCTCCAGTAATAATTTTTATAGACCGTCCACGCAGCTGAGTGGAAAATTGGAGCACGAGTGCCAGGTGCTAGTTCTGGAGGATTTTGTTACGTGAGGGAAACAAGGTGGTTCAGGTGGTGTCTCATCTGTTTCTTCTGCTGACGGAGAAGGAAATAGTCTCAGAGATGGATCCGCTCAGTTGTTCTCTAAACATCTTAAAGTTTCTCTCAGGCTCCCGCTGTCAGCAAAATCCGTCAGAGAGAGCTAGTTGTAACACAGAATCAGAATGACAACGCCTTGCAAGGGTTTGGTTAATAATAAAAAATAAATGTAATATGTCAGAGTTCCTTAAATACTGTAGTGTTATCTTTATGCTAGATGTGCGTGGATGTCTGGTCTTAAGAAGAAATAAACCAAGGAGATAATTTTTTGGCATCCTCCAGACTTCTTCATATTTTCTTGAGGTAGTTCAGACTTTACCTGGGAAGAGGGAGTGAAACAGTTTGATCCCATGTCTGATCCAGTTTTGGTCTTTTTTGCTGACACAGCTAAGAGCAGGGTTGTTGTGAATTGTTGCTGAAGCTTCATAGATTGGAAGTCGAAGACGCTCTATGAAGCGATTCTGTCACAGTGGCCCCGATAACGTATTGAATAGGTGGCCCTGCCGTACGTTACTTCCTTTTAGCGTGCTGCCTGCGTTGCGTGCAAGAGTCTCCAATCTCCTGCTAGAATCTGCTGCAGTCAATTCTTTGTCTTAAAGATTGTGAGGGACAGTACAACCAGAAAACTTGGCTAGTGGATGGAGCACAGGACTTCTAGTCGAGTGAATTAACCCCGTTTCCAGCTCTGCTACTGATTCTTTGTAAACTTTGGCATGTCGCTTAATTTTTGTGCCTTATTTTCAGTATCTTTAAATGCTACCAGTCCCTAGAAACAACTTTGGAATCAAAATGTTTACTCCTTTTTCCTTTACTTCCCTTTCTCACAAGGGAACCTCCGGGTCACAGCTGTATGAGACAGAGGTTTTATGTGACTGCTAGACATCTATATGAGAGCCCCTGCATTAGCAGAAACTAAATTTAACAACTGCTTAGCGCTCTTTTGAAGGTCATCCTGTCTTAAATATTCACGGGGTTCCATTACGTTTTATGTCAGTCAAGAAATCTCCTGACTCCTATTGCTCTGTAAACCAGCATTTTGAAAACTGGAGGGTTTTGGGTTTTTTGGGGAAGTGCTCTGCTCCCTGGTCTCCCTCTCCGTCCACTTCAGGCTCCTTCCTTTCTCCCTGTGGCTCTTGGTCCCTGCGCTTCTGGTGTTTGCCGGCTGAATCTTGCACAGCCTTCCCTCCGTCCCTTCTAACTCTTATTAAACGCAGTTTATCTCTCTGCTGTTAAGTAGTCTATTGATTCACTTTAGGGTTTATTAGATTATCGCTGTCTGGGTTTTGAATTTTTTTTTTTTTAAAGCGGTTTTTCAGACGCGCGTGTGTGTGTGCACGTATGAAAATAAATCAATGAGCGGGGACAATGCACAATTATTTACATGGCTACAGCCGCCACTCTAATGTAATATTATCATTTAAATGCTTGCTGAGTATTCAGGCAGTGAAGGTCTGTACTGCACGCTCTGCAGTGCTGGAGCCCTAGGGTAATGTTTTTCATAGCTGTTTATTCCTAAATACTCTTGATGGAAATACAAATGCCACCAAAGCTCCATATGTGGTTTCAAGTACCGGGAAAAGGGGGGGAATGGAGGGGCCCGAATTGTTTCAAAAATGGCACTAAAACTTTAAAATGTGTCTGAAAAAGAAACTGAGACGCAATGGGTCTGGTTGGGAGAAAAGAGTGATAAAACCAAGTAGAAAATTGATCTGCAAAGCCTGCAAATTTATTTGTAAAATTCCCCTCCAGCAGAAGCTTAGATACTTGAATGAAAATATGCTGCCAGTGCTGCCGTTAACCCTTGGCAGCCCAGAGTGGTTTCCATCACCTGCGCCTTCCTTAGGGAGACCCTTACTGTTGTCTTTGCAGGATTTCTCTGGCTGGGGAAGGCAAAGAATTTAACTTAGCAGTGCCTTACAGCTGTGTCTGAAATTATTTCTATTTGTTTAAATTTACAAGTGCACTGCACCGTTTTGTATCGTTGGTGGAGCTGTGTCGTGCCCATTGGTGTTATGGTTTTCATTGTGCTGGCGGGGATCAGACTTCCTCGGCTGGATGGGCTTCAGCTTCACCAGCTGGTGGGAATAGGGACAGGAATTTGGGGATTACAGATGTTCATGCAGCCAAAAAGGAAACAAGGCAAGTCTAAAGGGACATTGTTAAATTCTATCCCTGGGGCCTGGCTTTTATTTTCGTGAAGATACGAAGAACTCAAAAGACTTTTTAGTGTCATAGTTCATCACTCTCCCCAGTTCTTGGTAATCTATCATCCATTAGGAAAGTGTTCTTCTGAAAATCTTTAGCTCACCAAAATGACATTGTTGCACCAGAAAAGTCTCCATCTTTTCATGTAAAATCTCCGGTTTGCCTTGGATGTGTTTGTACAGGCACAAGCCTCAATTTAGCAGAACTCTTAAATACATACCGAAACCCTGTTAATGCCTACTGAACATTTGCCAAAGTGCTTTACACGTTGGTGCCACGCTCTTTGTATGGAGAAAAATATGTAAGTGTACACATATGCATATATGCTCAAAGGAGGAGACTCCATACCTAGTATTAAAACTGACCCAGAGCCATTGATGTGGGCTCACGGTTTATTTATAGGGTAAAATCTCTTTCAAAGAGCTTTTTGTTTGTCACCTTATTTTTAAACTGATTTTTCTTTCTTTGCTGAACTATTCCTTTCTCAGTCCCCATTTCAAGTAGGTTTTTTTTCTTTCTGTGGCACAGCCCTTGGTGAGGTACAATCAGAACTCCTCTGTTCCATTCTTCTGCTAAAGGCCTCCTCCAGCCTGGCTTTATTTTGCCCTCAAATGCTGCTGAAAAGTAACTCGGTTGCTTTCCTGCTTATTTAAGACAAGCTCCACTGTGAAGGTAGCATTAGTTCAGTGGGAGGAAAAACCACCTAGTCCTATTCTATACCAGATTTTCTCTGCTGCCATATATACTGGTGTGTATTGTTTTATTTTAGCATGGTTCTGCAGCTACTGCTCTCCTCCGCAGCCTCCGGTTTTCATTTCATTGCCCCTTGCCTGTGGTTTTGTTGATATAAAACCAAGGGCAAATTGTTGATGTTATCCCAAATAGATTGCGTTGCTGGAAGGTTTAATTTCGGGTGTTAAGAATTCCTATTCCGTGCACCACGCGTCTCTCTGCTGCTCCCCTTTTCCACACCTGCTTTGCTGGAGCAGTTTCCATAGCAATAACCTCTTCAAGTTTTCCAGAAGTGTTACGGGAATGATTTTTCTATCTCCTCCTCCTCAACAATTCAGGAAAATGGAGCTTATTAGAGATACTTTTTTGTCCTCTGTGCCTTGATGGGAGCCTGGCAGGGGCACTCTGCAATCCCAGGTAAAGCTGTCTGCAGCGCACAACTGCTCTTCCCTGATGAGGACCCCGGCCGGGCTGCCCACTGCTGCAATTTGCTTGACCTAATATAGGTTGTCTTCCCTTCTCTCTTGACTCCAGCAACAGTATTTTTATGCTGCTCCGACTTCTAAGAAGAATGAGCAGGACAAATGTATTTAAAAAAAAGAAAGAAAGTATTCTGAAAATGAGGGAAAACTATTCTATATCCTATAGACTGAGAGCCAATAATTCAAGTTTCCGTCACGTTTCTTTCTTCTGCCTGGCATGTGAGCTGCTACACAACAGTTCAACTTGCAGCTCGGTAGCATATGGGAAAATATAAATCCCTGGAGAAGGAAAGCATTAAGCAGCTGCCTGGAAACCCTCAGGAGCCTGACAAAAGGGGGAAGTGGATGTTAACATGGGACAAACAGTGATTATCTACAAAAGTAATGCATTCAGGGGCAGATGCCAGGTTGTGGTTTGAAAGTGAGATGTAGGGGATGGGATCTGTAGCAATGTGGCAGGTCCTTCCTTTGTGACCTACGAGGCCAGAAGAGAATGACCTGATGAACACAGGTATCCGTGTTAATAACATCCAAGTAGTGATCCTGAAATATAGCCGAGAGCTTCAGTGCAAGGGCTGGGCATCAGGGTACTACCATTTCTAAATTAATGAGCAATCTATTGTGCCCCAAAAAAAGTGAAAAATGTTGAAAGCAGTTTATAGACAAAGCTGTGAAGTCTTCTAGGGTGACACATGCAAAAATAGCTCCCAGGCATGATGGGGCTAAGTTCATTTAAAACTAGGTTTGCCTAACAGGGACCTTAGAAACAGCTGACTTTGTCTGAAGCACTGTCTGAGAGACAGGTCTGTATGGGTCGTGCTTAATGTTCACACTTGGAATTGAAATAGTAGGACATAACTTAGCTTTATTTGTGCATTCTCCCTCAAGATTTGTGACCAGACAGCAGCAAAGTTGTGAAGGTCATGGGAACAGCCTCCTTCTCTGGACGCAGGAGATGAGCCCCATCCCAATGCTAAGATCCTTTATGATCTCCATGTTCCCTTGGGGTTTTACTCCATATCTCAAGTCTGCCAGACCCCTCACTGTGTAAGCTTTCTGTTTCACCATTTGCTTCAACCTTGAAATGACCTTTTTGAATGTTTTAAAATAACCACGTTGTCATTCCTCAGTTAAAAAAGAGCCTTTCTTCCCTATGTTTTTTTCCCCCTTCAACCTCGTTTGTTCCGCCTTTTTATTAATTCACATCCCTTTTGACTTCACACACTTGCTTATGCTACCTGGGGCGCTCGGTGAGAATTGCGCTCTTCACAGAGCTTGAAAGATCAACTGAGAAGTTCGTTAAGATGAAGTAGGTGGAGGGTTGTGTTTCCACCTGCTAATTGAAGTGCTAAACCTGTAGGTGTCGGGGCTCCTACAGCAGCCTGGCCAAAGTGCCAGCGCTAAGTCCACTTTCTCCAGGAAGCACGGATGCTGGCTCTGTGTGAGTGAGTTTTTGCCGAAGAAACCGTGAACTGGAAATTCCATCTCTCTGTGTTATTACCTCTGGGTTGCAACGTTGTGCCGTTGCGTTTTGCACACATTTACCTGCACAGGCTGGTGGAGGGAAGGTTGGAGTGCTTCACTAGTCTTCAATCCTCGCTGCAGTTTCTTTAAGCTTCCTTTCCTTGGAAATCCCAGGTGTTGTGCTCTTACTGACGTAAAAATAGCATTTTGACAACCTAATCTTGCAAAAAGACAAAGAGTATTTCTTCAGGAAAGTGTCATAGCCGCATACATACAAGATTTGGTTTTTAATTATTGCTACACCCTCTAGCTATAATAAAAGACTGTCAGCGTATTCATGCTGTCCCTATTCATATTCAGGGGGTTGGAAAGTATAGGTTTAGATTCATTTTGGATTGAGGTTAGGCAAGCAAGGTCTTTTCTTCGGTATAATGACTTTCTACTCCGTTTGGTGACTGATCAGTTCAGTTGTCTGAATTGTGTATGCGCAAAGAGAAGCAGGGTTGTGATTTTGCATACATTCAATTTTCATATTTATAAATCAGAATCTGCCTCCATTTAAAAAATGAAGTGTCGTTGCCTTCAGCTTATAAAGAGCAGCTGCCACCGCCATTAAAACTTTGAAATGTTCCCTTGAGAACTCTGAGAGTGCATCTGTCTGAGCGTCGTAGTGGTCTGAGCTTACAAGTGGGAGCAAAGTGTCCCTTATTACTCAAGAGTTTAGACAATAGATCAAAGTCTTGAGGTTTAAGCAGCTATCTTTCTTGGATGAGCCTGTCTGCGATGGGTAGTTGCAAAGTTCCAGCCAAAAAGGATGGCCTTGCTGCTGCCAGACTTAGGGAGAGTCCTACTGGTGCTCGAGAGGGTACAGCAAGGGGCTACAAAGATGATGAGGGGCCTGGAGCATCTCCCTGGTGAGGAAAGGCTGAGGGACTTGGGTCTTTTTAGTCTGGAGAAGAGAAGGCTGAGGGGGGATCTGATCAATGCTTATAAGTACTTCAAGGGTGGGTGCCAAGAGGATGGGGCCGGTCTTTTTTCGGTGGTGCCCAGTGACAAGACAAGAGGTAACGGGCACAAACTTGAATATAAGAAGTTCCACCTAAACATGAGGAGGAACTTCTTTACTTTGAGAGTGGCAGAGCCCTGGAAGAGGCTGCCCAGAGAGGTGGTGGAGTCTCCTTCTCTGGAGACATTCAAAACCCACCTGGACAAGTTCCTGTGCAACCTGCTCTGGGTGGACCTGCTTTGGCAGGGGGGTTGGACTGGATGATCTCCAGAGGTCCCTTCCAACCTCGTGTGATTCTGTGATTCTGCGACTTCTTTAGAAGCAGCACTGTGTCCTAAGCTGGCAAAACACTTCACTAGCCTAAGAAAGACCTCTGGTAGCTCTGGGCAGAAAGCTTTCTCCCATCTTCCCAATGGCCCTACTACAGAAGTAGAAGTGATGTTCTGGAGGTCTGCCCATCTAAGCTTTTACTTTGCCTCAGAGGTGGTCCGTAGAGTAAAGCTCTCCTTGAATATTTCAAACAGCACACCCGCACCTTACGATACGAAAACTTGTGAGGGTAGCTGTGTGGGTGGGTTTGCTCCAAAACAGGAAGCGATGGGGCCACAGTGGCACAAGTGTGGGTGAGACACAGGGCTGATGAGCTCAGGCACGCTCCAACGGTGACAAGGCTCTGCTCCTCTTGGGACTTACGCTGGTATTTTCCATGCGGCATTGTGCTGCACAGGCTGGGATTTATGAGGGGAAGGAGGAGATGGAAGAGGTCATCGCCATGTTCGTTGGGCTTAGCTTGCTCCTACGTGACTGTGGCACCACGGGTGGTGGTGCCAGCAGCGTGAGGGGCGTGCGGGAGGTGGCAAAGGTTAAGATCTCTTCCCAGGGCCTGTGGTCTGTGGGGACTGTGCTGTTTCTGAAGATGCCCGTGCTGGAATGCCTCCCCACGGCTGGCAAAGCTCTGCTGCAGTGCAGAGGCTGATTTCTCAGCATCTTTTCCCACCAGGTCTCAGCTTCTGGCAGCCGACTGTGCCCCTGCTGTGCACAGCACACAAGGAGGAAGCCTTAGCTCTGTTCACACAGATGCTGTTTGCCATGGCTGCACTGTAAGGACACAACCACACGCTTGGAACTATCCTGGACACATTACGCTTACCCTTAAATATTCAGCACATTGATAAGAGATGTAGTTGTGTGCTCTAATACCACCATGCTGCGGCTGAAGCCATGCCTCAGTTTCTGCAACTGTGAAATGGTTTCTACACATCAGGGATCTTTAAAAATCAATTTGTAACTATGTCTTCCTCAGATTTGCTAAATTTTGTTATGGCCTATACCTCTTGTCTTGCAGGTCCTAGTCATACACTTTTTCGTCGGGTCTTTGTACACAGAAAATAACAAGGGACAGAACAGCTGAAGTTGTCTATTGTGTAATTTCGTGGTGTCTTTTGGCTTTCTGGGTTTCATGTCTAATTAAAGAACTCCCTTGGCATCTCTGGAAGTTGTACAGCTCTGAGCTCATTATTGGCATCTTCCAAAGGATGACTGTAAAATGCTCTGAAGAAAGTGGTAGTGGTTGAATGTGTCCTTTTTTTTTTTTTTTTTTAAACGAGCAATGTCATCTAGATTGTCTTCCTCCTTAACGTCTTTCCCTCGGTTTTTTTGTTTCTTTCTTTCTGAAGGTCTTCTCAAAGAGTAGCACATGATGAAGAACCTTGGTGAGCGTGGGTGCTCCGGGGCGCTGGGCAAGCAGAATTGTGGTCTGTTTTAGCTTAGGAATAGGGTTTCCATTGTGAAGTTTGACTCCTGGCGCCAGAGAATTGATCAGTGACACTTACTGGAGCCCACACTCTCATTTCATCTCCAAATCGTGCCAGCTAAGGCCAGGATGGTGTTGTAAGTGGGTAGGTTTTGACCTTTCATACCATAATTAGTCTTGTGAGGCTGGTGGCTTCGGATACAGTAAACAGCTTGAATTAATACTATGTGTGTGGTTGGGTAAGTAGGATACGAAATAAGCGTAAGCTGAGACCCAGAGTTTGGGCTGTGTGAGATCAGTTGGTTTCACCTTGTGGATTGATGAGCGTGACCTGGAGCCCGGCAGCCGAGGTGAGGCGATGGCAGCGCTGTCTGCCTAGGAGCTCCAAGCTCCTTGTGCGGCAGCGTCCTGGACGCCGAGGGAGGACAGAGCAGCCCACAGGGCAGGCACGAAGGTGTCTCGGCTCAGGGGATCAGTGGAGTCATGGACTGGTAAGTGTCAAGCCTGCAGACCTTCCAAGTTCAAGTGTTTGACTGCGCCTGAATTCTCTTCCCCCGGGGGAGAAGAAAAAGCTTTAATTTATGAAGTGTCACAACACATTACAGCACATCACATCCCAACACGCCGCTGCATGGAGCTGACATTTGTTTGCTTTAATTCCTCAAAATAGCTTTTATTTAGAGCAAATGTTCCCTGTTAATTCAAACAGTTCTCATTTTCCTGTGCTCTGTACTTGCCAGTTCCCATGGGGACAGTTGTTCCTGCAGTGCTTTGCCCTGTGTTGGTGAGTTGTCAGGCCTTGTCAAGGGTTTTAATTATTTTTCTTATTAGTAACGGAGAACTTCTTTGTTGCCTCTCAACCCGAATATTCACTAGGCAGGGTGCAGTGATGCTTATAGTTTTTAATTTCAGTACTCTGACATACCAAGTGCTTTGCAATCCTGCAAGGAATGGGTTGGGCTTTGGCAGAGGAGCAGGGTCCACGTGTTTGGTGGTCACTTTACTGGTGGAGGCAACGGCAGCCAATGTGGGCCCCAAGTGCTCTTCCACATGAGCTTGCTGTGCGGGGCAGAAGCCACCTACAGAAGGTCTGTCTGCAGACTGGTGGTGGCAGTGGAAGCTGCTTTGCTTGCCAGGCAGGAGCTTCCTCCCTGAGGGAGGATGCAGCCTCCCCGAGGCCAGCCAGCGCGTCAGGCTGAGCGGCCACTCACGGCATGCAGGGCAGCGTCCTGCCGAGCCCCTCGGCATGAACCCCTCGCTCTCCTGAAGCTGTCCTCTGACAGGGCTCTGGCAAGCTGAAGTTTGTCAGCAAATAGCTGAGCCTCAAGCCTAATTAGGATCGATATCCTGTTGTGGTGGGGGCTACGTGGGCACAGAAGAGGCACCTTCACCTGTAGTGAAAAACTAAAGATTGCAACTTGTGTTTTCAGCACGGAGTTTTCATCTGTTTTGTGGGAGGACGAGGAGTTGTTCTCTCCTGAGAATAACAAGTATTGCATGCCATGTGAAAGGCTAAAAAGAAACGAGAAGGGAAGTTCAGCCACTCATCTCCTAGAGTGCAGTACGTCTTTTTCCCCTTGTGTGAGCAAGGTCTGTACAGGCACAATATCCCAAATCTCTGGGATTTGTTATCTGGTGAATTCTAGAATGACCAATTTAACACTTACTGCATCTGACTTTACCTAGAGATTCAATGTGACCTTTGCGTTCCGAGTGATGACCAAAAGATGCGCAATACCTACTTTGGATGTGTTTATTTTCTTCAGGAAGATGCGTATCTTGTCTATTTGGCAATTAGTTGCTGGACCCTTTTCACAGCTATATGTGGACTCTTGCTCTTTTCTTAAAAACTTTATGACAGTTGGGAAAGTTCTTGGAGCAGGAATGTTCTTCCATCTTTCTTCAGCTGGGATAAGCATACAGGTCAGGTGATTGTCATTGCTGTTTGTTTTCTTGAAATCTTTTTCCTTTTCACCCAGTCTCCTTCACTGTCCTTCATTTTGCTGTAGCTCCTCTGAGGAGAGAGCCAGAGTTGCCTGTGCTTAAGAAGGATTTCTGCTGCTCTCTTCTCCAAGTGGTTCAGTGCGTTAGCAAATCCCAGGTCTGTGTTGCATCAAGCCCTATGTCACACTGGTTCTACTGGAAACTGCTGCTGTCGGAAAGTGTAACTTAGAAGCAAGGTGAGGAGGACACTGAACAAGCAGTGGAAAGCACTAAATTTCTTGATCCTTCCTGCTCTATGTCCATTCAAGGAAATGGTTCTCCTGTTTCCTTTCTTGGTCCTCTACTTGGAGCCATACTCACCTCTAGCTAGGTACTGCAAAAACAAAGTGGAAAAATGTCAATATGACCAGCAAGCTTGCAGTGGGTAAGCAAAGTATGTGGAAGAGTCTCCATGAAGTGCCTGTGTCCTTGGTGCCTCCTTAGATTACTGACTCCTGGGCTTTGGGAATTACAAATAAGTTAGCCCTTCCGCAGACCACACACCATACAAACAAATCTGCCTTGACTTCTGAGCACATTTGAATACTCTCCTTCAGATGGAGCAGTGGCTTGGGCTGTTGGGGGGAGCAAGAACTTAAGATCTCAGAATAATGTCAGAATGGTTGTATTTTCAGAAACATATTCCCTTATGGTTGAAAAAGCTAAATGAGTAAGGGAGGCTGTTTTGGAAGAGAGAGTGAGTGGGGGAGTGGTGTGAAGCAGGAGGGGATAAGTGAGCAAGCAGGTTGGTCTGTTGATAGGGGAGTCTCAGCACAATCAGAAGCAGTGTTTATGTAGTGTAATAGCAGAGTGTGCCTCTTGCTTTCCTTTTCCTTGCTTCAAAACTATTTTATTTTACATTGTAAAGTAACCTGCGTTCACTTAATTGTAGGTGGTTGTGATTTTTGTTTCCCATAGTGTCTCCAGATGTCTGTGTTAGGACTTGGCTCCTCTCCTGAAGTAAAGAATAAACCTGCAAGGAGACTCTGAAATGCGATGGCCTGAGCTTTGAGCGTTTGGAGCGGCCCTTTCTGTAGCAGAGGGATCAGCTGGAGCTACTGCTGCTCTAAAGTTACCAAAAGGGCAATGAATACTCACTGTGGGTAGAAGGCCTGGTTGCATCAGGTTGCCTTCCTCCCAAGCATTAACACCACAATGGTTGACTGCCTTTAAGCAGAGGCTAAGGGATTGTTCATGTACAAATACCTATAAAACTTATGTATGTTTTTTTTTTCCCCCTTCATAACTGTGCGTTATTTTCCTGCTGTCTGTCAGCATTTCTGTGGGGTGGATCTTGTTCAAACAAACAGCATCTTCCTTCTCTGGGCAGAAATCCAACTCGCTTTCCTCCTTCCCCTTTCCTTCATTTTGGTTCCTCACTATTCTTCATATCCAATGGCAGATAAATAGTAACTTCAGTAGAAACCACAACCACACAGTTTATTCCATACTGCTTTGTGCTTTCTTTTCTGCTCATCGTGGTGGGTTTTTTTTCAGGATAATTGTTTATGAGTTAAAACTCGGAAAGCTTTTCCAAGTACAAAGAATGCCAGAGTTTTTCGTGCTTTGGGCATGAGAGCTTTAAAAAAGTTTTTATAATTTTCATTTAGTACAGAAAAAAACCCCTCTCTCGGTTTATGAATAACAGTTACTATTTTGTATTTGGGAGACCGCTGTGTTACCCAGTGATTCTCCCAAACCCAAGAGCCATGGGGCAAACCTCAAACAGTGTTGATTTTCTGTCTGCAAGGATTATGTGTGAAACACACAGCTTTTGACTGTGTTGTTCCTTGTCTGAGATATGTTTCTCTCAAGGGACCATGTGTCCCGTGCCTGCCTTGCCTTCCTCGTGTCATTTAAGGTGTTGGCTTTAACCTTTAAAGCTTGGAATAGGATGAACGGTGTGTGGTGTCACCCAGGTGTATCTGTTGATTTCCCATCCTGCTAACAGCCCGTTAAGGAGGAACAGTTTAACTTGAGGCCTTTGGTTCTGTGATACCGTTCATATGTTGTCTTGCTGGTGTCTGAAAGTGTCATCTTTTAAGACAAACGATGGATTCATGGTGTGTTGGGTGTGGAAGACTAAGGAGCATTAGCTGGGCCGGGGCAGAGCGGGGAAGAGTCCCTTGCTCCGCAGAGCTCTGTGGGAATGTGGGGAGCATGGGTGTAGGCGTTCTGTGTACGTCTCCTGATGTTAGACAGCCACGAGATGGGCAAAATCCTAAAAACTGTGGAAGAAATTACTAAAATTGAGGACAAAGGGAAAGAAGTATGGAATCTTTTCCTCCATCTGGTCAAACAGACGAGCCAGGGTCACGGTGAAGTATGTGATGCTTTGTGCAGCTGCCTCTCCCTTTCCTATTTTCACTTTCCCTGGGAAAGCGTTGGAGCCAGACGGGCAGGTTCCCTCAGCTGCTGTGCTCAAGCTCGTATAGGCAGAGCCCCTGGGTTCACTTCGTGTCATCTGATCTGTTTCAGGATCCCTGCTTCATTTTCACCTACTCCTTGCCACCTATTGTAAGGGATAATGTGAACTTTCTGGGAAGCTTTCTCTTTAAGTGACATTTATTTGTATTGCCTAGTGCCTTTAATGCATTGCTTTGCCTTCAGCGAAAGAAAAAGATACTTGAATGAAAAGAAAGGGGTAATAGCAGTGAAAGAAGAGGGTTGTTATGTATCATAATGTTAGCATTCTTTGGAGAGATGCTACTGTAGTTGGAGGAACTAATCTTTGCTTGCATAAGTAGACAGAAATGCTGGCAATTTACAGCATCCGCTCATACCCAGATGTCAACTCACATTTCCAAAGAGAATCATCAAGTCAGGAGATAAACAGCTGGTACAGACGAAAGGAAAATAAGCTTGTAAGTGTTTAAATAAAAAAAAAAAAAGTATTAATTTTTATGAAGTGTAGTGTGCTGGCATCTAAACAAATGAAAGTTAACAGCCAAGAGCAGAGATGTGAAAGGGCTTCTTTTTGTTTTTTAACATCTGAGAATTAAAGGCTTGTTTCCTCTCACAGCAGCTTCAGAGCACCCCTGTGTTTTTGTATGAAGTTCCTTCTAGTACAACTTCATGTACGCTAGTGACAAAAAGAGAGCTGGTCTTTATGGGTTTTGGACATCCCCACAGCCCTGTCGTGATGTGCTTTAAACAGGTCCAAGCAGCAGAATATGGCCACATATGCCTCTAATTCTAGATTTTAACCTGACGTGCATGTCTTGCAATCAGAGAGAGTCTCAGTAGCTGCTTCAGTGGCTTCAGGGGCACTGGTGGCCAAGAGACAAGGTGGGCCTCAGAGACGAGGTCTGGATGCCACATATATGGTGCCCAAAAATTAAAGTCCCTTTCTTCCTGAGAAGTGAGGCATTTGCCTAAACTTGTAAGTTTTGATCACTAGATAATTATTAAAAGTGTTTCTGTGGTAAAGAGGCATAGAATTGTAGCTGTGGGGAAAGTCACCGCTGGGGTTATTGCTGAAAGAACGTCTAATAGAGAATGCTGACTTGCAGCATCCTTTGCAGGGAATGAGAAACAGCAGGTCTGCTGCTGGCCTGCGGATGTCTTTCTGTACAGGCAGGAGATAGGTTTGCATCTTAGTTGGGCTGATAACAAAGCAGAGTAAACAAGTCTTAAAAAAACCCACCCTAAAACCCGAACTGTAAATTCTCTACTCCTTGAAGGAATATAAAGTGGAGTATTTACTGTCTTTCTCCCTCCCTTCCATTCTTTCTCACTCCAGTCTTCTAATGCTCACGGGGCCTAGCAGGGTTTTATGTGGAAATCGTTGGGATTATCTCCCAATTTTTTCTCAGATAATTCAGTTGAGAGGTTATACAGAGCTGAACAGTTTGGAGACTGGGAATCACTAAGCTAGAGGCTTTAAGATGCTCGCAGGCTCCTATCCGGACAGAACAGTTCAATATTTATTGGATGTGCTACTAATTGGCTGAAAAAAATCCATCTTTCCTACTTTTTTTATCTTTTCTCAAGGTCGTTCTCTGAGGTTTGGGAAGGGCAGGAGGGTAAGTAGGTATGTAAGTGTCCCAGCTTTCTGAGATCTCAGCCTGGCAGAGTGTCCTGGAAATTACTATGGCGACTTGCAATTTATACTACGTGTTTCCACGTGGCGCTTCCCAAGTCGTCAGGGACTTGCTTGGCAGCCTGCGTGCTGTCCTGGGATGGGAATCCCAAAGTCCAGCCCGTCCCACGCCGTACCTCGCAGCGGGGTGTCTGTCAGAGTCGGTGGCGGTGCCTGCGGGAAGGCAGACAGCACGGCTTGGAGAGCAGACCTGGAGACGTGTTTATGTCTGTGTGTGATTCGGGGAAGGAACAAAAGGTGCCAGTGTAGGACCCCCGCCGTAGCTCGCCCTCCGCAGCCGTGCCTACAGCGGCAGACCCCTGTGGGCAGTTCTTTCCCCATCTCTTCCAGTAACAGGACCTGCAGCTGACAGCCTTCCCCTACGCTAGTGTTTGTAACAAATAAATTGTAATGGGATGAGCTGTCTTGGCTGTTACAGTATTTACAGGATAAATAGTTTCCACTTCACAGCCATCAATACCTCCGCCCTTTAAATCCATTAACTTCCTGACTGCTATACGCTGCCTTAGTAATGGGCTGACACTGATTTAAGGCTAGAAAAACCCTGTTTAGAGCTCTGCATTAGGGAGAGCGAATGTAAATTGTGACCGCGCCATTTGGCCTGGGACTAAAAATGCCTGCAAAAGTGACACATTTCAAGCCGTGCATTGGGTTGCAACAGCGATGGTGGAGAATGTTCTTCTAGTCTTAGCTGGTGGCTTAGCAGGAAACCTGGAAATTAGCAGTGCCACCTTCCTGAGAGTCCGTAATCTTAAAACTAGAGAAACATGGCTGGTATGGACTGCTCTGTAGCCTCATCTAAAACCTAGCTCTGCCCCGGACCGTCGTGCGTGCAGATGTTGGTGACATTGACTCCCTGCACCAGTAAAAGTCTTTCAGAAAGATAAATACTTTATTTTAGTTTCTCTCTTGGACCTGCCATGGTAGCATCAAATGGTTACTATTTTTAATCTTCTGTAGCTGATTGTTTTAGAGGGATTGAAGCAGACTTCACTTATTTATTGACGGCTGGAAACGAATACCCTGCAGCCTCCTTCTTGCATTCCTAGTGTGACCAAGAGAGGAGAGGTGTAGAATCGGAATAGAGGATCTATCACATTCAGCCTGCAAGGCTATTATTTGAGCTGTCTCAGAAATGTTTAAGTTTTTTGCTGTTGTGTTAAAGCATTGGCAGTTGGATTTTGTTAAAGACGACACAAGCGGAGAGGTTTTATTTGAATCCCACCCACATGATCTTCAGGGATTTATATACAACAGAATATGAAGCTCCTTCTCATTTTTACATATTGCAGATTGGCCTTCTTAGCTTGCAATGCAGGGAGTATATGTATTTCAGAGCCTGGGAGGGAGGAGAGGGGAAGGGAAAAAAGAAAAAGGAGAGTTGTGTCCTTTTTATCTTCCCCTGATATATTTTCCCCTGATATATTTTGTGTGTGTTGGGTTAAGCCCCTGCAGCCGGATAACAGCCGGACACTGAACAAAGTGGGCTGTGCAAGGACAGCTCAGCCGAGTACAGGCTAGTGATGGGGTGCCATTTCAAACTCTCACCGGCCTCTCCACGGCGAGAGGTTCTGTGTCGTGCCGTATCCGTGGGCAGCAATTTTGCAGGTGGAAGCATTGTGACCCCGAGCAGCTAATACAGGAGCGGCTGCGCTGGCTTCATCCCGCACGAGCCATCAGCACCGAACCCATCTTCTCCAAAGGCACAAACCCCATGTCGTTTTGCTGCTGGTATTTTTCTCGTGAACCTTTCGTCTCCTGCTTAGATTGTTTCAGTCAAGGATATAGGACAGGCAGTGACAATATGATTTCTGATGCTGTGTCCTGCAGTGCAGAGCGAGGGCCAGTCCGAGTGCCTTTTTTTATTTTTTCCTACTTCTTTCCCTCCCGTTATTATGGTACTGATAGGTGATTGCCAGTCTCCATCAGAAATAAGCCTCCTAATTCCATTTGAGGGAGGGACCATGTAGAGAAAACGTGTGGCAAGAACCTGTGAGACGCAGCCTGTCGCTTCCAGGAGGCGAGAAATAAGAGGGTAGGTTGCTCTGCAATCTGCCACCAAGTTGGCTTTTGGAGTGAAGGAGGGTGGGAAGTTTCCTACGGGGCTATTGGTGACTAAAGCAGCCAAGCGACATTGACCATCTGTTTCATTATTAAACCATTATCATTAGCTAATTTTTCAAAGCCCAGTCAGTGGAAGAAGGGAAGCATCGTGCTTTTCGCTGCATGTATACCTGCAGGTTACTTCATTTTCTTTTTGGATATGATTAGTCTATTTGATGGTCGTTAGCTGAAAAACAGTAACGTCATTAAAGGGCCATAGGTGCCCTCTGGAGCCACTTGCTGTATGTTGATAAAGGAAAATGGCAGTGTAATATAAAATATAATCTGATCACCGCATCTAATTACAGACAAGAGTAAGCTGCTAAAGAATGGTTCTGTAAGAATATTATAATTGTGTTCATACAGCATTTCCAACTTGAAAGCTGTGAGCAAATATCGACTAATCCTCCCAACAGCCCCTGAGGGTAGGAAGGTAAATCTATTACTGTTTATTAAAAACTTGTTTCAATTAACTTTAACCACTGTTAAAATAACTATGAATTGCTGAAAAAATTAACAGCGCTTGCCTTGCAACAATTTTGAACATCTTGGATGTCCCAGTACTGAGCAGTGTTTCTGGTGTCTCAGAAAGAAGGGCATCATTTGACTAGAATTAATGTTTGGAAGCATCAGAAAAATGCCTATTACTTTTTATTTCCATTAATCTTCAGTGTCTTATTAAATACTAAATATTCTTGTTTGGTAAATATTTAGCAAGTTCTCTGGGGCTTTGTAGAATGTATTGTTTTCAATAAACTTACACAGCACTGTATTATTATTATTCCTACTATTATTATAATTTGAGGAAATATTTTTCTGTGCAGCATAAAACTGCAGATGTTAGTTATAATGTCTCTTTTTACAGCCTAGAACCACTGTGATTTTTGTCCTTTAATTGATAACATTCTCTCTCAGCCTCAGGCTAGGGGACAGGGGTGGAAATTATACGTAAAATCATTAAGCGTAGCCTAGGCACCTGCAAGGCACAAAATGGACAAAATGTTGTTTTGGCTCCTTCTGGTTTGAGGTTCTAGATGATGGTGCTCAACGTTCACCATCTGGCTGACAGCCCCTACAAATCTCCACTGATGTCAGGTTGTGCTATGGATGCTCAAACCTTCTAGTAGAGCAGTGGCATTTCCTATGAAAGGCTGGTCTTGGAAATACAGTGTTTTTAAACTTTTTCCTCATCTTAAAGACTAAAGAATTCATATTTAATGTGTGTCTCAATGGCAGATCAAAGATGGGGAGTCGTTCCATAATCTTTGCTTTGTTTTTTGTTGACTTTTTTTTTTTTGGCAGCGGTTGAAGCTTTATTCCAAATTTATACCTAACATATAGGCCAAAAAATTGACTATTCTGTTTGGAGGAGAAAATGGAACATTTTTATTAGTTGCATGAGAACTTGGCTTAGTTTAAGTCTGTTCAGGCTTCTGAGGATTTACGCCCTGGGCAATCTCTCTCAAAAAAAAGCGCCATAGTTTGGGTTTTTTTATTATTTATGTATATTATCATGCATATTTATCATCTTTTTGGAACCATCCCCTCCATGCAGAAACATGCTGCAAAGCTGTAGAGCGTGTACCGTGTTCTGCAGCTTTCTCGGTGAGTGTTTTCTGTGTCACTTTGTTATATAAAACTCCTGGATTTGACTCAATGCTTAAATAGTTGTCAGGTGCTTGCAAGAGATGGCTGAGTGTCTTGTGGCCCTTTTTTGCTCATGTATGCTGAATGAAAAGCTGCTGTTTTGTCACTTGTTTGGCAGATTCTCAGTGCCCATACGCAGCTTGCATTAACGCTAATGGGAGCTGCATGCACGCTGAAGAGCCAAAAGAGCCAGGTTCCTTCTTAATCTGTGCTATCAGATAGCGAATACTTTGTCATAGTACCCAAGGTGGCCTTTCGCTGCCCAGAAATTCAGTCTACCGTGCCCTTATTGCTTAAACTGTATCTAGAAGCTAATCAGATTCCTCCTCCATCCTGACAGGTGAAATATGGGGTAGTGTATGGAAGACAAAGCTTGAATGAGCAGTAACAATGGAGTAGGCAAATGGTGCGTGCAGAAGATCACTAGATCTTTCTTCCATTGGCACTGGAAATGACTGGGTTTCAGGTAGGCGCTGGGAAAACATGAGCCTGGTTTTGGGTAGCCTTCCTTGTTGTTGGTTCCTCTTGAGATGTAGCTCCTCACCCTTCTGCTTTTGTTTGTAGCTGATGGGCTGGGGACCTGGTACCTGCAGCAAACGGTCTGTACAGGGAGACTCAATGGGAGAAGATTGAAGGCGAAGGGTGAGCAGGCAGCTGATTCTTCAGCAGCGATGGGCTCTCCTGAACTCCTCATGCTTTTCCTCCTCATGATCTTTTCTTCTTTTAAAATAATCTCTTTCTTTATGTTTGGTAGTTAAGAATTGCCTTTCCTTCTTCCACGTCTCACGATAAAATGCCAAAGGAGCTGGGACTTGGGAGACATTCTGCCAGAAGCTGCTTGGAAGCAGAGTCTGCACCTCCCACCTGGGCAGTTCTCTTCCAGTTGTGTTTCCCCTCCCAGCTTCCTTCTGGAACGTCCCCTTCCTCCTCGGTACAATGCAGTGGTTTGAAGTTTGGTCATTTTTGCACTTCACCTGGAATTCCTTTTTATGACAATTGCGGCCCTTAAGAGCAAATTAAAGTGATTGGGCTTTTTGGTGGCTTTATTTTTTTATTACTTTGTCTTTGGAGGCATTGATCGAGACTCCCAGCCGAGGCTCAAGGCACGCTTTGTGTGCCGCCGGCTCCTAGTCTTTTCTTGTCCTCATGTGTTCTTGTTGCTCTTGAATGCCTGAGCGACCCTAGAGTTGCTTTTTTCCTTAGCCGGAGTTGATTACAGCGATTTTGAGAGAGGAGAGTCTATTTTATTACCCCTCAGCCAGCCTGAGCACAGTCCTCCCGGTGGAGCTGCTGACCTGCTTTGTATGGACTGGCTGGCAGGGACATCAACCCTGGGTCTTCATCGGCTGCCGTGCATCTTTTACAGATTAACCTCTGCTCTCTTCCCATGACAGTATTTTGTAGGCATGTTGACAGGCTGCTTTGATAATAAGGAGTGGGTGTGTATTAACTGGGAAAATGCTTTGGCTCACCTTCGCTTGTTGTAAGAGACAATTAGGCAGCTGCCTCCCTCTTGTAACTGGGATCCGGGTGAATAAAGCCGGTGGTTAACCATAGGTGGCAGCAGCTTTCTAATGCTGTTATTATGTGTGCATGTTGTTCATTTTCTCCGAAGCGGAGGTGATGCTTCATTCAGACCTCAGCTCCTATTCTTCTTTGTTTAGCTGAAGCTTTTTTACCCTAAGCTTTTGTAGGAAAAAAGCCTAGCTAGCTCAACAAGTCATTATTGCTCTGAGGATTTTGCATCTGCAAAACAGGACGTGCTCTAATTGTCACACTCCTTGATATTTATTAATTTGTAACTTACAACTATTTCCAGAAGGACAATTCCAGAACTACAATGTTTCAGAAGGTTTTCGACTTGACCTGATTTCTGGCTGCCTTCTCTGCTGTGCTCTCACAGGTTTTTTTGTGAACTTGGTAGCTCCCCACGCCAGCATCATCCTAGCGTTGCATTCTCTGTAATCATCTCCCGAACTGCCTTCCTGTGGCAGAGCAGCAGCCTCCAAGCTGCAATTGGCAGGACCTTGGGGACCTTGGGATGTACTGCTTCGGGGAGGTCTTTTAGAAGCAACTAAGAAAAATCATTTGTCTGCGGACTTAGGCTGGCTGATAAGGTTCTGCACCCTCCCTGGAAAACGCCTTCAGGACTCCGTAAATTGCAAAAGGCTGAAAAACACTTGAGTAATATACTGTAAAGAAAACCAAATCTGTGCACTAGTAATCACCGTTAAATCTGTCATTATTAATGCTATAGATAGGAGCATTTTGGACAGTGAAGCACAAGCACTTCTCTTAACTGTGCTGCTATACGTTGGTTTGTTAGAGTTGTGGCAAATGTGGTGATAGATGTTCTGCTGAAACAGAAGAAACATGCGTCTCTCCTAAATCCCTGGAATTGAAACCCAAATTAACTTCCAGTTTTATTTGCTAGATCAAAACTTTGCACTTGTCCTCGCACCTGATCTTTTTTTCATGCTTGCGGTAGGCTGCTTCTCAGTCTGGTGGGCAGGATTCCCCGAGCAGCGTGGCAGTGATAGTGAAACAGGGACTGCAGCAGGACATTTTAAAGATCTCGTACCTGAAGCTACCCCAGGGCATTTTGAGAAAAGTAAATACTTAGGAAATGCCAGTTTGTTGAGAGAAACTTCCATGGGAAGAGCATCCTGTTTCCAGGAAGGAATGACAGGTAAAATTTGAGAAGCTCCCTTCCATGTTCACTACTGTCACTTGAGATGTAAGAGATCAGGCTTCAGCTTCTTCCTCTCCCTGAGTAAGACTAGAGCTTGAACTTCATTTTTTCCATGCTAGATGAGAGTCCTGGCTGATGACTTGGCAACTCTTAGATGGGGGATTTCTTTCCTGGTCTGTCTTGGAACAAAAAGCCTCTTGGTTCCATTCAGAGAGGGAATAGGAAAAGGTATGAAATCCCAGAGTGGCATGGGATGAATAAGCCATTGCCACTCACCTGTAGACGTGACACATTGCCATCTGGACACGTGTTGGTTTCTGTAGGCTTTTCTTCAGTATTCTGGCAGGTGAGCATATGCTTGTTCTGCACAGTGCATAGGCGAGTTTCCCCATAAGGACCTTGGTGTTAAATGCAGCTGCACAGCTTTTAGTATGCAGCATAACTGGTTAAAGCTAGTTTAGCTGTCATCCCTGCATAGTACCAATTAGGATACTGAGAAATTAAATCAAACCATTCTTGTACATCTGAAAGGGTTATGCTTCCCATTCCAAGCACTCATCCTTGGGTCCCCGGTGATACTCTCCTATCCCTTTACTTCTCACGTTGCTCCTTTCACCCCCCGTGTTACCCATCTTAACTTCATCCTGCAGTCAATTAAAAAAAAGAAAAGTGCTCGGCTTCCCAGGAGTTCAGTGTGTTCATGCAAAAAAGCCTTTTAACGTTACTCTGCGAATCAAACCGTCGGGCAGTATGTGTGTGTCTCTCGCCCTTACGCATGTACACGGACTGCAGCTTCCCACCAACCGGGAAAAAGCCGCAGCGATGTCTGACCTGTGATACTTCCAGGTGCTGTTCGTGCCTAATGAAACACTTCGAAGCTGGAGGGGATGATATTTTGGTTTGTAGTCGAGGCTCAGCAAGTGGTGGTTGTGGGTGAGGCTGAGTTCATAAGCTAATACTTTTTGTCTACTGATAGAAACTACAGAGCCCCAACACCGCTCTTTTTTTTTTTTTTTTGCAGTAGTTGTTCCCTATTTTTGTTTGTTTGCTCTATGCTTTTGAGTGGAGACTGTAGTGGGACAGTGGATGAATGTAACCATTAAATTTTGCTGGAAATGATGAAATGAAAGTGCATATTATACTCATACCTGATGCATCATTCTCCCGCCTCTACCTTCCGGCCCATCACATTCCAGTCTATTTCAGAGATTTAGATGCATTTATGTCAGATCTCCCGTCCCAGAATACAATCTACATCCAATTATCAACCCTTAGGGATACATTAGATGTAACTATTATATCTTCTCCTGTCAATAAAATTATAATCACGGAATGCACAGATGTCCTACTTTGGTTTCTAAAAGCATCACGGAAAAGAATGAGATGAGATGAAATGAAAGGGCTGTTACGCTGCATCTTACACATGCTTATGCGCAGAAGATTGCCAAAATCTCAAGCTGAGGTATGTATCTTCTCTCTCTGTCGGCTGCTGACAAATACTCGGCCCTGAACAGGCAAGTGCCTGCGTAAGATCTGACAAAATTAGATGCAAAGGTGAATTAGGCTTTTCCTCCATTTGTTCTCGTGCCGTGTCCAGGAGAATCACAGGGGCCTGAGTGACTTGTAGAGCTTCAGTCAGGACTGTCAGATACAGGTTTTACGGGTCTGTCTACACAGAAATACTTGGTTAAGTGAAACCAACTTAATGAAAGAGTTGATTTTCAGATATATTAGAGCTCACTAAACCCCTTCAACACTCTCCTGGAGAAATAAATTGCTCTGAGTTCTCGTTAGCTTGCTCAGACCCCTTTTACTTCTGACTGAAAACATCTGTACAAGGGTTCCTTAGTTAATGCACCTTAAACTTACACCTGTACTTAATTTGGCTTAACTTCCCTAAGTTTCCCTTAATTGCAGCTATACCCTAAATGAAACAAGCCATATTTAATTAGCTCAGTGGAGTCTGGAGAGCGGTAGTCACTCTTTATCAGATAAAAGTCCTGCTCTCCCTTTCAGGCAAGCACGGTTAGTTACCTGTGCTCATGAAACAATCATCGCTGATGGTAAAGAAAGAATTTCATCTCCTTAAGAAAACTGCACAGCACTTGAAATTAAAGGAGTAAGGGGAAAGGGAGAATTTATTCTGTGTGCAGATTATTCCGTAATAGTCTGCTCCAGTGTGGTTTTGCACCTTCATTTAAACTTCCTGGTATTGACTGCTGTCAGAGATGGAAGAGAAGGCTATAGACAGGATTCAGGAACACGGGAATTTCCATACTCTGAGCTAAGCCTCTGTGGCAGGGCTGCAGGCAGGGCTAACAGCATCTCTTTCAGCCAGTGCATAACACAGAATTTTATTTTCTAATACTTCTAACCCAAACATTTCAACAGCCAAAAGTACTCATTGGAAATACTGGTATCTGGGAATTTCTATTTGAATTCTCATTTTTAAGTTGGAGCCTCTTACCTGAGGGCCAGGGAAATGGGAAGAGGAGGGTGTCCTAAACTGCAGAAATACCTGAAGACACAATGACTTGCTTAACGATTTGGTGATCACAACCAGTAAAGGGAAAACACGTGGGCTGAGGTTTTTAAAAAAAAAAACACAAAACAACAAAACAAACCAGCAAAAACAAACAGAAAAAAAAAAAAGCCAAACACAAAGTTCTGTTTCCCCGGAAAGTAATTAAGGTTTAGACACCCCCCACCCCCTCCAAGAGGAAAGCTTTGTTGTCCTTGTATCAATTTAACAACTCATACCTTGCCCCAAGGGAAAGGAGCTGGTAGCAGTTGCTCCACTGTGTAATATCCAGGAGAAGTGTTTACTTGGATTCAGAAACAGACTGGGATATCGGTGGGATTTGTGCAGTAGCTTGTAAGTAGGCTGAATGGAAGAGATGGGATTTGAGGAGGGATCAGGAGCATAAATCTGGTGGTTAATGTTTTAGGATCATAAGAGTTTAATGGGTAGTCATATTTTCAATTCAGTTCTCCCGTGGGATTATATCCACCAGAAATTTTGCTGAGAGATACCATGGTGAGCATCTGTAAAACCCAGACACCTATTTGATACAATCATCAAACTTGCAAGGATTGAACAGTACTAAACTTCATCCCTGTTGGTTATACCTTAAAGGGTTTGTTATCAGTAAACCAGGTACAGCTTAGGACTGGACAAAGGAAGTTTTAAAACGAGGAGACTTCCTTTTTTTTCCCCCCAAATTGCCCGGTTGCTGTGCACCATTGCCATATTGAGGTGGAGGACCTATCACTATCAAAAACCATGTGTGTCCTTCCAGTTATCACTGTTACACTCTTTCAAGGTGCTGTTATTTCTAAAATCACCAGGATTCCTGTAAGATGAAGATTAGTTGTGTGTTTACTTAAAACTTCCTTGCAGAAATTGCTCTCCCATGTCTGTGTATGCATGTCTGCACACTGGTATATTATATAAAATAGCTGGCTGCTTTGGAAGGGTACTCTTTTTTTACCCTTTTTCCCTTCTGTGACTCTAATTTACAGCGTCCTATGGGCTGGTTTTGCTTGAATAGATGACTGCAATATAATTTCAGGAAGAAAACAAATGAGACTTGGAAGCAGCAAAACAGATCCGGTTGCAGGAGGATGGGTAACAAAGGAAATGCGCTGAAAAAAAATACTCTCCTGCTTTCCGCCTTTGGAGGGCTATATAATTTATAACTGTTCTCCGCAAAGTGTCTGAGGCAGTGCCAGGCGGTGGGGAGTTAAATTAACCCCTGTGGCGTGTAGTTATCGGCAGAGGCCAGACCCGTGGATCGATACCTCGGTGCAGTGAGTCACCGCATCAACTGGGGAAAGTGAATCTGTAAGCTCCTTATTTCTCCATTCTTTTAATCGCGGGGCTGTGTCTGGCAGTGATGAAGATGGAGCAGACGCAAATGTCTGATGCTGGAAGCTCTTTGATTTCTGAGTTGATGGGGTGAAGCCAGGGAAAAGCTGAGAGAGACTCAGAGAGCTGCTAGTGTATTGCCTTTTTCCAAGTCTCCTCAGTCCCCGTTCTCCTTTTGATTCCCTCCTTCCCCACAGATCTGGTTACACTTAGGAGCTGCCTGCTCCGTGCTTTGCTTGACCGACACAGATAATTTCTAGCATCACTAGTTAAGCCTATTTTATATTATTATTAATAATAAAGGCTGTTTTAGTCTCGCTTAAATGGATTAGCCTTGCTCCTGCCTGCTTTTTGATTGTTTTTGCTGCTGGGGGCTCACTCTTCCGAGGAGAGTTCTTACAGATAGAGTTATTGCCAAGCTGGTCCATCACTGAGGCATACCTAATATGGATCAGACCGGGGGCCGGTGTAATTGGGTTTTCAGAGAGCTACCGCACCGGGAGAACGTGTCTCACTCCAAGAATGAGAATTTTCGTCGTAGCTCTGGAAGATACTCGCACAGCTGCCGAGTCAGCCGCCTCCGTTCACGTGCCCTCCAAAGCTGGTGGGCGCACCCATTTTCTGCATGCAACCCCCTGAATTCGTGCTTGTTGACAGCTGGGTCTTCACGCTTCCCTGAAAACCATGTGTGTCTTCCAAATCTATTACTGCCCCCTCCACCTCCCTCTTTAAGAAAAAAAAAAAAGAAAACTAAAATAAATCAGTTGCATTCTTCCCTGTTAATTTTTTCTGAACTCAGAGTTACCCATTAATTGCCCGTGTAGAGTGCATTGGTAAATCAAGTAAGATGTTGTTCTTTCCTTGCTGCACCCACTCTCTAGAGGATTGGAAGATTGGCATCTGTAGCCATCACCTAACAGAAAAATAAAGAGGCTCAAACAACTGCAATGCCTTTCTTCTAAAGCCAAGTGTAACATGCCCATCAAAACCACTCCCCTTCCTTCCTCTCACAATAAGTGAATTATTTTTGCCTTTTGAACAATGACAGGGGTCACTGGTCTTAAAACGAGTTGTCCCTCAGCTGAGACTTGAAGCAGTTACAAGATAAGCTCGCCTTTTAGTTGAACGCTGGTAGCTGTGGATGGGCACCTTGGGTGATTGGTTTCCATGATTAATGAAGGCTGAATTTACAGTGGCTCCTCAGCTGAGCTTCTGGCTATTGTTCTAAATCTTCTCCTGTCCTTCAGCTTATGTTCTGACTTCCAACCCCGCTTTCTAGTTCAGTTCCTGTCCTTGTTCTGCATCCAGTTGCAGACATTGATCCTAACCACTGGGCATGACTGTTCATTCCCTGGTCTCTTTCTCTTAAAAAAATCATCTGAGCCAGGACTGAGCTTTCTGGGTTTTCTACTACTTTATTCTCAACCCATTGTCATCCTCTCGCAGCCGTGGAGAGTAAATACATATGTGCAGATTTCTGCGTCGCTGCTCCTAGCATAGCCAGGGACATTCCTGCATAACAATGGGAGGTATTATTTATCTCGGTGTTCTGACCATGTTGTCCAAATTGGTTGTCCCCATCCATCTTCTCCCCAGCTTCTTGCACATGGTCAGTTCTTTATCCCTCAGCTCTTTTCCTTTTTATTCATGTGTGAAGGCACCTTTTAATACTTACTTAATTCAGGTCAAATAAAAAATTACTCTTATGCTGAACTAAGAATGTCTAGAGAGGGATTTTTCACCCCTTGGGAAAATAGGGAAAACATTAGATAAGGCCTTCACTAGACAAATACATGTTGGGTTTAGATATTTTGATTGGGAAATGTCTGTTTGAGCTTGAACACAAATAACCAGTTTTCATTCTTACAACTTTTACTTCAGTGCAAGTTTGTTTATGGTCCCAAGACACTGGGTGAGGCTCATGTTAAAAGACTCTCGGGGTGAGTCTTTGAGCTCTGATGACAACACTGCTTCATCTCAGCCGTAACAGAGAAGTAACTGTGATCACAAGAATTGTGTCAGCCACAGGCAAAGGGTTAATGTTGCAGCAGAACTACATTAAAGATGTTTTCTTTGGCTCACTGGCACTTAGAGGAGGGATTGTAAACAAGCGGCTGCAAGGAAGCCAGTGCACAAACAGGTAGACAGTAGCTGATATTGTCTGGATCCTGCAGATGGGAAGTTGGTGGCTTTACTGCCATACTTCTGACTTGGCATTCCTCATGCTTTGTGCATTGACACAAAGGCTCTTGCAGAGGAGGAGCAGCTGAGATTGAGAAGGTATTGATGTGAAGTAACGGGGAGCAGAATCAGGTGCAGAAAAGGGGGAGGAAGGATCGGTGTTCCCTTTCTTCATCCCAGCATGATTTGTGTCTGGAGGACTGTCAGGAGAGTTCTGAATGAGTTTTCCACAGACTGACTCCGACTGGCGAGGTGAGGTCACTGGGCTTTTGAAATATTTGAGGTCGTGGTTTTAAACAAGTGACTACCTCAACACAAACAGGAATAAAGCAATCTTGTATAGTCTTGGTCGTACAGTGACCACTTTGTTCTGCCTTCACTGCTTGCAGTGAAATGGCTTGGCTTGTTAAATTGGAGACTCTGCGTCCCTTCGTGGTCATCTACCCCATCTGAAGTCTGCCTGAGTCTGCATTGCAGATACCCTCTGCTTCTGCTCTTCCAGAGCTGAATTTATGTTTTCCGTTCTTTGAGTGAAAGTACTGAAGCTGTGGTGAAAACAAGTAGCTGGAATCAGAAAAATCTTTTGATTTAACCCTGACCCTACCGGCATGTGATCCAATACAAGTGACCGAGGGGAAAGTCCCTGCCATCCCCATTGGTGCAGAAGGAACCAGCAGCTGGGAACCTTGCTGAAGCCAGATGCCTCGTGGTAGCAGTGCCATGGTTACAGCTGTATGCTGAAAGGAGTTTTAATTGGAGTGTATCTTCTCCCTTCTGAAAGAAGGTGACCAGCCAGGGCCGGATTACACATAGATTTAGTTCTTGTGTTCTCAGATTTTTCTCTCTAGTTGTTGTTTGTCTTTTTTCTTTTATAGAAGTTCAATATGAAGTCACTGAGTTGGGGTTAAGGCTAAATTGTGTATTTCTTGGCGGTCCTGGTTTTCATTATCGACCAGAGAATTTAAAAAGATACATTAGCCCGTGTCTGTGAGGTTCCGTCTGAAGTGCATCTTGAGTAAATTGTCCACAGCGTGTATATATATATATATATGTTTTTGTGCTGGATTTCGGATCATTTTTTATTTGTGAGCATTGTATATAAGCCTAAACGCTGGAGGGTTGGAAACAGACAAGATTGAATGGGTCAATTGTATGAACTGGCAAACGCAAGATTTCCTCCTTCACACGCTATGCTTCTCTGCTAAATGTTCTGCTGTAACAAAGAAAGATGAGATGTTTGGTCTGTGTGGTGTACGAAGGCGTTCTCAGAGGCTAAGCACTTCGAATAAGTAAATAAAGCAGGAGTTTCAAGTACAGACCTTACTTGTGAAGCAGAATGGTGCCACACACACATCTAACATGAGCCTGCAGGAGCAAGGAAAGGAGAAGCTGAGCCCTTGTTCGGTGGTTAAATAGTAGCTTTGCAATAGTGTCTCAGAGCCCTCTGCCATCACCGTACTCCTGGTGGGTTATGCTGGAGGTGGGGTACGGTCACTGAATCCAACTGCTTCCAACTGCTTGGGGGTTTTTTTCTGTCTTTGTAACAGGAGCAAAAAGGGGAACCCCCCATCTTTTACCAACTCTTTCATGCAAAGAAGAACTGCCTGAAAGTTTCAAACGTTGCTCTCGTTTTCCTCTCTTTCCCCTCTCTGACTTCCTGCTGCGTATTTGATTTGCAGAGAGACAGGGTCAGACCCATCACTTCAGCCTACCAATATCTGAAGGGAGCTTACAGGAGAGCCGGAGAGGGGCTCTTTGTCAGGAGATGTAGTGACAGGACAAGGGGTAATGGTTTTAAACTGAAAGAGGGGAGATTTAGATTAGATATTAGGAGGAAATTCTTTACTGTGAGGGTGGTGAGACACTGGAACAGGTTGCCCAGAGAAGTTGTGGATGCCCCATCCCTGGAGGTGTTCAAGGCCAGGCTGGATGGGGCTTTGAGCAACCTGGTCTGGTGGGAGGTGTCCCTGCCCATGGCAGGGGGGTTGGAACTTGATGATCTTTAATGTCCCTTCCAACTCTAACCATTCTATGATTATCCCAAAGAAATAACTTCCTGTAGTGCAGAGTTGAGCTGCCTGGGCAAGGAGAAACCTGTTGCCCCAGCTCTGTGTGCCCATTGCTGTCTGTTAGCAAGCTCCGAGAGGAGGGCATTAGCCATACTTCTGCCAGAAATACATGGTTTTTCCCTTGGGCACCTTGCCCTGATTCACCAGAACGGCTCCATGTTGCCCTAGACCTGCCTCAGAAGGACACCACCACACTTTGGAGCAAAGCCACAGTTTTGCTGACTATATGGGAGCCAAGTTTCCCACTGCTGAAGTATAGCTGCCTCTCAAGAGGAACATAGCAGCTGTTTTATGACAACAGTGTTCGACAAAACTACTTTTGTTAATGGTGAAGGGTTGTGTTTCAGCATAGTATTAGTATTTCTTCCCAAACATGAAATGTAAGCGCAGCGTATATATCTCCTGGGTACTGATGAGAGAATAACTCACATGGGCTAACTTTCTGCACTGAAGAGCACCGGCAATGGGCTGTGAAATAAGGGCGGTTTTGGGGTTGTGCAGCTCACAGTGATGTCTTTCATAGTAGGATGTGTAGTATCTCTGGAAGCTGAACAGCATTGCGTGGACCAAAGGTATATTCACGGACGCATCGTGGGCAGCATCATACCATCCACATCATGCACTGTTCTGTCTTCCCACCTGCAAATAAGCTTTTTTAGCCTTCGTGGTTTTGAGTATCTGGTAGTTTGAGATGACTTATCTGCAGTTGGCGTTGTTTTGTTGGCAGCCTACATCAGGCATCTTGTCGGAGAGCAGCTGTTCTTCTCTCCGCTCCCCATCCTACCCCATCCCACTTGCATGTCAACTGCAGTGTACTGTTGTCTTACCAGTCGTCTTGGAGAAGGGGTGGTTTGAATTATTTTCACCAGGAGCGTTGTGCCTGCTACAGTTTTCAGTGAGAAAAATGTTCGTAATTCCCTCATAGATGGAAAAAGGTATTGTCTTCTCCTTTGCGATGTCCAGTAGTAGTGGGACACTTCAGGTTATATTTTCTGACACTTCCACCTCAGAGGCTGGCTGTTTGATTTGCTGAGTTGTGTAAAAAGATGAGGTGATTACCGTGTACTTGCATTGTTCTCCTCTGACTGTGTTTCCATTTCTTGTGTTCTAAGGATTTAATTTGCAGACAGCTCGGCATGCCTGTTATTCCCTGCTTCCCGCAGATGTGAGCCCAGCAGAATAATACCTATGACCCAGGTGTCTGGATACCCTGGTCACGGAACCTAGGTGGCTGAGTTGGATGCTGGATGTCCCAAAATCTCACCTTTTCACTGAGCCGATCCAGTAATTTGTGAAATGCCCATGACTTCAAGAGATGTGAGCTTTATGAGGTGATAGTATTCACCAGAGAATAGCTTATGAAAGGATGAGAGCTTTCTCTGAGAGGAAACAGTGGAAAAGGAGTGTGTGTGTGTGTGCAGTGTATTATCACGCTCAGTAGGAACACAGATTTTCTGGAAATTTGAGCTAAGTAGAGCTAGAAGTCAGTTGTGTTAAGTCATCCAAACAGGGTTATGCCACCTGGTTGGGGACCTTATGAGAAGCTGAGCCACGTGGATCTTTTTAACTCACTGCAAGAATCAGCATTTACACTTCAATAAATAACTTGCCAATGGCTTGATTTTGATTAGAGGTGATTTTTTTACCATCTTTGAGGTCAGCAGGGGCTAGGAAGAAGGTATAAGGTGGAGGGACTTGGAGCAGTAGATTGAGTCAAACGTAATATAGGTAGGTAGCGTGCAACATTTAGAAATCAGGGTATGCTTAGGTCACAGACTGCGGCAGCCCCTCTATTGCCAGTTCTAGGCTTCTCTTGAACGTACTGCCAGATAATCAGTTAACGCCAGCAGAGATCTTAGAGCTTGACTTGAGGGCTGAACATTGTGATGAGGCTGGTGTGCGTCATGCTGTCTGCTGATATGAAGACATTATGGTGTAGAGCAGAGTGATCCCAATTACTCCTCCTCCCTTGCTGCCCTACTTCTGAAATGAAAGGCTGCTGCTCTAACCCACAGTTCACTCTGATTCTTCTCCATGTGGGTTTCAGGGCATTCACATATAATTGCAAGGTAAGGTTTTATCTCATGCCAGCCACCTGCATTATCCCGCTCTTGTGAGCATCAGTAGCGACAACCACCAGTTGGACCATGATCTACACAAAACCTCAGCAGGCAGTGGCACTCTTGCCACTGTTCAGGCAAGCCCAGGCAGCACACGGGCAGGAACGTCATCTGCCATCAGCGTCTTCACTCGTTTCTTGTGCTGTTGATCATGGGCCTACACAGCAACGATGAATGTCTCAGGAAAACCAGAAGATTTTAGATAAGTTTTCAGTGGAATGATAGAGGCTTGGCTCAGCTGGTGTTCAAATGGCTTGTCCCACTTCCCTTCCATCTCAAGAGTTCTCTTGCTTTGTAATAAGAGAAAGCTGGGCTTGAAGTTAATGCCAAGGTTTGGGGCTTTGAGGGCTTTTTCTTGCCCTGGCAAACTTGTGAGGAAAGCTTCTTTGGAAATATTACCTGTTGGCTGCCACTTGGTAGAAGCTATAACAGTTGGTGATGGTGATAGCATTGGTCTGAAATTAGCAGGGAAACGCGGGTCTAGCATAGAATCATAGAATCATAGAATCATCTAGGTTGGAAGGGACCTTCAAGATCATCTAGTCCAACCATCAACCTAACTGATAAAAAAACCATCACTAAACCATGTCCCCCAGCACCATGTCAACCTGTCTTTTGAATACCTCCAGGGATGGTGCCTCAACTGCTTCCCTGGGCAGTCCATTCCAATGCTTAATAACCCTTCCAGTGTAAAAATTTTTCCTAATACCCAATCTGAACCTCCCCTGGCGCAACTTGAGGCCATTTCCTCTTGTCCTGTCACCTGTGACTTGGGAGAAGAGACCAACCCCCACCTCTCTACAACCTCCTTTCAGGTAGTTGTAGAGAGCAAGAAGGTCTCCCCTCAGTCACCTTTTCTCTAGGCTGAACAACCCCAGCTCCCTCAGCCTCTCCTCATAAGACTTGTGCTCCAAGATGTGCATATGGACATCTAAAATCTATGGAGTGATGGAGCTGAGGAACACGAGATGTTCAACTGGCTTTTGAGTTGAGTGCGCGGAGTTCAGGTTTTACAGCATCAAGCTGTCTTGGAGTTTGGCTGCAGTAAGCAGTTGCTGCTTCAATAGAGAAATTTCCAGCTAATCTTTTTTCCTGCCTTTGCCAGGCAGTCCTCACTGAGTCAGCTCAGCCCGGTCCCCACCGTGCAGCGGCTGCAGCCAGTCTCACTCCATCACTTTTAATGAAACCGAGTCTCTGTGGTTTCCACTAATTTACTCATACGCAAGAGAAATGAGGAAGTATTTTCCTGTCTCTCTCCGATAATGAATGAGATATGAAAGAGCTTCATGGCCAGTAAGCACCCTGGAGGGACTTGAGTTTGTCAAAACGTGCAAGGCGTCTTCATCAAAGTAACAAAATGATTTTCTTTCCCCTTACTCTATGAAGTGAAAATTCACATGACAACAGCCGGGAACGTGTGCCCAGTTTTGCTTAGACAGTGGAATTGACTTCGAAAAACCGAACGTGTGGCAAAACTGATAACATCTTTTGCATCGCTATTTTTCAGAGGTGTATCGTGCAATAGTAAGTGGTTGCCTGAGGCAGACTACTTTAATGTGGGACTTTTGCTGTAGTCTGGCTCGGCGTCTGCACGGTGAACCCCCGCTTGCACAATATAGTGTGTTGCTCTCAGAGCACAGCGTGGGCAAAAAACGTGTTTCCTTCGAGGGATGTGTCGAATTTTGTTTACCAAGATTTGCCGTTTCTGCTTGCTGCCCTCCTCAAACGTACTTTATATACATCAGAAGGACAGAGATAAGAGTTTACAGAAGATTAAACAGGCGTAAACACATTAAGAGAGACCGTAAGGGATGCAAATTGTTAAACAAAAATATTAAAGTCCACTTTAGATATCTTCAGGGCTTTTCGGTACCCAAGCTTAATAAAATTAACCAACTATTGCAGCTTAGCTCCTGTGCTTAGCATCGCTATCAGCAGCAATCAATAGGAAATCCAGCCTTATATTATGGTATGGTTTTGGGGTACAAATTGTAGGTTCCGCTCTGAAGCGGAGAACAACCCCCCAGGAATATTATCAGCTGTGCAATTTCAACAAGGTAACTTGTCGCAGCGCTCCTTGGTGCACGCCTGTACTTCAGCCCTTTCTAAAATGCAGTCCCCCTTGAAAGGAAGAGTAAATAATTTGAACTATTACTCCGGTTTCATGTGTAAAAACAGACAGTGCTTATAGGAAATGCAGACCTTGAAAAGTGAGCTGAACACTTGTTAGTCCAAGGATTAAATTAGCTGGCCAAGGGAGAATTATTGCCCTAAAAACCTATGTTGAAATCTGAAGGGGTAAGAATATTTTTGACTGTTTCATTTGAACATATGGTTGTTCAGTGGTGACAAATATTCACTGAAACTACTATTTAAACAATATTTCATATTAATTGAATATTGTGTCTGTAGTATGCAATTTGAGCATCACTCAGTAGTCCCCTCTCTCATGCTCACTACTTCACTTTGATTTCAGCCTTTCCTGGGCTCTTAAGCATTTGTCATATATCGATTCCCATGGAGTTCCCAACTTTTCATCCCCACAGGGAGCCTACACGTTTGACTGTGGTGGAAAAGGGGAATATCTCGGTGCTGAGGTCTATTTTTTTCTGGGTGTATGCTAGATACTGACTGGGTGTGATACTATTTCAGAATTGTCCAGTTTTTGTGATTTTATTTGCTTCTATCAGGTAGAACCTGGAGGCTGCAAGACATTCAGGAGCCTGTTGTGGTGCATGCTTTGCGCACTCATGACAAGACACGGTTTCTGGTCCAAAAAGCTTGTCTGTGTTCTAAGATGAAACCCATCAAGTGAATGCAACAAGGAAGCAGAGGAGAAAAATTGGAGATAATCATGACAGAAGCACTTCCATAGCATAGAATCATAGGATGGTTGGGGCTGGAAGGTACCTTAAAGACCATCTAGTTCCACCTCCCCCTGCCATATGTGGATTGTCTTCCTGCATCTTTTGCCTGTTCAAAATCCATTTTTTATACAACTAAACTATTAATAACGTTCAACCCTGTTATCAGAGGAGGGTGCCTCCAACGCTGCCTTCTCTTTGCGCAACAATTATCGTCACAGCAATTAGTGTCCTGCAGTCTGTGGCTTGTCCCTCTAGAATGAAGCGCAGAGCACCAGCTCTTCTGAGGAGAGCCGAGTAACATCAGGTCAGGTGAAGGAAGCTGCGTTGCTCCTGCCATTTATTAGCTTTCCTCTTAACCTTGCTTCATCCTGAAAAGCAGGTGTGCGGAGGCAGCTCCTTCAAGGCTGTTTGGGCTCCTGTGCTCTGAGCTGTGGCTGTGCCAGCATATCTTCCTTGCCTGTGGTCTTTGTGAGGGATGGCTGAGCAGCAGGAGGATCTATCGAAACAACCCCCCGCCAGCGCAGAACCGTCCCTGATGTTGCTGAAGGCGACTCTTAAGGAAAGACATGGCTGGCACATATATATGACCTTCTTCTGGAAGGAGCCAAGTGTGGGGGGAGCATTTGGCCTGCGTTGGCAGCCAGACTCTCTCAGGATACCCATGCCCTATCAGTACACATCAGCGGATGGAACAGATGTGCAGCTGGCGACCTTTAAGAAGTGATCTCTGAGGTTTTATTTCCCTCGCATCCAGGTCCTGAGCAATAGACCTGTCGCCTGCGATACCTGTTGCAAAGCTGTGTCTATACCAATTTGAATTTCAGGCTGCGCAACATCTCTAATTCATTACTCCCTTTAAGGAAAAGTTTGCACAGTTCCTGTGCCAAGTGAAGTTCTGTATTAATCAGGAGTATGATATACATATCTCACCTATAGAGAGAGAGAAGTTCCTCCAGATATATATTCGAGTCATTAAGAATGCATTACATGGTGCAGAAGCTCCAAACACAGTTTCCACTGCTGTGGGTCCTTTACCAGCAGAAAGAATGATTCTAAAAATCTATTTAAAATTAACAAAAAGAATCATTAAGCAGAGTAAGATTTTAAAAAATGCACTTTCAAGCTGGGAAACCACCTCATTTAGTATAATGAGCGAGCAGATCCTTGGGCCCTGAAGAGAAGCAAATTGAAACAAAATGGCTCCAGCACTGACTTGCATAATGATGGACTGAGCACGTGTCCTGGCATATAATGATCCCATCTTTCCCACGGGGCTTCAGAAAACAGCGTTTATTGTGACAGAAGGCTCTGGCCGGGACGCTGTTTCCATCAGGAAAAAGAAAAGGGCTGGTAACAGGATGAATATGGAGTGGAAGAAGAAGAGGAGAAAAGTTAGCAAAGTTTAAGGTCACAAGTATTGGAGAGGAGAATAGCGATAATGCTCACAGAAATCAAGTGGGAGGCAGGAAAAGGGGAAGATCTCGAGGGACAGCACGTTTGGGAAGGAGGATGACTTGGGGGGGGGGTTGAGAGACGCTTCCAAAGAGCAGCCGGTTACTGGGTTAAGAATGAATGAGCAATCCCTGGTGGGATAACTAACCCTCAGATGATGCCTTGCCAGTCCTAAAAAGCTTCTTTCCATCTCCTCTTTCCAAAGCGGCACAAGGATGTTTTCAGAGAGAAGGAACCGACCTGCCAAAAATGTAGTGGTGTGGCCCCGATAGCAGCAGTGTCCCCAGGAGATGCACGTGCTTGTACCAGCCCCACGATCTTCTGCCTTTCCTGCATGGTGAAGGGTTTCCTTAAGTGGGAGGAAGAGTAGGCTGGTTTCATCCTTGGCCTTTCTGCTGAAATGTCAGCTACAGCTAAGAGAAAGCATTGAATGACCAGATGAGATAAAGAGTAATGAGATGTGGATGCCATCTCCTGACAGCTGGACTGGATCTCTCAACTGCAATTTCCTATTTTCTGTGGTATTTCGTAGACATTACTGGACAGCTGTGAAATGTAAATGGAGCAGTAGATCCCAGCTGATAGACGCTAGGATTTTCCTCTGCCACCTCCAAAGTCCTTGGAGGTCTTGCTCCATTTGTAAATTCCAACTGCTACTTAGTCTGTTCTGGCTAAGTAGGTTTAGTGGGTCACTGTGCTGAATAGTGCCCTGCAGCAAAATCACTTGTCCACCTTGCAGGTACAGTCTGGAGAGTGGAAGATCCTTAATTAATTACCCACTTTGTAAGGGAGGCAGTGGGATTGCTTCATCCAGAGCATCAGTCAGCTGGCCCAACTGAAGTGATGGTGACAGCGTAGGTAATTTAAAGCTAGATTACTACACTTTACAGTAACATCAGAAAAAAAACGGCAGCTGTCCTCACCTGTGCTAGCTAGGAATTCAGGAGAAGCACGGGACTGATGTAGCAACTGCATGCATACTCATCAAAACCTGGTGGTCCCAGTGGAACAAGGCTGCCCGCTGCCTGTTCTGCATGCAGCCCGCCTGCTGCCTGATCCCTCATCCGTTCCCTTTCATCTATCATTGTGCATGGGAAGCAGGGAGGCTCTTCGCTCCTCTGTCTGTGGCTTCTGTCATTTTTTTTTATTGTTGCACACTGTCAAAATGTTGTCTCTCCCCGCACCTCCCTTTTGCCTGCCTCCCTTTGGAATTTGTGCTGAAAGATGAAAGCAAAACCATCTTTCCTGGCTGCTGAAAAAACAGAAGGTTCATTCTGACATGTGCGTGGCCTGTGGAGACACAGAGATCATACTGGGGATGAGGAGGAGAATATTTGGGTGGAGAGAAGCCATCTGTTTCTCTGGCTGGAGCGGAGCCTGCCTTCTCGTCGGCTCTGGGAGGTTTGCTTACGTCGTCTTGTTTACCTAAGCCTCCGCTCTGCCACTTGAATGCATCTGTGATCCAGTCCAGCACAATATTACCAGGCAACACATCACACTCATCCGTGGGTAAGGACGCACAGATCTGTGTTTTGTACTCCTACAAATCTCCACTGACCGCAAGACCGTCCTGCCTCCCAGCTAAAGCCTTTCCTGGGAAGGCAGGCACACGTGAGTGTCTGGCCCTGTGTTTGCACTCCATCCAACGTTTAGAGCCAGCTCTTCCCTCCCAGAGTCTTGATTCCAAGGCAAAGAATCCTTCAGATTCAGGGACTCTTTGTCAGGAAGTGTAGTGACAGGACAAGGGGTAATGATTTTAAATTGGAAGAGGGGAGATTTAGATGAGATATTAGGAGGAAGTTCTTTACTGTGAGGGTGGTGAGACACTGGAACAGGTTGCCCAGAGAAGTTGTGGATGCCCCATCCCTGGAGGTGTTCAAGGCCAGGCTGGATGGGGCTTTGAGCAACCTGGTCTGGTGGGAGGTGTCCCTGCCCATGGCAGAGGGGTTGGAACTTGATGATCTTTAAGGTCCCTTCCAACTCTAACCATTCTATGATTCAAAATCACTCGGAGAGGAGGAGGGGCTGTGGGAGCAGGCTGATGTTGGCATTTGGTGGGGGGGCCCTGGAAGAACCAACAGGCCCTTTAGCTGTCTGAGGGTAACGCTGGGAACTGCGAGGTGAACTGGGGGCTCTTGAAATATTGCTCTTTCTGGTCACTTTGCAAATTAACAAGATTTTTGAGTGGGGAGCCGTCTTTATCTCTGATCCAAAATGAGGTTTGTGTGTCCCCTCACGTGTGGCACCATCCCTGCCACACTGAGCATGAGCTGTGTTGATGAACAACTTGTTAAGAAAGAAAATTTCTCATGTGACCTTTGAAATCTGGCCACGCTCCCTCTCCCTTTCTCTTTTTCTCTCTGCCTTGTTTATATTTTCAGTAATTGTTAGAAAACTTGTGTTCCTCCATGTTTAAATACATTAAGGTAGGGCTGTGGTGGAAGGGACTGAAGTACCATTAGTGTCACATTGATGTTGCAAAGCACCTGAATGTTCTACCTTTCAGCACTCTTCTACCACCAGGAGCTTTGGTACTGGAGAGGGATGGGTAAGTCCCTCTGCTGCCCATGCAAGTGCAGGGCAGCTGAGGGATCCGGGCCAGCCAGCATGGGTTTATGAAAGGGAGGTCCTGCTTAACCAACCTGATCTCTTTCTGTGACCATGTGATCCGCCTTCTCGATGCGGGGAAGGCTGTGGACATTGTCTACCTGGACTTCGTAAGAAAGCCCTTTGATACCGTCCCCCACAGCGTTCTCCTGGAGAAGCTGGCGAATCGTGGCATAGACAAGTGCGCTCTTCACTGGGTAAAAAACTGGCTGGATGGCCGTGCCCAGAGAGTTGTGATTAATGGGGTGAAATCCACTTGGCAGCCGGTCACCAGTCGTGTCCCTCAGGGCTCAGTTTTGGGGCAGGTCTTGTTTAATATCTTTATTGATGATCTAGATAAGGGGATTGAGTGCACCCTCAGTAAGTTTGCAGGTGACACCAAACCAGGTGGGACTGTTGATCTGCTTGAGGGTCGGAAAGCTATACAGAGGGACCTGGACAGGTTGGATCAATGGGCCAAGGCCAATGGGATGAGGTTCAATAAGGCCAAGTGCCGGGTCCTGCATTTCAGTCACAACAACCCCAGGCAACCGCTACAGGCTTGGGGAAGAGTGGCTGGAAAGCTGCCCAGCAGAAAAGGACCCGGGGGTGTTGGTGGACAGCCGGCTGAACATGAGCCAGCAGTGTGCCCAGGTGGCCAAGAAGGCCAGCAGCATCCTGGCCTGTATCAGGAACAGCGTGGCCAGCAGGAATAGGGAAGCGATTGTGCCTCTGTACTTGGCGCTGGTGAGGCCTCACCTCGAGTACTGTTTTCAGTTCTGGGCCCCTCACTACAGGAAGGACACTGAGCTATTGGAGCATGTCCAGAGGAGAGCCACCAAGCTGGTGAGGGGTCTAGAGAACAAGTCATATGAGGAGAGGCTGAGGGAACTGGGCATGTTTAGTTTGGAGAAGAGGAGGCTGAGGGGAGACCTCATTGCCCTCTACAACTCCCTGAAAGGAGGGTGTAGAGAGGTGGGTGTTGGCCTCTTCTCCCAAGGGAATAATGGCAGGACCAGAGGAAATGGTCTGAAGTTGCAGCAGGGGAGGTTTAGATTAGATATTAGGAAGAATTACTTTACTGAGAGTGGTCAGGCACTGGAACAGCCTACCCAGGGAGGTGGTGGAGTCACCATCCCTGGAGGTATTTAAGGAACGTGTAGACGTGGCACTTCAGGGCATGCTCTAGTGCCCGAGATTGTTGGGTTGTGTCTGTGGGTGGGTGTGGTGTGTGGTTGTGGGTGTTTGTTTTGGTTTGGTTTTGGTTTCGGTGTTGGGTTTTTGTTTGGTTGGGGTTTTTTTGTTGGTTTTTTTTTTTGTTGGTTGCACTCGATGATCTCAAGGGTCCCTTCCAACCAAGAAGATTCTGTGATTCTGTGGGTAACCATGGCTTCAGATTTAAGGATATTGCAAGAACTCCAGTTTTACTATTTGGGATTCCTCATGCCTCTCCATCCAAACCACCATCCTAAATCTGTTCGGATCCTGAGATCCTCCCAGACATTCAGGTCTCTCTTCAGGAAAGCTGAGCTGTTGAATCGCGGCGATCTGGTTGGATTTCAGCATCTGCAGTTCTGACAGCACGCATCTCTCTGCAGCTTCAGCTGCATTCTCTCATCTTTGTTTCCTTTCTTAAGCGCTTGTGTTAAAGGTGTTATGTCTGTTCCCTCACACATCGGGGACCACTGGAGTTTAGGGTTTATAAATTGCTTTTTTCTTTTTCAGGTGCCGACTGTATTCAGTGCTGTTCAGATTCTGTCAACTGAATGTCTTTAGAAGGCCAATACACTTGTGGTTTGGTTGTTTTGTAATAAGTTCTCAGTTTCTCCAGTACTGTTGGAATAAATCACAGAAAGTACCGATGTCCCAAAGATTTTGCAGCAGCCTTAGGAAGAGAAAAACAAACCCGGTTTGTACCATGCGTGTCCCAGCAGTTCAGCGCAAGCTGTCGGCTGATCCCTGGTGAGCCCCGACGCCCACCTCCAGCAAAGAGGATTGCTGGCAGCCAACGCGGCAGGGCAGGGTTAGAAGGGGAGGAGTGGATTATGTCAGTACAGGCTGAAGGTAAGTGATAAGCAGGGGAGAAAATGGAGCCTGCCCGAGCCTGGAGGAAGGAGTGAGCCGTTCTAAACCAGGAGTTTGTCCCATTTCCTTAGTAAGTATGGGACTTCAGTTATTCTGCAGTCACAGTTCTGGCTCCCATTTAAAGGCAGTGAGATATTCTGTTTAATATCCTTGCTATTTGGGAAATCGAAGGTTTATCACTGTCCTTGAAAATAAGAATTAATGCATTTGCTTCCATAGTGCCAATTAAATTCTCCGTTTAATTCTGGGAGCCAGCTGGAGATGTTTGTGACTGAGACTTCAGATGTACTCATCTTAATGCATCTTTCTTAGTTGCTGGTGGTGTTTTCCCTCTCTCTGGTGCCTTATATTCCAGGACAGCTGCTTCTGAGGACATTAGCACTTTCTAATCCCCCACATTCACAGCCCTCTGGTTCAACCCCTCTCTTTGATCTCAGACCAAAAGCTCCATTTAGTTAAGTATCGTGAAGCCCAGGATAGTCTCATCCTCGCATATGGAAGCGAGAAGTTAAGAGCTGGTTTAAAGCTGCCCAACTGAACAGAAAGTTAATGCTGGTTGTTTGAGGGTTACTGTTCCTTCTAGGAAATCGTATTTTGTGTGCGGGGGTAACAGTTAGGGATGAGAGTTGTTTGTTAGACTAAGATTTCTAGATGTTGTCTGATGCTTCTTGTAAAGCTGGCTGTTCTACACAAGGCTTCTTATGCAGTTGCTGTTCTGGGGTCTGCTCTTCACCTGCATTGATAGTCTTGTCAAGCTTTTAAGAAAGTTTTTGGCCAGGGATAGGGTAGGGAGAGGTACTAGTGTCTGGGTTTCTTCATTTAATGGAAATTCTGGGTTTTTTTCCCTCTGCTGGAGCATGTTTTCCTGCTTCTTGCCACAGCTGCAGGCCACCAGCAACCTTAAATTCAAACTGAGGGCTCTGATACATAATCAAGCTCATCTGTGTCCACCACACTGGAATGGCTTCTCGTATGTGTATTCTTATCCAGCATGAGGTAATTTGGGTGATTTCACTTTCCAGTGAAAGAGGATTACCGGATTTGTGTTACCTTACTTTGCTTTCCCCCCTGATAACCACCACCCACAAAGCAGAACTCGATAGTTATGGAACAGCTGCCCAAACCACAGCACCTTGTGAGCCTGTAATACCACATGTTTACAAATCTCGAAACTTTGCAATGACTAAATGAGAATTTAGCAAATGAGGGTGATTTTTTTTTCTTACTCCTTTCTTTCTACGTTAATCTCTTGTTTAAAACTTAGTGAGCCTTTTCTGACTGTAGCTTTGAAAAAGCTTTGCAGCCTTAGCCAACTGTTACTGTATTCAGAAGTATTGTTATGATGACAGCTAATTCCTTGAGCGATGTGATTTTCATCTGGCTGGTTGCTATTCCTGCAGAGCTCCAAGGTGATCCATAGCTGCGAGTGCAGAAGCCCCATCAGTCACGCTTTCCGTAGAACCCATCCAGGACTGTCTGGACAGAACCAAACGCCCTTTATTTAGCACTTTGCGTAGAAAAAAAAAAAAAAGAAACAGAGGAAAAATGAATAAAGGAAAGCTAGTCTCGGCATGTTCCCTGGCAGTCAGCTGAGGCAGAGCAGCCTGCCCTGTCAACACGCATCCTGCAGCAGGGAGAAGTTAGCTCTCTCGAAACACTTACTGGTGTCCAGGCTTCCACTTTTCTCTTAGATTTGACTCATTGGAGTACTTGTCAGCTGACCCAGCTGGCTTGTGGTGTTATCTGTTGTGTATCTTTGACCATTCCGTCTCCCTTGCATGAACGACAACTCTTTAATTAGGGTATTATAGGAGGATGGACCTGGCTGCAGGTCTCTGTTAGAAGTATCACCACCCATTCTCGAGTTGAACAGCTACATTGCCTTATTTCCCAAGAGTTCATGTAACAGGAGCTAAATAAAATAATAAATTTTTGGTTCTGGATAAAAAAACCCAATCTTTCCCTTTTTTTTTTTCTTCTTTTATTCCCTTCCCCACCCCCTGGGGGGATCTGGTATTAAAATATTCAGCTGTCTGTCTCATTTCTTAACATGCAATTTGTCAGGAAGTGAATTTCCATTAAATTCTTGATAATTAGCATACTTGGACTTTGATAGACATTTTTCTTTTTTGCAACAATATTTTTTTTTCTTAGCTCATTATCTGCATGCAAGATCAGTCAGCTGAATTCCTGTCTCTCAGACGTCTCTATCTTCACTCACTTTTAACCAGTTTGAGGTCCATAAGTATTGCAATGAACTGCTGAAGTGGATCTCAGATTTCACATGGGTCACAGGTGAAATGAGTTGGGAAAACTCTGCCTACAACATGCTTAATGCTTTCTCCTTCCATGCTGCCTGTTTTGAAATTATACTTTTCTGTGTTTTCTATGCTAAAAAGGGGAGCAGGAATTCAGGCCAGATCAGCCGTGGGGTGGTATCTAGAGAGCCCTAATACCTTCAAACAAGGTATTTAGTATTCAGTCCCCCCTTCAGAAAGGAGTGGCAGGACTGAAGGCAGCCTCTCTATGTATGTTATGCTTAGTTATAGCTGGGCTTATTGAGCTTGCCACTATCACAAGCACTGGATTCAACTAATTTTTTATTATTCATCACAATGTGTTCTTCGACTAAATTGAGTTTTCCATTGCTATTGCAGCTGCTTTCTCAAAAGAGATGGTTATAAATGCGCAGCCTCTTTTTCTGAACATACTGCTTTAGAAGCACATGGACATGGCTGTATTAACATAAAAATCTCTTCTTGCTTACTTACTCATCCACTGGCCTTTTCTCCCGTGGGTGGCTGTTGTAAAAGAGCACTTGGAAGTGCAAACACTGCTGCAAGTTCCCAAGTCCAGCAGCGTGTTGAGATGTCAGAGGAGAAGACAGCTGCGGCAAAAATCCAAGCCCTTGCCCCAGATGACATCCATGGCAATGTCCAGTAAGTTTTACCCCAGGGTAATGCTAAAGTAAATTATAGATATATATAAAATTGGATAGGAAAAGCAGCAAAGAGGTAGCTAATCCCATGAGTCGATCACAGCGGCCACAATGGGCGATCGGGTGACATTAACTTCAAAGGGGTTCTCAGCAGCTACGGGTTCTCTCAGGCACACTAATACCATCCAGGAGCAGAGAGAGGAGGAAAGGACACACAAAGGGGGCAGAGTGGGTTGCCCACTTGACAGTTAGTGCAAAGAGATTAAGGGAAAAGTAGGAATTGTCATGGTTCTGCATAAATACATTCCTCCGTGAAGGAGAGTGGAGACTCTGGGGCTCTCTCAAGGCAAGGAGGGAACCACAAGCAGCAAACGACACAAAAATCTCTTCTGAGATTCTTTTTCTAATCAGTCCTCACTGTGTACATGTGCTGCGGTCCCAGTGCTTGGTGTCAGACACAGTGTAGCTCCCACCCTGGAACCAGGGCAGACCGGGAAACGGCACATGGAAAGGCAGGCTCCGCTTGCTCTGCTGTACATCCCTTCAGTCTGGAGTGCAGATGGAAGCATGAGCCAGCTCTTTGGACTTTCCTGGCCTCAAGCAGCATGGATGTTGATGGGCCTCAGGTCCCCTATTTACAACTGATTTGAATGTCGTGCACTTCAAAGGTACTGCCTGCAAAAGATAATCCCTAGCTATGCATCAGCCCATGGCTCCTGGCAGTCTGGCTTTAGAAGAGGTACAGCAAACTTTGGAAATAATACCAGCAGATTTTGTTCCTATCCCTCTTTCCCATACCCAAACCTTGCTCATACCACTACCTAGTTAATGTTGAGAGAGAGGAAGCATGTGGAAATCAATCTAGAAGTTGAATGTGAGCTAAAAAAGCAAAGTCACACCATGACCTGACCATAATTCCAGGACTCTCCCTCCTTTCATAGAACCATTCAGGTTGGAAAAGACCCTTGGGATCATCGAGTCCAACCATCAACCCTACTCTACGACGTTCTCCCCTACACCATATCACCCGACACCACACCTAAACAACTCTTAAACACATTCAGGGATGGTGACTCAAACACCTCCCTGGGCAGCCTGTTCCAGTGTCTGAAGGGTCCTTTGGGAACCCATTGGGAGCCCTTATTCTTCTGTACGGGCTACTTGGACAACAGGGTGAGGAGAAGAAGGTAGGTTAACAGGGGCTGAGTGTCTGCTGTTGAATTACTCTCTTCAGATACAAATATTGGTGCAGGATGGTGGCTGAGGCCGTCGAATTTCTGGTTCGGGAAGGTGGGTCACCCAAAAGCCGTGTGGCTGAAAGGTCAGCCAAGGACAAGAGCAAGCCCCTTTCATGGCTGGAGTGGTGAAGCCACCACAGGCAGGAGGCAAGGCTGGAGGCAGCTCGGGGGCAAGCTGCCGGGGGAGCTGGCTCACAGCTGCTGGCTAGCCAAAGCCAATGCTCTTCCCTCCTCTCCTTCAGAAAGGGACCCTGTCCTCGTTTTGGAGCGGCTGCAAGCCGAGTGGCTGCTTTTAATAGAGTGTGCACAGAAGATGGTTGTAGGCAATTGAATTAGGGTTGCGTTATTAGTCCATCTGTGCAATATGCTCTGTTTATTGACAATCTGGTTAGAGTGGCTGGAGCTCGTTAAAGGTAAAGTGTTTCCTACTGTTGAATTTTGGGAGTTGTCCACCTGGTAAGAGAAAGTGGCACTGGAGGGCTGAGAAGGGGGTCGGTGTGAACTGTCTGGAAGCTTCCTTGCTGTTTGTTCTGCCTTTCTGGAAGGGAGAAAAGGGTCGCCTGGGAAAGGACCATCGGCAGGGTTTCTCTCTGCAGCTGGTTGTGATGTGCTGGCGGCCAGGGGCAGCCGTTGGCCTGGGGGGTGGTACTCAGGGCTCTGGGGAGAGAGCTCTCTTTTCCTCACATTTTTCTAAAAGTTGCCCAGTGGGATCCGATCTGCTGGGCCAAAGTCAGTCTCTGAATAGCACTCTCCCCGTGAGGTGTCTTTGCGAATGAAACGGGAGCGCGTCGGAGGGGAGACGCCTGTGCTGCCCTGCTGGCTGGGGAAGGTGTGTGGCAGGAGGTTTTGCAGCAGGTTTTATGCGTGCGTGTCAAGCCCTCGCCTGTACCAGTAGCCTCGCTGTGGTGTTTGAGATAGAGAGCTTATCTTTAAAGATGATCACTGAGAGAGCGGGGAACAAATGCAGCGATTGCTTAGGCAACAAGTACATTGCTTTTTGAAGACAGCAGGTGCATACTGTTGCCTGGGGAATACAAAAATGGCCAGAATCATAACTCGTTACCAAACCCATGATGTTCATTCAGGCTTATGGTTTCCCTGGAATCCCTTATTCCAGAGTTTGGTTCTCAATGCACTCCCATCCTGCTCACCAGCATCGTATGTTTATCTTGTAACACCAGAGCTATCCGTAATGGTATGGTCACATCGAGGGGTCTTTTACAGTATTTTGTCCCAATAAGTGGGCTTGATTGTTGCATATTGCAAGACAACACAAAATGTCTTTAGTATGTGCATCTGTTTACAGGTTCATAGTGAAAACCCCATGCAGAGAAGCGGCAGTGATGATTAAAGACGGTGGGGGAGTGATTTAGGAGCACAGACATTGGAAAGCTAAATAAGGTGTAACTTGACTGCAAAGCAATTTGTACGACATGCTGCAACTGTATTTAGAGCTTGAAAGCAACAGGAAGAGGGATGGCTGTTTAGGATGATCTACCAGGGATTCCATTTAAGCAAAGGATCAAGTATCATAATTCTTTGTGACAGGGATATATAAAACTTCATTCTGAACAAAAAGGGCCTCTATCACTTTCTTTGTACAAACCAGAAAGTAGTCTTGATGTACAGAACGACACTGTGTGACACAAGAGGTATAGTTAACCCTTACAAGATGCGTATTGTTCTTGAAATGGAGTTGCAAAGCAACTTCAATTTCTAGAATTCCAAGCTCCAAAGGACATATCTCGAGCACCTCAAGGCTTCTTATTCTGGCTAATTTACTTTCAAAAGAATCAGAAGGAGCTACATAGCAAACTGTTTGTGGTGGGCTGACCCTGTCTGGTCGCGCCAAGTGCCCGCCGGAGCCGCTCTGTCACTCCCTCCACTAAGCTGGACAAGGGAGAGAAAATATAATGAAAGGCTCATGGGTCGAGATAAGGAGAAGGAGAGATCATTCACCGATTACCGTCACAGGCAAAACAGACTCGACTTGGGGAAAATGAGTTTAATTTGTTACCAATCAAATCAGAGAAGCATAATGAAAAATAAAAACTAACTCTTAAAACACCTTCCTGTACGCCCTTCCCTGCTTCTCAGGCTTAACTTTACTCCCAAATTCCCTACCTCCTTCCCTCAAGCAGTGCAGAGGGACGGGAATGGGGGTTGCAGTCAGTTCATCACACATTGTCCTCCTCCTCAGGGGCAGGACTCTTCACGCCCTTCCCCTGCTCCAGTGTGGGGTCCCTCCCATGGGAGACAATCCTCCACAAACTTCTCCAACGTGAGTCCTTCCCACAGGCTGCGGTTTTTCACAAACTGCTCCAGCGGGGGTCCTTTCCATGGAGTACAGTCCTTCAGGAACAGACTGCTCCAGTGTGGGTCCCCCACAGGGCCACAGGTCCTGCCAGGAGCCTGCTCCAGCACAGGCTTCCCGTGGGGTCACAGCCTCCTTCAGACATCCACCTCCTCCATCATGGGTTCCTCCATGGACTGCAGGGGGATATCTGCTCCACCACGGACCTCCGTGGGCTGCAGGGGGACAGCCTTTCTCACCATGGTCTTCACCACAGACTCTGGGGGAATCTCTGCTCTGGTGCCTTCTTCACTGACCGTGGTGTCTGCAGAGTTGTTGCTGTCACATATTCTCACTCTTCCTTTCCAGTTGCTGTTGCACAGTAGGTTTTTCCCCTTCTTAAATATGTTATCACAGAGGTGCTACCACCGTCATCGCTGGCCTCAGCCTTGGTCTTGGAGCAGGCTGGCATTGGCTCTACCAGACACAGGGGAAGCTTCTGGCAACTTCTCACAGAAGCCACCCCTGTAGCCGCCCCACTACCAAAAGCTTGCCACACAAACCCAATCCACTCACTGAAACTCAGTACGCAACCTGGAAAAGTCAGAATTCTAAGCAACATCTTTTGTACTGGTGTGAAGGTTGACACGAACGTGGGAATGCTCATCTTCAGTTACCTGACAGTGGCCTGAAGCAAGACAGTATGAAAAGCAGAGAACAGTAAGGGTGCATAAAAAATTACTGTTCTTAAGAGCACAGGCGTTACTGTAGCGTGCCAGTCCTGCGCGGGAGCATCTCTCTTCATTGAGGGCCGCGAGACCGCAAAAGTCAAGTCCACGTGAAAATGAGCAACACAGTTTAGAGACAGTCTGCGTTTTAGAGATCAAACCTTGAAAAGCCAAGGATCACATAAAATGTCTGCATCACGTATTCATTCTCTTCGTCTGGAGGAAGAAAAAGTTTAATAACTGAGAGCTAGACTGGGGAACCCAATCCATCCAGTTGCTACAGAGAGAGAAGACTGTGGAATATCAATGCACTTTGAAATCGGTACCCTGGTAGGCCCTGGTGTATTTGTGATGATTTGCAAGTAACCTGACAGTGCATGAAATAATTGTCTTTTGTAGGTATGAAACAACATTGACATCGACTTTGAAATTTAAATGAAAGAAATACAGTAGAGTTCTTTTAGATGCACGACCTTGGTGCCTTGACTTATTTTTCCTTTATAATAGGTTAATTACTTGAACTAGTATCAGTTAAAGAGGTTTCTATTTTATTATCAAGCAGAAACAAACATGTAAGGATCCGTGTTCTTGAACAGTTGCAGTATATTGCTTCCCACCCTGTTTATAAATATGACCCTAAACAAAGTGATTTAATTGTCTGGGAGTAAATAATTGTTATTCAGGAAATGCTTTGTTTGACCTGTCCTGTTGCTGCTGTGAAATGCAAATCACAAAGCAAATAGCAATATAGTCTCATTTGTTTGTGTGCTGTGTGCGGTACACACAGCAAATGCACGAGCAGCAGCATTGATAGCCAGTTAGAAAGCCCCATTGGTGTCCAGTGTCTTTAATGCAATTTCTTAGCAACAAATGGTTGTATTTGAGCAGAAGCTTTCGTTGAATGGTTTTGTCCTTTTCAGCATCACGAGTTTGCTATTGTGTGGCATCTGCAGATGAGTAGGGAGTTATTCAGTGTTAATGGGTTTATTTTATCAGGTAAAGGGTTTATTAAACAGAGTTCCCTACTATATGATAAAATCTTTATTTGAAGCTATGAAGTAGTGATAGAATTTGATGATCCTTCTAATGCATTCGGTACCAAACCATTTTAAATTTCCAACAAAGACCATTGCTGCCCTAATTACAAACTGTTACACTCTAAATAGTAGAATTTAATCTTGTCTAGTCTCAATATCAGCATTTGCTTTATCAGTCTTGTCAGGTGGCATTTGGATGGGGGGGGCATTCAATTTCATGCCATTTTAAGCAATTTCACTGGCAAAGCACATAGATTCACGACGTGTTTTAATGGAAAATGGAAATTCTCAGTACAAACTTGTTAAAATCTCATTTGAGTTAGCGTGTAGTCCTCTGTGGGCCATGAGTCTCCGTTTATCCTAGCCCTTTCTGTAGCAGCGTCTTTCAACAGTCTCCTCCGAGTTGCTTTGTGGAAGAACATCGGATTTAGTTTTATATTTAGCACCTGGGTTCCTGATGTGATAATGGAAGTAAATTCACGGTGTAAATACACAGAATTGAGAACGTCAAGGCAAACCTGGCTGCCAGGTGAGCCGTAGCTGTTAGCCAGAGCTAATGAGCAATGTGCTCTATTGTAGGTAGTTTAAAATCTGTTATTTTCCAGAAATCCAACACAACAGGGCCACAGTTGGTGGCATTTTCTTCGGGGGGGACACCGGTTGCATGGCTTTCTATGGCTTTGGCTGGGTCAGGATGTGCAGAGAATCCTCGTGCTGCCCAGGGAAAACATTTCCAAGTCCTGACAGCAGTGTACGCGTGAGCACATGTGCCATGAAATAAATTGGCTCTTCTGCTAGAAAATGTGGTAGGTTCCCACTGGAGGAATGTGCCCTGGTAGGAGGCTGAGCAGTAGAGAGAGGCTTTTCTCGTACGATCCCAAATTTGCAGGTAATCTGCAGGCTCTCCTTTTGTTTTTAAAAGGGATTGACCGTAGCTGTGGCGAGTGTCCTGCACTGCTGGTATTGTCCGTGGCGCAGAGGCGAGCCACGGAGGAATATTTATTTACCAGGATTTCTTACTTTCCCTCCCTTCCTTCTCTTTCTTTCCCCACCTGCAGCACAAGGGAATAAATCAGTAATAAGTGAGAAAATACTGCTTGGGTTTATTGTTTAATTCCCTCAGTGCTTGATTTCTGGAGAACATAGGTTTAGTTTAAAGCAGTCCCTGAGCAACAATCTGGCTATAATTCATGCTTCCTTTTCTTACCAAGACGTAGGAAGGCTTAGGTCTTCACAGAGATGAGTCTTTCTGAGATTGAGAATATATCCTCGTTGCTCTTAAGTGTTCTCAGGATGTTTTGTCATCCTGAACAATATTCACCTCTTGATAATGGGAACCTGACTTCCAGAAAAATCACATTTGGTCTGAAGTTGGTCTTTTGTCCAGTTTTTTTCTAAAGTTGTTAATGTGAGGGCAATATCCAGCTCCCACCGAGAACCTGGCTATTTCTCTTTAGTGCCTCCATGGGAAATAAAATATTTTGAAAATCTGGCTCCAGTCAGTGCTTGATGAGCAGGCAGAATGTACTTCTGAGATTCCTTTCCAGACATCTCATTCCAGGTCTTGCTGCAGAAATCACTGAAATCAGGAGAGGCAGGAATGCAGCTGGTAATTTGTGCTAGCCAGTCTTTTTAGCTCTGCGGACTTGATGAAAGCACCATCTCAATTTGGCAATACTAACAGCTAAGCCTGGTTTCATTACTGCTTGCACAGGCTTTTGTGTAAAAGAGATCAGAAAAAAGCTGGAATCGTAACTAAGAACCAGAAAAGGAAGTCAGAGCAGGAAATGGGCATGTCGTGTCCCATAATTTGCCAGTGCGTCTTAGTCCTCCATTGTTGTAAACTTCATATTCTATTTCTGTTTATCCATCCTTTTCTCCGAGGCTGAGAACTCAGAATAGCTTTGCTTGTGATATCCCCATCTGTCCCAGCTGTGTGCTATTTCTGAGCGGATGATGCCATTTGCAGCGTGTTGCCATACTGTGTAACTTTCGCAACGGGCAAATATCCACCAAAGGCTGTGCGGGCAACACCAAAATTTATTACCCTGGTGACCCTGCTCAGCTCTCCAGGGGTTGAAGGTTAGAATTTATGGTATCAATCTACCTTCTGCTGTGGTACTGTTTCAAAATACCTTCTGCATTTCAGGGAACGTCTTCGGTTCAGTACATTTAAATCACTTTTATATGATTCTAGGCTCAATAAGGTAAATTTGTTGCCAGTATAAAATGTCTTCAAGTATTTCGGGAAGAAGGGTTTGTTTGAGGTGGTGTTCATTATGGGAAGATTAATGGGGCCACTGATCCCATTAAATTGTTATTGACCCTTAACTTCCTATAATGGGTCAGGCATCCCTACTTTTAGCTTCAGGACAAGTTTACCCAGTGAACAAATTCTCATCTTGTATAATATCTTTCTTCAGAAAAGCTCCATTCATCTTTAGCATCTGGTTTTAATAGGGTCTCTGCTTGATATCCAGCCCTACATCCGTGTCATTGGAGCTACCGAGGCAGGTTACACAACCTGGGCAGGATCCCACGGCACATCCTGGTGTCTCCCCAGTACTGTAATATAACTGTGAAGAGGTCTGTGCTTCTGGAGTCACAGGTAACATCTTTTTCAAACTGAAGCTGTCTTGAGTCACGGCTTTTCTAGTTCATCTGTACATCTAGAGACATACAGGAAATGTTTTGCAGAGGGCTTCAAAACAACCCAGCCTGAAAGACAGACCCAAGGGGAGTTACCCTTTCTCTAAAAGTGCTTGTGTCGTGGAAGTGCCAAAACTCACGCTCGGTCGGTGGCATGCATATGGAGGTGCGACTTCGGCCAACGGTGAAAACGGGTTACGCTGTGTTACGTCTGGAGTACTGTGTCCAGTTCTGGGCTCCCCAGTTCAAGAAGGACACAAGGACAGGGAACTGCTGGAGAGGGTACAGCAGAGGGCTACAAAGATGATGAGGGGCCTAAAACATCTCTCTGATGAGGAAAGGCTGAGGGACTTGGGTCTTTTTAGTCTGGAGAAGAGAAGGCTGAGGGGGGATCTGATCAACGCCTATAAATACTTAAAGGGTGGGTGTCAGGAGGATGGGGCCAGTCTTTTTTCAGTGGTGCCCAGTGATAGGACAAGAGGTAATGGGCACAAACATGAATATAAGAAGGTCCATCTAAACATGAGGAGGAACTTCTTCACTTTGATGGTTGCAGAGCCCTGGAAGAGGCTGCCCAGAGAGGTGGTGGAGTCTCCTTCTCTGGAGACATTCAAAACCCACCTGGACACGTTCCTGTGCAACCTGCTTTGGTAGGGAGTTTGGACTAGATGATCTCCAGAGGTCCCTTCCAACCCCATATCACTCTGTGATTCTGTGTGTGTTGCAGCCAAAGCTGCTGTGCTGGCATCGGTGTCTTATTAAGCTGCAGTGACAGACTCAGGAGTGTAAGCCCTTAAATGGGTGGTTCTGGCAAGAGTCTCTCTATCAAAGGGAGGGGTTTTTGTTCAGTTGTTATCATAATAACAGAATTGCTTGTTTCTCAGTAATGCACTTCTTCGCTTTTCTGTTTTTTCTGTCCTCCTGTGACAGAACCTGCCTGTCTTCCCTTATGAGAGAAGCTTTTCAGGGAGGACCTCTTCTGACAGCTGAGAAGAGCGCTGGGTGCTGGAATAGCGCCATGTCAATCAGGGTGGCTTTTTGTCAGGTGTCTGCTGTCCCCACAGGGCAGTTTTTCAGTCTGTCTGGTCACCAGCGTGGCAGGCAGAGCTCTGGGGAAAGGGACAGCGCAGCTCTGCTTCTCCGTGGCTGGTGATAACATTCCCAAACCAGGGTGTGGTATCCCGTTGTCTCCGCCACATTGGAGAGAGTATCAAAATTTGGAGGGAAGGAGGAAGTGAGCGAGGAAATAAATAGACGTTTTTCTTCTTAAAGCTTTATGACAATTTGTCTTTAATCTCCAGACAAACCGTACCCTTCCTTGACCATTTGTGCATCTTCAGGAGCTGGTGGGCATCAGGTGCCGAGCCTGGTTCTGAGCGGGAACCCGAGGTATCTCCTCTCCTGCCACCCTGAAGGCACAGCAGGTTTCCTACACCGTCCTGCCCAAGGCTGAGGTGCAGTTCTACAAAAGCAGGTCCTACGTGACAGCCAAGGTAGGACATACCGCCTGGGCCCGTAAATAAAAGCGAAGGGTGCCTTCATTCCCATATAAGTGTAACCCGGACGTGTTGTGCGTGCCATCTGTGCGCCCTACAAGCGTCCGTCCCGTGTCCCCCGATGCTCTCGTCCGCACGCCCCGAGGGCAGGCAGCTCTGTGCCTTGTGTTTTACAGCTCACGCTGTCTTCTGTGCTGGGTCCTTCGCTGAATGAACTGCTACTGCCCCATCACGCAAGGTGCCTCCTCTCCTGACTCTCTTGTCAGACTGGAACGTTAATCTGCTAGGTGGGAGACATTGCCACCCTCCTCTGGCTGGTGGGGCTGGTCTTTGGCCACGCTATTTACGCTTGTGAAGGCCCAGAATTTCTTATAAACTCTTTCTCTAATAAATTAATTTCTTAAGTTCATGTTTTCTGGTGGGCCTTTTTTTATTAAGGAATGTTATTTATATACAAACGTACAGTAAAAACATGAGAAAGATGTACCTTGCTGAAAGCATACTGACTGCAACTTAAAAAGCTTTTTTAAGGCTCTATTTTAGTCTCTGCATGCTTTTTATCTCTTGCACTGCAGAGAACAATTTCCTCTGATGCCCTCCGCTTTGAGGAAGTTCTGTAATTTAACTTCTGGTTTCCAACGTCCTCCTGTGTCTTTTATCTCATGTCTCATAATTTTAAAGAATTTCGTTAGCCACTTTAAAGACATTGCTTTAGCTAGAATCTACCATACTCTGTAAAACCTTTTAAAAATCTTTCAAAGCCTAGTGTTTCTTATGCTGGCTCTTACAAGGGCTATATTTGGCACTTGAACGAAAAATACTAGTCTTGCTAAGGTCTACATCTTCCCTTCAACTCCTTGAATGAAAAGTATTTGCGGGGTTTCCAGGTTCCACCTGGTCTCTTTTCTGAGCACCTTCACAGCTCCTTCACTCGTTCCCGCAGGTCTGGAGCTCTCTGTCCTCCCCAGGGAGCTCTTGTTGCGCATCCCGTGCCCTTTGGAGTCTGAGCAAAGAGGAGAAGAGGGTCCCAGCTGGGGGTTTGTCCTTCATGTTGCCTGGGTTTCTTCTGCCTCTTTAGCTGGAATCGCCACCTCCAAAGCAAGTGCACTTACAGGACCAAATTTTCCAAGTGTCTTTGTTCTAAATTTAGGATCTTGTATTCTTGTATAACTTCTTGGAACAGCTCATCTTCTCCAGAAGCTCTGCTTTCGCTAATACTGCTTAACTGCAGATTAATAATGATCTACTAGCCACCACGCTTCTTATTAAATATTTATATTGTGGTAGCACATAAAGGCTGTAATTGGGGTCTAATTGTGCTGATTTATTCAGACCAGTTCTGAGACCTTTGCTACCGCTAACTCCGCAGCCAGCAACCCTCCTTCGTGTCCTTGTCCTTCACTGTCATTTTCCTGGGTCAGGTCAGCACATGAAACCGATCCCTGACTCCCTGGCGTGGAAACCGAGCGGCCGAAAACCGCAGTGCGCTGGCAGCTCCGTGCGCTTGTTCTCTCTTCAGCCCTTCTTTGATTTATTCTTGGATTTTTCAAAAAGAAGGGGGACGGGGCAGCCTGCCTTCTGGATCCCCCTGCCAATTTTTTGCCCTCGTCAGTGTATCTTTTATATGTCTGCTGGTTCTGAAGATCGTGAGACAGCCCAGGTGAGCAACCGCCTTCTTCCCTCACACACATAATGCAAATTGCTTCTCAGCTCCAACTACATAGCTCAGCTGCTGCCGTTGCCTTATACATGTTGAAGAATCTTAATATCTTTCCCATTTCTTAAAAATTAATCTCCTTTAATCCTGGCAGCACTGTAAGGTTCAAAGATGTTTTACATTATGTACAGGTAGGATTATGGCTTATTCGTTAGTAGAAGGGAAAGATTGATTTTTTTTTTTTTCCATTGCATCCCTCGTAGGTTTTTCTTTGCTGAAATCCCAGTTGATGCTTTTTTTTCTCTGCTCAGCCTGACTCTGCAGAAGGTGAAGATATAACCCACAATATGAAAAGTAAATGCCACAAGTCCTGTTGGAAGCAGCAAACTAGCACCACTCTTCCTGTGACAGAGTTGTAGTAATCTGAATTAAGTTGTGCAAGGTGGTGTGCCCTTACTGCCTTCGCTCTCCTGTTAGCCGCTGTGTTACTGTCTTCAGTTTTCATTGGTTTAATGGTTGCTCTGGTCTGGAACGAAGAGAATTTCAGATCCACAGCAAGGCACAAGCTTGTCAATAAATATCCCCTTCCCGCTTCAGGATTTCCTTAAAAATCTTAGGTCCAGTTGTCAAGGCAAATCTGTCATATCTTAGGCAGCAAATCACTCTAAGGCAAAGCAGAAGAAATTCTCAGCGTGAAGTGCCCCCAAACCCTTCTTATAATGATAGGGACACTGCAAGATGTGCTTCGCCGAGTCTCCCTGGGTGATGGAAAATGGAGCTTTGTTGACAAGCTATAGACCAGTTGTTTTATTTTAAGAAAGTGGGACAGAATACATTGGTGTGTTACAAAGTCATCTAGCAGAAGTAATGAAGGCAGTTCTGAAATAACACAGTTGTTTTTAACTTTGCCTTTTTTTTTTTTTTTTTCTTTCTTTCTTTTTTTCTCTTCCTCATCGCTGGACCTGTTTATTAGAGCTGTGCTGGAGGTTGGAATCTTTTGTTCAGGTCCTCGTGTTTCCTAAGCACTAGACAGCACAAAAGACAAGTGAGCTTTGAAGTAACAGGTCCTCATAGGTCCAGTGATTTCTTTTGCACAAGCACATAATCTATTGTACAACTCTATTTCCGTATATCAAAGAAGTCTTTAGGGCTAAAAATCATTCGACTCCCAGTCACAGCTCAGTTAGGTCCTCTTTGTAGAGTATGATTGCTAAGATATGAGATGGGACTGAGAGCTATAAGAATTGAGGGGGTTCTGTGTAGATTCTAAAGCGGATGTAAACTATTGGTGTAAGGAGGACACGGAGCAGACTCTGGATGCTTCAAAATCTGGAAAAGGGACAAACAGGAAGCCTGGTGCAACAATGAAGATCTCCAGAATTTACACAATTAGTATGGTAAATGGGGAATTATCAGCATGAGAAAAGAGTAAGCAGTACAAAAATAAACCTCTCAGCAGTTCAGTCTGGGAAGATTTCTGGCATGATTCAGTGACTGATGATTAATGAACAAGGAAGATCCAGAGAAGGAAATGAAATCTGAAAAAAAAAACCCCCAATCAACAGCAAACAGTAAATCAATTAAATAAATTAGAAAAACTGTATGGCCGTGCAGAAGAGCACGATGACAGGCTCAGATGTCTGGGATGAGGATTCTCCATCTAGAATGGGGATTTAATGAAATCTCCGATGTCACCAGAAACTGAGTTTGAAAATGGGGTATACTAAGATTAGGACGTGGCCATAGAGGTCTCAGCTCTTCTGAGCCTCGTTTTATGTAGCATCTGGAAGTTCACAAAAACAGCCTGTGTAACACAAAAGCATCTGCAGAATGAGGTGGAGGCCGTGTCTGGGCTGAGCAGGAGTACTTGTGGCTTGCGTGCTGGATGCCTCCAAATAGCTCTGCCTGGTGCTGTAGGTGATCCAAATGTTGCAAAACTGAGTTCCTGGTGTCGTGTTTTTAGCCTGACTCTGCTAGGATGGCCCACAAAGCCACTATTGACACCCGTGCCAGCCCAACATTGAAGTTTACAAGAAGGAGCAGAAGGGACAGAGGCCAGTTACCTAAGCTGTAGCCACAAATATGAAGGATGGGGATTTTAGACTCCTAAAGGAAACTGGAGGAACATTCTTTTCCTTTCTGAAGAATTCCTGTCGGTCAGGTATGAGGTAAGCTTCTGTTCTGGCCATTATCAGGTTCGTGCCCTCAATACCTTACTCCTACAGACTTTCATGCCAGCTTTGTAAAGTTAAACAGTTCTGCTTTGTAACTGTTCTGCTTTGTAACTGTGAACAAGTGCACTGTTCATCAAACGAGCCAGTCTGAAATGCACAGAGTGCTTTCCCTGCCAATGGGTTTTATCCTTGTTGTGCAGGAATCAAAGACTGAGATGATCGTTCTGTCCTCCCTGTGTCTCTGGTGAGACTGCCAAGAACGAGGCACCCAATTAGCATCTGCAGTATTTAGGTTTTTACTGTGGATAGTCTTGCCTGACTAGGAACAGGTCTGAATAAAGCCCAATTCCAGCTAAAACTGGGAAGTTTTCTACCTTCCTCTTGTTTTTCCTGAGCCGTCCGCTTTCCCTTTGCAGGTCATTTCAAATGAGGAACCTGGTTAAGTTAGAGACGCGCGGTGAGCCAGAGGGACCCACGCAGGAGGGATCTGCAGCGGTGGGACGGCTGTGCCACTTCCAAAAGCGGGGAGCAGAAAGCGTTGCTTCCCGCTCCCCCCTGGTCTTTTCTAGGCTGCCACCTTCTTTCCCCTGCCGACAGTATCTGCCGTCTGTGTGAGTGTAATTTAGTGCTAATTAAGAAGTGAGTGGGAGCCATAAGCTCATTTCATTTAGAACCTGGAAATGGCCTCCTGGGAGCCCGGAGAGGGTACTGGCTGCTTTTCTCGCCACAAAAGCTTCTCCACCCCACTGCTGTAATTCTAACCACCAAGCACCAGATCTCAAAATCCAACGCCAGCTCAGATTTACGGAGCATTAAGCGACTGAATTAAATCCTCAGCATTCACTCGGCGTCGGCCTGACTGAGTAAAGGATTTCACGGGGTGGGGTGCTCTACAAGGCCATAATTTATAACATTATGCAGAAGCTGCTCCTCCGAGTTTTATTTCGGCTTGCCGCAATTTCTTTTTTATTAAGGCCCCAATAGTATTTGTTGTTTTTCTGTTTGCTTTGATGTGGGAGTTTTAGATTAAATCTAAATAAATAAATGAGGTTTAAAATTAAATTAGGTTTCATTTGCATGAGTTGGGGAGTGAAGTGCATCTTTCTTTCACCATATAAAACCTAACAGACCCATTACCCATCACAGAGCCCTCAGTGGCTCCTGAAGAAAAATGACATTTCCCTCTGCGGAGAAAATACTTAAAAGTCCCAAGAATAGATTTATAGGAATATTTTAACCTTTTCTTTGATCCTTGAAATGTCATTGTTCTGTAGGCTACATTGCAAAACGTGACCTTTTATAGGAACCATGGGATGGATTTGATCTTTGGAAGACGTTTTAGAGATAACGCACTACAGGGCGCAAAGAACGTTCACTCCTGAAAAGGAGCTGAAAATGTTTTTTCTGCAGATATTTGTGTTTGTGGTATACCTTGAGGACAAAAGGATTGTTTATGGTGAGGCTTGTCCTCCAGGGACAACAATGAAGAAAATAATAAGAGAACATGGCATCTTCTTTTGTTTTAATGCACAACAGTTTTATTTTCATTACATTTAAAAGAAAAATATAAGTAGCAGAAATTGTTCACAGGGGAGATGCTTGCAAATGAACATGTTTGGAGTGTAACAGTTTTCACAAGAACAAGCTGTTTGCTTTCCAGAATACACCTTGATTTCTTGACTGGCAAAACACAAAGCTGAGCAGTTCAGGAAGGCAAAGAGCTGACCCTTTGCCGCAGATCTGTGTTTGCTCTGGTAGTGTCCCCTTTCAGGGTTCTGCAGCGCGTCTCTCCCGAGTCCTTTCTTCAGCTGTCTTACACCCAGCATTCTCCACGCCGCCCACAGGATGAGTTCCCCAGCAAGACATCTCGGCGTGAAAACACCTGACCTGTTTTGACGTTTTCATGGTGACTGTGAAAAGCTTGTGAGCAGATGTGAGTCCTTGGGTTCACGCTGTGTGAGCTCTGGCTTTTTGCTTTGCCGGTAACTATTCTGAACCAGATCTTCCTGAAAGGTGCCACAGCTCTTATCACTGAATATTGTAAGGTTGTACCTAATTCTGTAGCTCTTGCATGTGCTTAATTTTCACTGAAACCTGTTGTTGTTGGCAAAAGGTATTAGATCTTCCCCAGAATTTTAGAGATGCTGTTTCTGTCCCAGCAGTTTGCAGTCCAAGCAGAGGGGAAGCCTGTTCGGTGAGAATGCAGTAAGGAAGACAGCGTGTGAGGAAACAAAGATCGTAGGTTGGCTCCTACTCGCTGGTTATCCAAGTTTAGGGCGAAATAGCATCAAACAAATTCTGAGCCACATCAACATTCAAAGAAGTCCTGGTGCTGGATCTTCAGGCTTCTGGCTGCTGAACCGCCTGTCCCCCGGTGAGACTGTGCTGGATCCCAGTCACTCTGGAGCTTGGGACGCAGGCATAAAAAATCAAGAATTTACAAGTGCCCTAAGAAGTCAGAGTGCAGAAGACTGAAGGGTAAGAAGCAGATGCTGGCCTGGAGGAGATGACATTCTAGATGGCAACAACCCTGCATTGCAGAGACTGTGAACCGTGACGTGGCACAGACAGTCCTAAGGGCCTTTCAGGGAAGCCATGGAGACCTGAACAACATTGTCTTCATAGACGTTGGGCCTGAAAGGATTTTATACATACCTAATGTGCCGGAAAAAAAAATTAGTGTCTGGGAGTCACTGGCCTTTTTCAGTGTGACATGACTATCGGGAAGTGATGACTGGTGACATTCTGAATGTAGGAATTGAAATGAGCAAAATAAGGATATCTCAATGGCAAGGTGCAGCAGGAAATGATCCACGTGTATCTAAGTAGACATACAGCAGGTAAGACCTAGTCTTCTCACATTGCTCAAGTGACTGAGCTGTTACTCCGATGTTTTACACAGATTACTTTTTATGGGGCTGCCCCTCCGTTGGACAGGCAGGGTTTAAACAGGTTCTGCATGGGACAGACACCCCCTTTCTTAAGTAGTCTTTTGTCTTGTCTGTGTATCGTCTTTGGTCTCTGTGTGCTGCCAGAAGTGAGCTGAAAATCAGAAGTGTGATAAGATGCTACCTGAACTTTTCTCTGAATCCATCGTGGTGTAACACAGTCAACCCAAAAATGCGTTGAACAGCTGAGAAAAACTTCCAGATGAGCATGGGATATTTCACTTGTATTGCAGGGAAAAGGTGATTATGTGTAAACCCTCTGTTGTCAAGTGAGTCATCAGCAATACTGATGTGATGTGTAGCACCTAGTTGCATCTTGCACCCTGTTAGAGGTCATAAGATTATCAGAAAATTATTAGAGGATGTCTGTGTTTTATCCTGTGTGACTTGTACGATGCTGTGAAATCAAAAAGAGGATTTTGTTGTCTAGGGAAGCAACCAAATCTGTGATAATCCAAGCATGTAGTAAGTCATAAGAAATCACTGCATCTAAAAACTCTCTGACAACCAAAGGTGAACTTGTCCCCAGATGAATTTAGGGTCGTTTCTTTTGCCTCCCTCCTGTATGTCACATAACTCTGGCTGCAGGGTAGTGTATTTACCTGCATTAAAGAGTGGGTGAGGAACAGGTAAAGCAACATCAGATGTCTTTGATATCAAGAGGTGTCCTTGCTCTCAGAGAAAACAACTTCACTTCTAGGCGTTTAGTGAGACTATAATTTTAAAGCGTTATTTGGATACATGGGACACCATGTGTGTTGTGAATTCATGCCCTCTGCCCCACTGCCTAGGAAGCATCTCCAACTTAGTTCTCTGAAGTAATACTCAATAATGAAGTGTTACTGGACTTGTCCTTTACACCTTAATGCAAGAGGAAGCACTGGACAGAATCCAGAACAAAACCACAATATTAAGTTTCAAGTAGATATTAATTCACTTTGTTTTTTTCTCATTTCCCCAAAAGACAGAGAGTCATCACACAAAGCAGACACTCCCAAGATTCAAGGAGGCAATGAAAGTCTACAGCAGAACTCCTTCAGAAATACTGCACCTGTTTTTCTTCTCAGCTGTATAATCCAAATAATTGCCTTTGTTCTGTAATACAGTAAAATTGATTTACCCTCTCCTTAAATCTCTTTTATTTGGCACTCGCAAGGTGATCAGTGATACGAGACATGCCATTCCGCAGGCTGTGGTGTATCTGCCCAGGGTGGTGGTCAGCCTTGCCTTTGGAGTGAGACATTCTTGAGGCTTCTAAGTGTTAGTGCGTGTTTCCCACTCCACTGCTAGAGGAGGTTGGGGGTCATTCTTCCCCAGTATATCTCTCTAGCTTCTACCAGTCTGCATTTTAGGCATTTCCTGAGCCAAATAGTCCATCTGAACCATCATGTTTGATAGCCACTGGTAGACCTGTCCTCTATCTAATCACATTTGGAGCCATTTATACTTTTGACCTCCACAGAAATCCGTGGCAATTTAATTCCACAATTCAAGTGTGTGTTATCTGAAAAGTCCTTTCTTTCATTTGTTTTAAACCTGCTGCTTGATCATTTTACTGACTGCCTCTCCTAGTTCCTGTGATATAAAAAAGAATGAATAATCATCTCCTATTCAAATTCTGTGTGTCATTCATGGTTTTAAAGCTTTTTGCCACGTTCATCCTTAGTCATATCTTTTCCAGGCTGAAGAGATCTAAACTATTTATTTCTCTCTCATCTGGAAGCTGCTTTATACCTCTCAACCAACAGCACTGCAACATCCATCGTTGTAATAATTTTTATTATTTTTTCTAGTTCTATTATGTCCTTTTCGAGGTGGAAAAACAGTAAGTGTGCATAGTATTCTAGATGTGCGCTCTTCATTGTTTTATACAGTAGCGTATTTAGGACTTCTTAACTCTTTCATAGTACCTTCATGATAGCTACATCCCTGGTTTAATTTCACAGCAGAAGAGTACAGAGGGATGTAATTGGAAAGCTGTGGTCTATCCGGTGGAGTCAGAAGAAGCCACGTTCCCCAGAATTGCAGATCTGTAGCTCAAATCATGATTTATCATTTTCTTTACTACGGTCTCCATCCATTGCCCTTCATTTCACATCCTAATGCTCTCGTTTCTTCAGTGTCATGAATTGCTCATGTAGAAAAGCTACTAACGGAAGATGTCAGAAATGTAGGTGGATTCTGCTTCTCTGTTACTTAGAGAAATTAACTCCTGGATGCCTTGCATTTCTGGGTTGTTTGTTTTCACTTAGGATGCTGTGCTTTCAAAGAGTTATTACTTAATAATGCCAAGTTGCTCTCAGATAGAAGGCCAAGTGCCTAGAATTTGCTTTATCATATGAATTTAGTGCAACCCCCATCTCCTCAGAACAGACCACTTTCCTCCCTTTTTAAGAGGTATCGAGCAGGGCGTATGAGAAAAATTATATTCCTGAGTTACTCTGTGGCATGAGCCACTTTGCATGAGCGCACATTCTAATTCAAGAGTGATTTTGTCATTCTCATTGGCATTTGGAGAGTTTCAGAGCACTCAAGCTTTGCCAGCCCTTCTACCCACAAAAGGTAATGTTTGAGTTGAATGTTTCAAGGAGCATGAGTTTTGAATTGTGTAGTGAATTGCTAAGCTAAGAATTTGTTATTTGTTTTCATATTGGAAATCCAATACCTTTTCTTTCATCTGCCGCTTCCTCCCCCACCCCAAACTCCACCTCCTGTCGAACTGTTTGATAATCCCTTGTGTCACTGTTCTCTGCCTGGGAAAACATGATCTTGGGGAAGGTATTCTGAAGAAGACATTGTTGGGAACCCGCCATAGAAGCAGAGCAGGAGAGATATGTGTGGGAGGAGGTGGCTGTGTCAGGGGCAGCTCAAGGACTGCACAGTTACAGCTGTCTAACAAAAAGGTGAACTCAGAAAATAGAAGGCAAAGCTTCCCAGAAGAGCAAAGGAAAAATGCTGTATCTTGGACGGTTATCAATATGATTGAGTCCTGTCCTGGACCTTTTGCAGAAGGTTTTGGACAAGTTCTGCTACTCCTGAAAGTTAGGAGTTCCTTTTTCTCTTCTCTGTGCCTTCCTCCCACAGCGCATTTCATGGCAGCTCCGTTTCTCCATCCCTGTTCCCAAACCAGCCCCCTCTCTTCACTGCATCCCCCTTCTGCTGCCAGTGACTCTGGAGATGCACAGTCACAAGACAACTGACCCATCTCTCTTCAAGGATACAGTTTGAAACCCACCACGCTGGCACAGTCCTTGCATGTAGAACAAGAACAGCCTGTGGAAAGCGTTCACAACTACTTTAAAGTAGATCGAGATTTTTGCAGCCAACCTCCTGAGAACTTGTGCTTGGAGGAAGAAGGAGGAAGACCAGATGTATCAAATTATGGGCTGAAAGTTCTTTGCATAGGTCTGCTCGAGATTTGCTGTCACCCAGTGCAAAGGCATGATGCCTGGGATCGCGACAGTGGGTCTGCAGGATGTTGATAGTCCCTGGGGGTGTAATGTCACTTGCAGTGCTGAAAGAAAACTTGGATGGCTGCGTAAAGAGACATCTGAACTTTTTGTCACCTTGAATGCTGTGCTTATATTATCCTTTCTCTTCCCCTCTGAGCCCTCATCTGTGCTGAGGTTCATAGAGCAATGCTTTTTCCAGGTGTTGGGGAAAGCGTTTGGACCCAAGGACCTGTACATGCTGTCGTGTAGTATGTGTTAGAATATCTCCAGCTTCTTCACCTCACAAAGCCCAAACACATAACTCTTTGCACTTACTTTCTTCCTCTCCCCCTCCCCATGCTGACAGCAGCGTACAAGTGATGCAGTAGCGATGTGCCTGAACTCTTGAGTCGTGGCTGTCTGAAATTTCAGCCCTTATGAAAGACAGCAGACCATGGAAGACAAAATTTTTTATTGTGCCCTGAGGTTGTTGGAGTGAATCATCAAAATAGTGTGATTCAGTTGTAGCCATAATGTTGTTTTTTCTCTGGTGGTACGAGCGTGGAAATGCAGAATTTAAATGCTCAAGACTTCTGGTTGCAGGTGCTGCCTGGTCCCTTTAATGCACAAACTGTAATGGCTCTTATTTCTAGTGGATCTAATCCCTAATACATGACTCTTCTTCTCAGGCTAGGCTTAATTCAGAGACAAGTGGTAACGTAAGGACTTTGCTCATCTCTCTGGGTCTGTCTCTTACTCAGATGCTCCTCTCCCCAGTGTCCCCATGCTTTTTTAGGTCTTTCCTGTCAGAACACGTGTGGGGCCTAGTGCAGAAGCGTTGGGGAGTCTGTATTGACGGGTCACACAACCATCTCTGAGACAGATGCTAACCAAATGTCTTCAGACAGTCCAGGCTGCAGGATTTTTCCTTGTCTTGTTTAAAAATTACCATCACCTGTGCTTCGCTGGTGTGGGCCCCGAGACCGAAACCACATAAACAACCTGCTTCTGGGAAGAAGAGCTTCCCGACACGGGCATTGATTAGGATGAAGAAGGAAGTAGTTCTAAAGGCTTGATTTCTTGGTGTAGCTCAGGTTAGGTTTGTCAGATTGTCAGTCTGCATAGCGTGATTCACTCATGAGATGTTAATTCTGTGTCTGGCTCGCAGGCTAACAGCATACTCGCCTCGGTTCTTACCATGATGACAAACTATCTTCCCTTCCTGTTCCTCCTTATAAAATGTGTCGTACTTGTCAAATTGTGGAATTAAACCCTCCATTTAAAACCAGGCAGTAGCTGCAAAAATCCAGAGGAAACATCTGTGGGGAAATTTCCCCCCCCCCCCCCCTTCTGGATTTTCTTTATGTGGTTTCTTTTTTGTTTCTTCCCTGCTCCCTCCTCCTTTGTACCTTCTGAGAGCAAGATAGTACCTCATCTCAGGGCTTCTCCTGTGCTTTCCACACACAGTTCTGCATTCTTATCTTCAGACCTGGGCTTACACAATAATTGTATGAGCCTTCTGCTCTGCATCTCCTGCCATGAATCAGCTTTAGTACTGTTCATTATTTCCATGACTGTCAGGAAACCAGATGGAAGTCGCCTCTTTAGATCTTCTCTTCACCTCTCTCAGTATTGGACATGAAAAATACATGAAGATCTCTGCTCCAGAAAGTTTACAGAAGGCCAGAGGAAGAGAGATGCTGTGTAAGATGATGGTTTGCACGGTTGCACTGGCCACAGGACTCAATGTTTGCCTGTCTCTTGGTGGTGGTGTATTGGGCAGGATTTGCTCACAGTACTGTGGGAGCAGGTCTTCATGGAGAGGTGTCATGGAGTGGGGCAGGTACAAAGGAGGTAGAGCAAGGGGAGAGAAAATGTCCAGAGTAAACACAGGAAAAAACCTGAGGCTAGTAATGGCATTAGCAAGTCTTCAGCACGTGGGTTTGCTCTGCTAGCTCTTCCTTAGCAGGTCTGCATGGCTTCCCCGAAGGACCAGGGCTAGAGAGGGAAGGGTAGGACCATGTGGGTCTTGATGGCCATGTAACTGATGAGAGGGGTGGAATCGTTTGCCTGCTGTCCACTGATTTCCAAATGTCATTAAAGAACCTTCATTTTTCTTTTACATTTCATGTTTCTTGCTCTTTCTGCTACTCCTTTACAAAGAAATAACCAGACAAAATCCCATTTTTTATTGAAGTCTGTACAAAATCCTCTATGAGTTGCTTCATGTTGTAGTGCATTTTTCATAGTGCTCCCACTCCTTAATGCCCAATTTTTGTGTTTAGTCTTACATCATTCCTTTCAAAGACATCCTGAGGACGGAATCTAAAGGCTGGCTTCTTCTGAAAGATTGCTCTGAGCTTGGCAGGACCTTAGTTTAGGGAATGGAATAGTACATCAGTGTAACACAATGTCTGGGCAGTACTTACAGGGCAGGCAATTAAACTACAACAACAGTGACCCCTCAAATGCAGTGTCCTGGCGTACCGTAAATTTTTTCATGTTAAAGGTTTGTATTGCTTCCTTAGGAACTGGTTTGGGAGCTTTTTCACATTGCTATCTGGACACTGCAGATTTATTTCTCCGACAGGTCAAGTAACTGGTGTATTTCATTGCTAAGCTGAGCGGGGCTTTTATTTTCTCAAATTATATTTCTATCAAATATTCATTTGTCTGTTTCATGGTCCACAGAGGGTTTGGACCGTTTGGTGCTTGCAGCAAGTGGACTTACCCAATGGGTTTGCTCTTCCTCCAACTTCCCCTTTAGCGACAGTTGTTGCCAGGGGAGGAGAGGTTTGAGTGTGGGCCTCAGTGTTTCATTCGTCTAGCCATGGCTTTTTCCCCCCTGGGATGAAAATGCATTAGGAACCATCTCAGCAGATGACTTGGAAGCCCTTAGTATTGCAGCAGCCTGGGGTCTAGCAGCGGTTCCTTTATTTGCTGTGTTTTCAAAAGAGTTGTAGGTTTCTGGTGTGAGCAGTTTATATTGAGCCTGAACTTGATGGTCCGTGTCCTACCGTGGATCAATAGAGAGTACAGGACTATGTACAGTCAAAGAGAAAGTATCCTCTAGGAGAACGTTAAGGAAAGGGAAAGTGCAAAAATAAGAAAATGCATGTCATCAGTTTTCGCAGAGAAATCCCATCTCTGCTTTTTGCTGCATTTGCATGACAATATTATATTTAATAATACTCTGACAATAGTTCTCAAATAATACACTGTAATGGAATATGATAATTTGTATGCAAGTTTAGAAACATCTGTAGGATTTTAATTTTCTTGCTCTAGGTTTCCCTGGTTTCATTATCGCAGTGTGTCTGAATTAGACCTCTTACAGACATTCTCAGTAAATCATTTACACCAATAATTTTGCAAGTAACCTTATTAGACATGTTCTTTCCTGGAGCTGAGGCAGCTAATGATGAACCTGATGTGACCATTTGTACGTATGCCCAATGCGGTCCTCCTTAGCTGTAATTTAGGGACTAAGGTAAATAAATAGGCATCTATACCTGCAATCTTGCATTATCCCTATGTGTGATTCAACTTTCCCTCTTTCCCCAGGGAAATAAAGTCTATCTATCTGCAGTCTGTTAAGGTCAGTCTGCTTATACTAAAATTTAAGTGATGCTCTTTAACTGCAGTTGCTTCTCACACATAGTTGAGCTTGGCAGCATTTTTTATAATGTAAGTCTGTTTGGGGATAAGGATGGGAGGTAATTGCTTAACCATTTGCTTATTTAAACCCCATGTTTTCTAGCCATGTCCAGTAAGGAAGTGGTGGGGGAGTGTGGGAGAGATATCAAAAGAAATTACCGTCTTGATCATATTCTACCGATCTAAGAATCTAGCTTAAATGCTGATGGAGAAAACAGGAGAAACAGATGCAAGTCCATCCTTCCAGGTTAGGAAGCTTTCCATCCCTTAAGAAATCTCCTTTCCGACAAGCGAGAGAGTGTTTTGGGGCTGATGCCCTCAGTTGTGCTTCTCACAGTCTTGGGAAGGAGATCCTGGGCCTGATGGTGGGAACGCTGAGCTGGCAGGGAGAGTGCTTTAATTCCACTTCTCGCTCCACTGCATGGTTAATTATTTTTGCATAGAAGAAAACGCTCAAGGAAGTCCATCCCAAAATACAGAACAGCTTAAGTATATAGTACTCTGCAAGCAATTTGGAGATAAAAATTTGAATCTTTAGGGCCATTAAGCCTTTTTCTTCTACCCTTGGTGAACGCTCTCGCCTCTGAGCTATTACATAAAAACTAAATGCACCACCAGTTTTGTGAATCCAACCATTCATTTTCATAACTTCTTTTTTGTTTTTTTTTTTTCTTCTAACAAGCACTACAAAAGACATGTTTTATTTTGGATAAACTGGAATTTTTCCTGTTGAGCAAAGCAATGCTTTCCGGTTGCCTCTTTTCTGCTGTGCTGAAGAATTTTAAATTGAACTTGATTTGAAGCAGATCTTTATCCTAGTTTAATATTTTTTCATAGAGTGTCCGTTTCAACACTCTTGGGGTGGTGGTGGTATTTTTTATGTTATTATTATTGTTGTTGTTGTTGTTGTTATTATTATTATTATTATTATTATTTTGATTTAGTAGCTTGCGACCAGTTCTACTGCATGTCCTGGCCCAGTGCTTTTCAGTCTGCGATGCCAGAAGAGTTGGGAGGCTCTGGATTGCTTTGAATGGGTCTGCAAAGTTGGTTAAGACAACGATACTAAACCTACACAATTTCTGAGAGATCAGGGTCTCTGCTAGAAAGCCATTCTGGGACCTCAGATTGAATTAATGGAAAACCACAGCTCAAGTCTGATCCAGCGAAGCACATAGACACCTGCTTAATTTTAAGGAATATGCAGTGTCCCATGGACTTTTCTGAGTCTCGTGGTTTCATGAAGCATTTTTCAGGACTGAGGTAGAGGACTCGGTGCAGGACAAAATCAACTCCTTAATGAGCTTACCAGAAAACCCCACAGGCATACTCAGCGTGTGCTTTTTAAACATGTATAATTGGGTCAAATGAAAACTAATTCCCATTGGAGTCAGGCCATGCCCAAGGAACCCTTCCAGGATTATTCTTTGAAATCCTTCAGGCAGAAATATTTCCATGCCAATTTCAACTTCAAAACCTTTTGACTGTGGAGCTGTTCGAGAATAGGCTAACAAGAATTCCTCTTCTATGAGAATCTTTCCTGTTCTGCGTATCCCTCCCCGACCACCCTTCTCCCTCTTGCTTCCTCGCTGCTTCTCAGCACACTGGAAAAGGTCAGAAGCAATTTGATCAAACGTCCCAAGAAACCAGTGTCTTTGAAGGGAGTGCAGGCCTGCGGAATTTGAATATGAGAGGTTAATATTTTGAGGAATTGTTAGGCCCTGGAAATAGAGCTTTATAATGAAAAATGGCCTTTGAACCTTACATCTAGCTATTTTAGATGAAAGAAAAATAAGTCTTTTCATTGGGGGGGAAAAAAAAAAAAGACTTCCTACCGAAGGTACCTTCACCCCTCCTTTGCTGCCTGGGTAACGTATTTGGGCTGCTTTTTTATCCCTTCATACACGTTCTACAGATACTATGAAATCTAGGGAAGAAGCAAATGAATTAACAGTCCCAGAGGGCTGTGAAAAAGCAAAAAGTTATAAATTAAAGACAGAGTTAGCCTAAATCGGTGTGTCGGAATTTGTGAATGAATTGACACGTGGCCGTGCTTGTTCTCTGAAGCTGAGAGCTGCTGAATCTCTGCAGCTACTGCCCTGACCCTCCCTTGCCAGAGCTGCCCGCTCTTCTCGTTAATTGATTGTGCATAATAGATGCTATATCGCTGTTGAAGTGTACATCATTCTTATCTGCTGGTGAGCCTTGCAAAGCTGTTTGTCTGTTTACTTATCGATATCATCTGAGAGCCCGGTGGCTCCCTCGCACGTGTTAGCATATGCTCTCTCCTTGATACCCCAGTGGGGTTTCTCTACGTTGGAGACTGAGCGTCTTCACTTGCGCCGTAGCTCATTTAAAAAAGTGCAGGGAGTCAAGCTGCAAAGCAACTAGTTAGCTTTCTAAGTGGAGTTGGGGGGGATGCTTACCCGTCCCAGTCCTAAATCTGTGCCCTAAATCTGGAAGTGAGCCATTCTGACTTGGCTCACGCGTTTCACTGTCAGGTGTTGGCCTTTGCAGTAGCAGCAGCATTCCTCCTCTTAACTGAGCCATGCAAGCTGAGAAACCCTCCAGCACTTAGAGACGGGCTTTAACTACAAGTGTCAGTGCATTTCATTTTGATCTTGGTTCCTTGAGTTCCAAAAGTTCTGCTTTCCTTGAGATCTTTCAGTTAAGAGCTGATACACGATGTGTGCTTCTCATAGAAAATTGGGGAGCGCTTGCCAGAGGACGATGTTAGCCCTCTCTGGTGTGAGTCCTTTAATGTGTAGTCTCTGCTAAATGGATGCTCTGATCTTCTCTGGGATATTTTCCATTCTTGACGGTGAAAACAGGCTTAATCTTTTGGGAACAAAGGGGAAATATTTCTCACTTTTTGGAAGGGAGGTCTCTCTTCGGCTAGGACTACTGTGCAGAACAGCTAGGTTCCATCTCCTTCTGAACTGCCGTCTTCACACTCCTGTAGGGATACCTGCCGGCAAGGAGGGCTCAACTTCCAGCCATTGACAGGAGAACACAGCTAATGTCATAGACATCCTTTTGCCGTAGCCTCTATATTTTCCCTTCCTCATGTAATATATAGTTGTCTCTTTGTCTGTGCTGGACTGTGCCAGCAGGGGATTGATAACGTCCAGCAAAAGGTACAAAAATTGCGATACCTTTTTTATTTTAAACAGAGTAGCTTAGGCTTTCTGGTTTGCCTTTTTTTTTTTTTTTTTTTTTTTCCAGGCAGGAGAATATTCTAGTGCATCTATAAGGAAAAATAAGTGCTCAAGATGGCAGCTGCAGGGGGGGTAGATCAGTCACCATGCTCCAAGCAACCCCTCGGAGCTAAATTCTGCCGTAGGGGCAGGCTCCTGGTCATGCAGAGCCCATTAAAAGGGAGAGGAACCTCCTGAGTTTCCATGGCCAAGGGCAGGGTTTGGCTTGCAGCACACAAGCAGGATGCCGGGGAGGGCAAACCTTGGGATTTTCCCATCAGGCAGCAGCCCCCATGTTGGGTGAATTTGTGCATGAGGTGGACGGCAGCATAGCCTAATGCACGCCGGTGCCTTGGGAGGGCCCAGAGCTTCAGAGCTTTGCTGCATTTAAACAAATTAACATAGTCATGGTAGCAAATGGCTGTGATTTTTCCTAAAGATGAACGAACCGTGGGTCTAATGCGGGACCTGCCATTTCTCAGAACCTTCTCAACGCTGCTTCCCTCAATGAGGCCAGGGAGGATTTTTCTTACTCAAACTGGCCTCAGTTCAGGTGCTGCTGAAAGGTCAGCCCTCCAACCCTTTTTTTAAGATTTTTTTTCCTGTCACAGTGAATAAGTCTTATCCCAGACAACTAGTAACACCTAAGAATGACGTTTTTTTCTGCTTGTTACCTAGCACGGCTAAACTGGAAGTCAGCCCTGGGATATGTGTATGTATCTGGTGTAGCGTTTGTGGAGTTCATCAGAACAAACCAGAATTGACGACATCTTTATGGAGGAAAAAAAAAAGAAAAGGAAATCAATTGGTCCTAGTGTCAGATCTGATCAGATGTACAAAGAAGGCAAGCATTGCCAGGCAGTATCTGGGGCTGGGTAATTCACATCAAAATACTCCCTGTGTCAGAATCAAATAGTCTCTGTGATAAGAAAATAATTCTCCTCCGGTTCAGAGGATATTGAGTACCAAGATTCTTACATCCTCTTAGAAACTTGAAAACAGCCCTTTTGTCCCTATCAGTGCTGGTTGTTTATTTTTTTCCACTGGACAAACATTGATTTTTCTTGCTGCCAAACTCTGCATTTCTAATGGAGCTTGAAATTAACATGATTTTTTTGGTGGTTGTTGTTGTTTACCTCCTTGTTTGCGCACCAACAACCTAAATGATGTTGGCACAGCTTGAGGAAAGAGGTTTCTTAAAGTTTTAGTTGAATGCAGCAGCAGGGAAAGCACAATGCATCTTTTTCTCCGGGCACTGCACAAGTAATGACCGCCACGTACTATCAAGGGGTGGGTTTATGTCTCTGTGACACTGATTGAGAGGCTCGGGCAAGCTTGCCTATGTTTATATTTGGGATCCAGGGGGCATTCTTTATCCTACTCTGCCGGGATGATGGTTTCAGCGTGCTGCACATACAGCCCTGCGGTAGCAGCCGCTGCAGTCTCCTGTAAGTCTGCTCCAGAGGTGGAGAACTAACTCATTCCCGTGTTTTGGAGAAACCTTTTGTGAGGTCTGCAGATTAATCAGATTCAGAGAAAGTAGCAATTAAACTGAGAGAAGAATGGTGTTCCTAAGACCTTCTTACATGTCAGAATCCACTGTCCCTCCTGACCTTATATATCGGGATGCTGAATTGGGGTGCTACCCTTGTACAAAACCATAGTCAATACAATAATCCACTCTTGTCTGGCTAACTTTAGCAGTTTCAGCTGGCTATAAATTACACATGCACCTTGTACAGTAATTTGAAAATCTAAATGTCTCAGTATTCTTTTGAAACTTTGCAGCTAACCTTTAGTCCCAGTGCCAGTTCCCCTTAATCCTGTCAAATACACTTGGAAGAATCCTTGTAGTCAGAGATAATGGTCTTATGATATGGCTGAATTTCCTTGCTGTAAGTATGAATAGATATTAATAGCAACAGATTTCTCCTTTCCCTTGATGTTCACACAACAGGTTGAAAAAAAAAAAAAGAAAATTTTAAAGCCCTATAATTAGAAATAACCAAAGATAAGATACTCCTGAGTCCTTGCACTCAGGACCTCTTGGTAATGCGGGTGATTTGAGACAGCGTTTCACCTCTCCACCACAAGAAAGGCTATGATTAAATCCCAACTCTGCTCTCAGCAATTTGGATCCGTATGGGCCTAGTCTCATTTTCTCAACCATCTGCCAAGAATAAGATGTGATCTTTGGCAAGAGTTCGTGCTCCCATGTATTGGGAGCAGGAGATATACACCACAGAACCGTTCTGTATCAAACCTGACTGGCAAAGTGTCCCGAATATTAGGTCAGCAATTTTCCATCAAATTGCTATCAGTTATTGTTGATACAGAATGAAGGTCATTGACTAAGCAGAAAGGATTTGGGCAGTTCAGGGGCAAGACTTGAGCAGCCCTTATTCAGTAAGAGCCTGCTGTCAACGTCCTTGTTAGCTATTGCGGCTGGAAATTCTTTTAAAATTAATGTGTTAATGCACTGTTCTACTTAGGAAAATGACTGAGTGGGAATGTGACACTGTACGTTTTGTATTTATTTCCACTCGCTGACTTACAAACTAAACTCTGTTCCCTTTCCAACTCCAGCAATGAGTTTTTCTTTCTGCCATAGGCACAGTCTTCACCTGGGATCTGGAAAAATCAATCTATGGCATCTTTATCAGCAGTGATGATGTGCGGAGCAGGCATAAGGCAGGACTCAAGGCACGTGTTCTAGAAGTGCAGAGCATCCTCGTTGGAGCTGCACTCCGGGCTCCAATCTTGTTCTCCTCTCTTGGCTCTGCGAGACCCAAGAGTTGAAAACTCATGCACGTTGGTCAAGTCAGTGGTTTAAAAGGTGAGGAGGGGCAAGGAGCAGAGAGGGTGGATAAGGTCACCGCTTCCCAGCGCTGCCTTTTCTTGCTCGTTCCCTTCAATATTGTCTGTGTGAAGCCCCCAAGGTTGTGCACCGGGATAGCATCGCTCTCGTGGGAGAAAGCCAAGAGATTTGTCCTTTAGGACAGAGTTTGGAGGAACTCATTTGGGGGTAAGTCAGCAGTCTTCCCTCAGTGAGATAAAGGTGTTAACAAACCAGCACCTTTGTTGGGTCAGGTTTATTGCAAGCCAGGATTAGAAACTTTATTTCAAGGTCTTTTGCATCTCTTGGCTGTGATGCTGTGGGACTTGACTCAGCAGCATTCAGCGGCATTCCCCGCACTGTGTTTTACTCCTCTTCCTTTCTGCTCTTAAGATTGAAATGTCGTATTAGATTAAGAGCTCTACAGATGCCAACAGCGTGAAAGGCTTCCCTTTCACTTTAGCAGGAGTGGGGACTGAGGTACTGCGTTGCTGAGGGCGTCTGATGGAGTTTTGCTAATAAGATCTGATTTCATGAGGTTTGCATCCTATTAAGGCAAGTAGAGATCAGGCCTGCGAGCGTGATAGAAAAGTGCAAATACAATAGAAAAGCTCTTATGAATATTAATAGGCCATGAAACAATGCAAGGCAAAAATGGTGATGAGGTGGGGGGGGGGGTAAGCAACTGCTATCTGGTGTAGCGCAACGGCCTCCCTTTCACCTTGCTTCCCCTCCATCTCCCTGCAGCCTGTCACTCTGAAACCCTGATAGACTCGGGATGGGGAATCTGATACCTTCCCTGAAAGAGTTTCAGCTCTGCAGCTCACAGCCACTGTGCAGGTACGAGGGCAACTGAAGTATCTGATCCCTATGCACCAGTCGTCAATCTTCCCTCACAGCCCTGCTCAAGTGCAAGCCAAGATCAGCTCTCCAACTATCTTAAGAGTTATTTTTAAAAATAGCTTGGCTTATCCGTAATAATCCCCTTCATGAGCAAGATATCCTCCATGTCAATGATCTATATGCATCTCTAAGCTCAGTCTAAGCCATCAGCTGGTAACGCTCCTGTATTTCCCTGCGGTTCTGGGACTGGCTCACAGCCACGGCTCCGGCTCCCTCCTCATGGATGGCTTCCTCTGCTGCAGCTCAGCAAATTGCTGGTTGTGTTTTGCACGATATGCCCTGCGATGCACCAGCTTTGGTGTTCTCCTGCAGTACTTTCACAGGAGTCAGCTCATGCCTGCCTGTTAGCATCCATTGTAGTTTGCTCATCTTTACCCACCTGGCAAAGCATTGCCCTCCTGTGTGCATCTTCAGCTTTTGAGACGATACGCAAACATGAACCGTCCCAGCATCCCACAGCAGACCTGCCTTTAGCAGGTCCGAGAAACAGAATCCAAGGAAATTAAAGTCAACAGGCAGGTTGGCCAAGTTGGGATTAAATCTTCGGCTTCTGGAAGAGTGAGCGTCCCTTCGGCACCCCCCTGCCCAGCTGCCACTGCCAGGGCAGGCACTCCCCTGGCTTCGTGCAGCACATGCCAATTGCCAGAACCTCTGGGCTAGGGGAATTCGTGGCATGTACTGGCCTTCCAATTCCTTTGCATCTCTTTCCTTGCAGCACTCGTCTCTCTACAGAAGTGTTTGAAAATCCCCAAGACGTTGATTATCTTTCTTTACACACATTTCTTTATCAACTGAATTATTTAGTAAAGAGGTATGAGGCGTAATCTTACTCCTTTTCCCGTAGCACTTGTTTAAAGAAAACATTTCCTTCTGTGTTGCTTTGGTTTGTTTCCCTTTCATTCATCCCTGAACCTCTAAGCATTTTATTGCCTTTTTTTTTTTTGTGGCAGGAAACTGACTCACGGAGGTTAGGTGATTTGCTGCCGTTCATAGAAGGGAGCAGCAGTTGATGAGAAACAACATCTAGGTATCACACCAGCTAGTCCGGTGCCAGCCACACTGAAATGGTATCATGTGGGCTGGTAGTGAGTGCTGTCCTTCCCTTTGTGAGCAAACTGCCCATGGTGGAGCTTTTTTCAAGTAGGCCCTACCCAAAGTGATGTTTTCAGTTGCTCAGCAATGGTTTCATGGCTTGAATAAATCTTCTTGCTTCGCTTCTTTCTTCCATCACCTTTGCTGTTGCTTTTAGTTGCTTTCTGCCTCAGTTTCCCACCTGTTAACTGGGACCGGCCACATCAGCACATTTCACAGCAAGGGTGGAAACATCAGAGCCTTGAAGGGTTCTGACATTGTGAGAACTGGAGAAGCTGGTAAACCAAGGCAGCTTTGGGAGAAGAGCTCCCTAGGAAAATGGGGCCCAGGCAGGTTTGACTGAAGCACCTGAAGCTTGTTAAGGAAGTGAGTAATGGTAACTTAATTAAACTGCCCTCCTCTTTGTTTTTCTGCTCTTTGGGAGAGAAGCGAGAAGCCAGGTCCCACTGCTGTGCAGTCATCTCTGTCCCCTGGTTGGTGAGAGGTGTTTTATGCTTGGCCTCTTCAGGGAAAGGCTGCTTGTTTGCATTGTATTTGTGGCATAATTACTAATGGTACAGATCATTTTTATTAGCCAAGCTGTCTGCATTAAAATGATAGATTTTTTTGTATTAGTAAGAATATCCAAGGGAGTCTCTGCAGCAGCAGGAGAAAGATGATAATTTTTCGTTTAGCTTAAGAGCAGATGGTTACAGAAACATTCTATGTAAATAAATTAAGGAGAAGCCACCCTTGCTAATAGTTAAGTAAACAGGTTTGGAAACAGCCGGCTCAGGACCAGGCTTTTCTGTTCTCTTCCTTTCCCTGCGTTCTGCTCTTTGGCTTACAGCCCCATATGGATAGGGTTTTAATCAAACCAATTTGCTTTTGGCCCAAAGTCATCTAAAGCAACTCGAGTACTGCAAGAGCAAGACTCTCACTCGCAGGCAGCTTTCGTGAGCGCTAGAGAATACTTACCTGGGCTGTAATCAATGTTATTGATAAGCATTTCCAAATGTCTTCCGTTGTGGTAGCGAGGCAGTGAGCGATCTGAGAGAGGTATCATCACTAACGTTGTTGTGTTTTACAGCTGCATTCTGTGGTCTCTGATGAGTGCTGTAGTCACAATGCCATGCTGCCCTCGAGACTCAATAGAACGAGTAAATTAGAAGTAGAGAAATGAGGCATAATTAGAGGGGGGGAAGCCAGATTCTGTAGCACAAGGGCTGCAAATGCCTCAGCTGTGGTACTTGGAGAAGAAAGTAGTGCTCCTCTCCCTACCATGCAAATGTGAGCGAGAGATGTCGGAAAGAGGAGATTGTGAAGAGCCTGGTCCTCAATAGGTTCACAGAATGAAAAGCCGCAAGAGCCTTGAGGACAGAGAAAGTCATGCTTGATATTCTTTGAGTGGTTCTCTCCTCCTACCAGAGTTAAAAGAGGAACATGGAAGACACTGGTGCACAGGACAATCCCCTCTTCCAACCTCACAACCAGACCGAAGCAAAACCATCCCCCCGGGCGATTGGCCTCTCCCCAAGGTCTCCGGTCACACAGCCAGGATCCAGCATGCTTGCGACAGGGTTGGGGGTCTCACGCGGTAGAACAACATGATCTGTGTCCCCGTATCATGGAGCAGATCATGGAGGAGATCATGCGCAGATGAAGCGGTGGTCTTGTCACTTGGTGGAGGCTGGAGCTGAAGGAGGAACCGCTCCTCCTGTTAGTCTGGAACAGAGACTTGCCTGGGGTGACTTAAGCAGTTTCTAGATTCCACTGTAGATTTTCTTCTGGGTGTGGAGGTACCAAAAGGCATGACACAAAGCAGCTGGCATATTACTGATAGCAATGCTTGGATATCATACAGCAGGAAAATGATGACCAATGACCAAAATGATAGAAATGTAACAATTTTTAATAATACCAAAAAAAAAAGACTGTACAGCTAAGGACTGATAATGAGAATGTCTGGTGTAAGCTGATAGCTCGTTAGGGGCTTGAAGGAAGAGAAGGACTAGAGTAAGTTAATTAATGAAATAAATTATCCTATCAATATACGGAAAACCAAATGCAGTCCTAGGTTGTATAAGGCACGCTGTCCTTTTAGGGAGAAAGTAGTATATGTGACTTCGGTCAGTTCTCTGCATGCTACCAAACACCCATGTGCAAAAAATAATGTGACATGAGAGTGGCGTGTAGGTGGAGAGAAAGGCTTCTGGGATGGTGGGGGCAATGGAGAGTCCGTTGTATGCATGAGGACTCTTAAGAGTGTGTCTTGTTTAGTCTAGCAAAACAGAGGCTGAGAGGAGATATGAATGGTCTCTATAAATACATCAGAGGAGTAAACACCAGGGAGGGAGAAGAGCAATTTAAACTAAAAGACAACATTGGCGCAAGAGGAAATGGGTATAAATGGCCCATGAATAAATTTAGGCTGCAAATTAAGTTTCGAAGCCAAAGATCAGTAAGATTTTAGATATCCAGCTAAGAGTAACAGAACAAATAACCTGTTTCTAAGATGGGATTCGGTTGCCTGTATGAGAATCAAATAGCATGCTTAGCTGTGGTAAGCTGTGGCACCTCCACTACCTTACCTGACCGTGGAGGATTGAACATGATTATCCTGTGTTCTTATATTTGCATATGGGGGAAGATCAGCCTGAAAAAAAGTCTCCATTATTTGATATCTCCAGAGTCAGAGATATCATATGTATAGCCTGTGTGCTTCGTAATAATTTCTGCTACTTAATTTTCATAATTAAAAAGAGTTCCTAAGTAAACGGCCAGCCCCTCAAAATTAATGAACTTAAGGAGAAACTTGTATTTACCTAATCAACTATGATAGGGTTCTGACTTATGAAAGCAGGCTGTTTTCTCAAGGCCTAGGACTGCTTGGAAGTTTGGAAATGCTCAGATGCGGGTGTTAACTCAAGACTAAAATTGTCACGTGTGCACAGTGAAAATTTTCCAGCCAACCTTAACTGCTGCTGATGTTTCACCACCCAAAGCCAGTGACAAGCCTGTTCTCGAGCAACATATATCTTCACTGCATCAGTGACTCTGGAAATTGAGAAGTGATCTGTGTGTGTTCTGCCTTTCTCTTGTTTGATAGACTGATTTTTTTTTTTTTTTTCTCCCTTACTGTAGCATTTAAACCAAAGTCTGTGTCTCAAAGAAGAAAACTACTTTAGAAGAAGTAGTTTGCAGTGAAGAAAATTCTGTTCTTCACTAAGTAACCACACCATGAACTCCATTGACCAGAATAAAATATGTAAGGTTTTGATATATGCCATACACTTCAGTGGATGACAGAAGTATGGATTGAGGTGATGTTTGTGCCAGCAAAAGATGTTTGTCTACACAAACAACATTCATACACTACAGATTTAAGATTTTAACAGCTGCAGACAGGTAATGCCTAACATTTCTTCTCTAACCCTCGTTGTTAACAAGTCCTTACCCAAGCATTGTAGGCTAGGAATGAAGGTAGAAGGTTTTGGAGGAGGTGGAGTGGAGTAAAATTTCGAAGCCTTTCAAAACTTCCTATTCCTTGGCTTTCTAGCCTGTAGGGCAGTTGGGGGTTAAGTGACTGAGCTGTGAACTTGCAGCCTTTTGCTTGGCTGGATTTGCAAAACTGGAGGCTTTTTGCTTTGATTAACAGGATAATTAGAGCTGTATTGTAAGCGTAAGTTTCACTGAACTTTGCAAGTCCTCATTTCTTACCTTGACCTCAAGAGACTCTCCATGATCCTTAATGCTGTGTGGGGCAGACCTGGGGTGCCGATTTAAAGACCTGCTGTGCACTCAGCCAGCCCTGCGCTAAGCTCCCCTTTGGCAATGGTGCAATTTCATAGCTCCTGAGTGGGTTGGGGTTTTTTTTTTTCCAAGTTGCTGTCAGTCAGCTTAAAAAATTCTCACTGAGGTCATTAATGCAGTGAAGTTGTGTGAGCCGTGCGGGCCAGGGTCAGGAAGCCATGCGCTGCGGTGGCAGCAGGGGACAGAGAAGAGGAGACCGGCGGCATTACAATGGGGCTGCTTGGATGCTGCTCCCCTGGGGGCGCTGACCCCACGCCAGTCCCCTACCTTTGTCCTCCCGTTCCCTCCGCTCCTCCTTTCGCAGTGGAAATCAGTCCCACCAAGCGAATCTAACTTGCCATAAAGTCTTCATAGTTAAGCTGCTGACTCCAGAGAAAAACCAAAATCCTCATCAATCATTTTGCCTGTACGGTATCTCTCAGTTGGCAAATTTTCTGCTGGCAGCACCCGCTGTCACTCTTGAATCTTTTTGCAAAGTGCCCATTTGGTAGCTCCAACCTATACACTAAACTTGAGAGAATTCAGAGTCTCTCATCAGGCATCTGTGCTGTTCTGAGTTTCCAAACTAAATTAATTACTTCATAAGTAGTAAACTGATCAACCGTGATCCTTGAGCGGGAAAGGTGGGGGGCAGGAAAGCTTGGACTTTGCTAGCTAAGCAGGCTCAGACATGAACTGGGGGATCTCCCAGAAAATTAAATAGGTGGCACAATGCAGCTTGCTTAGCCTAAATCAACTTTAAATCTATCAACATTAAATCAACGCTGATTCTGCTTTCGCAGGTCCTGCATTGTAACTAGACATGAACTTAAGATGCTGAGCCTGAAAGTTTGCAACCCGTGTTGAGATGTTAAAGTAGTGGACACCTTCTGAAGTTTGTCAGGATAAGTGACATTTCATCCAGGTGGCTACTCCTTCCTGACCACTCGGAGAGAACTGAGCATCTTGAAAACTTACCGTGTTTTCTGAGATCAGGTTCAGTCTTTCTATCCAAATTTTAGTATTTCCAGACCTAACCACTGCTTTTCCATTTCCGGCTGTTTATGGAAGGAAAGTCTGGTGTTCCACAACCTGTCATCTCAATGAAAGTTAATTCCCAGATGAGCTCCATTTTCCATGGAGGCACACGATAGGTTGTGGGGCAGAGGAGGCAGGTGAAGGTAGAAGCAAGTGGACTCCAGCGCTGCCTGTCTCTGCCCAGCAGCTCGGTTGCTCTCCTGGCAGCCAAGACCAGCTGGACTGAATACCTAGAGCTGCTCTTCCATACACGCCAGCTCTGTCTCGGTGCACTGGCTCCTGGGAAGCTCTGGTATGCAGAATCCAACCGTCATCAGGGCTTGCCATAAGGATAAATTTGCAAGCGGACCATTTTTGGCTTTTGCTCTAGCAGTCTCTGAAAAGAGCCCTTCTTTCTGCCTTTCCTCCACCTCCCTTCCAGAGACATGACCAATGTTTTCCACAAACGGAGAAGTTTACAGCTCCCCACACATCGCGGGGGCCCTGCCAGAAATTTTGTTTTAGTTGCCACAGCAACAACTTAACGAATTTTTAAAGCCCCTGCCGCTGGCCGTGCCTCTGCCCTGCTTGTTCCTCCCCTGCCTTTCCCCAGCACCACGCGAGGCTGCAGAGGCAGTGACTGAGAGCTCTAATAACCCCAGTAATGGATCCAATTATGGCCGTTAGTGCTTCTGTTGAGAATACATGAATAAGTAAATCTGCGCATAACGATGAAAGAGTGTGTTTTTAAAGCTGCCTGAGCAGTCTCTGGGAGTGGTGGCCATGTCGCTCTTGGCAAGCCCTGGTGGAGGACGGCAGTGGAGGACTCAGCTCCCCTCCGGACCATGCAGGCCCACGGTGAGTTTTTAGGTGGTCACTAGCTGGTGCCTGTTGGCTTATAGGCATGGCCTCACACCACAAGCATTGGTCTGTGCTTGTTGCAGTTGAGCTTCGGGCACCTCCGTGGGGCATCTGGGTGCTGGGGTCTCTGCTGACAGAGCCTCTCTGTTGATGGCAGCCACACGCACCGTAAATAGTGTTCCACTTTCATCAGAAAGTGTCACCATGTCCGCATGGTTATAGGGGTTGTGGCTGGGAATGGACTGGGGCAGGACGGAAGAAGCACCAGCAAACTTTTGCAGGAAACGTCCCGCCCTTTGAGTGCCGTTCCGTCAGCGCAGGATGATCCTTGCACCCCATTCACGCCACCAGAAAGTCTGGTGCTTCCTCTGACTATCACTGGGTCTTCCTTCACTGTCTACTGATGGCACAGAGGCATCCGTCGTCACCTGGCTCTCACAGAATCTGCTCTGCCGCTGTGCTCCTTGGCCAGTGATGCATGAAAAGCGCTGTCGTGCCCTGCCTTGTGCCCGTATTGCACGTGGGGAGAGTGGAAAAGTGGCAGCCCCGGATGGTGGTGCAGGAAGCCTGGAGCCCTTCCAAGCACAGGCTGTTTTGCACAAGCAAGAACTCCTGGCGAAATGGAGCCAAGGGAAGAGCAGAGCTCACTCCCACTCCGAACTTGCCATGGGCAAGAGAGTGGTGCCCGGGAGGTGCCAGAGCAGCAGGCAAGGACCAAGCCAAAAGGGTCCCGAGGAGCCCTGGCAAGGGGCTGTGCTCAATGCTAAAGAGGACAAGAAGCAACCCGTGGGAGCCCACCTGGGGGTCTAGAAAGCTTCTCCCCACCCCGGATGAGGGGCGTGAGGGCCACCTTCATGGAGCGGGAGCAGCAGGCTTCTAGCCAAAATGGCCCAAAGGAGCCCTGGCAAGGGGCCGTGCTCAGTGCTGCAGAGGAAGGCAAAAAAAAAACCCCGGGCATGTTTGCTAGCCCGCCTTGGGGGGAAAAAAAGCCTTCCTCCCCCCAGCTGCAGGGCACGAGAGGCCATCTTCATGATGCATGAGCAGCAGGCAGGAACCCAGCCAAAAGGGACCGAGGAGCCCTGACAAGTGGTCATGCTCAGTGCTACAGAGGAAGGCAAAAAACCCCTGGGGAGCAGTGCCAATCTGCCCCGGGGGAAAATTCCTTCCTGACCCCAGTGCTGGCAATCGGCTGTTCCCTGAGCATGTGAGCAAGACCTTCCTCCTCGTCCTACAGGCTGGTCATGCCTCCCAGGAGATGCCCAAGCCCTATTCTCCCTCAAACTGGAGCCATCTCAGGGGCTTCTGAGAGTGGCTGCATTCCCCCAGCCTGATTGACCTTGGGGACAAGAACCCTTTCTATGCCTGGCAGGTCAGCAGTGGGTGCTCCAAAGCACTAGGACCCCTGGCAACATCTCTGCATCCCATTTCTTATGGCTGCATCCATGGGGGATGAGGACAGCGAGCTCTCCAGTGCGCCTCAAAAAGGCATTCCCTTGGCCTTGCCACAGCTATCCAGCTGAAAAGGATTTCCGTCCCTCAGATGAGCTTTGAAGGTGGCCCCACTCACCTTCCTCACTCACCGCCTCCAGCTAATTCTGCCAGCTCCTCAAAGATTTCTTCTCAGGTGTCTTCAGGCTGCCCCCTGGCCAGTTATGGCAGCAGGACACAGGAGGGTGCTCCCTTTTATCCTGCCCTGGGGCATTGTGACTGCTGCACTGCCGGGTGATGGCACTGTGACACAAGGGTGACGGGCCCCCATGTGCAGCTCTGCCCACCACCCCTCTGCCGAGCATCCTTCAGAGGAAGGCCATTGGTGGTTGATGAACTGTAGTTACAGCCCTTAAAATGAGGCTTTTGAGTGATGGGACTGTAAACTGTCACATCCTGACTTTCCCTCTGAGCTTCACCACACCTTAGGAAACATGTGCTGTCAAAAAGGAGGAGGTGGTAAAATTTGGTCCCTGTTCCATCCTCTCACCCATGGTGACACACATTTGTGGTCTTCTGTCACCCAGCAGTTGATCAGACGGGGAAAGGTGCCCTCTTTTGTTCCCGACGGTTTGTTTCCTTATCTGCCTTTTTCAAGCTGATGCATGGAGTGGCAGGAGAATAAGTGTCTTTTGGGCAGCATATGGCAGATATGGAGGAGTTCCTTAATGTCATCTGTCCCAGCGCTGACTCCTTGGATGTCGCAAGGGAGCTGGAGGGGCAGGGATCTGAGCAGGAGAGGTTGGCTGCAGAAGACCTTTCAGCAAGCAGTGCCCTGTTCCTTCCCCTGTTCCCTGCATACCTGTGGCAGCAGCAGGAGACAGTCACACTCCAAGGTTCAGGCAGTGAGCTCATTGCACCCAAAGTCAGTTGTAGGCACCAACTCCATAACCAGCCAGGAGTCCTTACGCTTGTTCTAGCCACTCTTCCCCTTCCCGTGTCATTGTCCGTTTGTCCCAGAGCCCCACGGTTGCACAGCTGCACTGCCTGGGTTTGTTTTTCTGGTGCTCTCCGAGTGTCTCTGTGTGGATTGGGACAGACTGACTGCCCAAGACCACGGTGGTAATTCCCCAAAATCAGATTTCCATGCTTTATGGAGTAGGGATTGGTGCATCTCTTGAGAAAATTATGTCCTATAAGATACCTAGTGGCCCTTGTGAGCCTGTGAGCGCAGGACTGATGGTCTCCATTAGCGTTCAGAGGACAAGAAAGAGCTGTGAAAGGGAAGCGGCGTGAGCTTTTTCCCAATTCAAGCTACTATTTTCTGATGAGTTGTTGGAGGGCTGCTTTACAGATAAGCCCGCAAGGAGAGTGCCGGGAAAGGCTGACAATAAGTCTGTTATTGGACATAGATGTCCCCTTGAAACCTGCGATCCGTTTCTACATGCCGCACGCTGGGTCTGTATAGCCTTTCTTTCTGAGGTGAGGTCTTGTGCTCTTGTCAACTGCTGGGAATCTGAAACACGAGGGTAGGAATTGCAGTTTGGGAAAGGTCTCTGGAAGCAGTTTCCAGGGAGTGAGCCCGTTTTATGTATAGATCTGCCCACATGATCCAGGTTCCAAGAAAAGTTCAAAGTACTCTTGAAAATAAGATGTTCTTTGTCATCTCCCAGACATGAGGGGAGACTGAGAAGTTGAGTTAAAGGAGGGCTCGTCTCCTCCCTGCTCAGCTGATACCTGCAGGAAAAGGAGTGATTCTTTTCCCCCCTCACCTACCTGTGTCGCAGGGGAGTTCGTTTCTGTTGTGCATCATTAATCTGAGTTTCTAATAGCAGTGAAAGTCTCTGAACTTGGTCGACAGAGAAGTTAACAACCAGTTTGCTGGAGTTCTAACGGTTGATCACTTAGCCTTGGTTATTAACTGCAGGCAAGGACCAGTTTCTGGGAGATAATTGGGGTCATAAACAATAGCTGTGTAATGGAGACTGTGCTTTAGGAGAGGCACTAAGCATATTCAGCTGCAAGGAACTTACTGCCTTTGGACGGCATCCAGGTGCTGCCATCAGCCAGCCAGAGTTCAGCCAGCCAAGTTGTTGCTGTAGGGGAAGAGAGGCCTTCAGTGCCCCAGCAGACAGCGTCTTATCTGTGCTCAGGATGGCCCCTAGCTGGAAAGGGGCTCGGTAAAACTTCCTAAGCAGAAATCCGGAAGGTGCGGATGGGAGGCCGTGTGTCTTTCAGTCCCGTTTCAGAAGCGGGGCTCAGCACTTAGGAACGGTAAGTTCTGCAGCCCGGGCTGGGGTTGGTGGCGACGGCTGGATTTTCCAAGGTGAAGGCATCTGAGGGTTGAAGCCTGCCCTTGAGGTTGTTCTGGCTGAAGGCTGAACAGGACTGCAGATGTCCTGCTGCCGCCGCTCTCGCTTGAGCAGATGCGTGTTTGTGCACAGCAGGCGTGAAATGTGTGCGCGGGGTCTCCTAGGCCATTTGGGCTCTGCTGTAATGGTGTTGGAGAATTAACATTTCTCTCCCTGGGGTTCCTTCACACAGAGTTGGTTTGTTGCTGGGAAAAAAAAAAAAAAAAAAAAGTCCAGAAATGCAGCATTAAGTGCGAGGAGGGTATTTAAATAGAAAGGATTTGTGTTTGTACTTTCTAGAATAAAACCCAGTTTCTGACTACTGAGACCATTAAGAATCCCTGCTGGGGACACAATGTACACAGGGGTTCTCCAGGCCATGATAAGATGTTTTATTTCAGTGGAGGGCCTGTTGGGACTGGAAGATAGCTTGATGGGATTTCTGATGTGGCATCAGCCTCTGATTAGATTCATGTCACTCCAGTCATTCCCTGTATGCATCTGATTGGAAACAAAGGGAGGAAAATAAAGGTGCAAATGAGTTTTTGTAATGGTTACACTAGCCAAGCTCGAGCGTGGCATGTCGGGAGCTGGAAGGTTTTATCCTGTAGGGGGATAATGAATGAGGGTAGCATGTTCATGCACGTGGACCACATGCTGAGCCGGACACCCTGATGTGAGAGCTGGGAAGGTTCCTGACACACAGATCCCTCAGCTCTGTACTGTGGTACTTTAAAGCATCCTTGGATACTCCCTCATTTTTAAAGGAATCAGTCATTCTGCCCTGTTGCTTCCCATGTGCACAGAACCACGGAAGAAAATTTAAGGGGAATCTGTGGAGGAGGGTGATGTTGCCTTTTCATTTCCCGATAGCAAAAGCATGACAGCATTGCCAGGCTGGGCTACGTTACAGAATCAAGACAGTAAATGTTGCCTTAACATGGAGACCCGAAAGGCTACTGTGGGTGTGCAGCTGAATTTTTCCACTGAGCCCTTGGCTCAAACAGCAAAGTCTGGCTTTCCTTGGCTTTGATTCAAAACAGGTAGGTACCGGAGAAGGGCAGTGATCCCAGAGGGGTCTCGGGTTCTCCAGGCTTTCAGCCTTCCCCGGCTCATCGCTATCCCTGTCAGGCACGTGGGAGGATTTTTGGCAGTTGGTAAAGTGAATGAGAGCAGAAGTATCAGCAATATTTCTGATACTGGCCTCGCATGAAATCCCTGCTGGGAACTGGGTTCACCAGGCTTGAAGGAACGTCTTTGAGTTGGGGAAGGTCCCCCTGAAAGTGGTGGGAGGTTGTTTGATGTCCCTCCTCCCACTGCCACAGTGATGCACTGCAGGCTGGAAACTCCTCAGGAGAACTAGAAACAGAGCAGGGGCTCTCTGCCTGCATGCAGTAAGATTCTGGTACTTTATGGTCAACCGGTCTTCTCCAGGCAGTGAGAGGGGATACCCCGAGCTAGAGTCAAGACTGGCTTGGAAGAACACCAAGGGTCCTCCCTTTCAGATAAAGTGGAGCCTGTTTATCACTGCTTGGCAGTGGGGGTAAGCAAGCTTAGAAGACCTCCCAGGAGGGGCTGAGCACGTAGGGCTGAGCTGGTGGCTGCGCTGAGGAGGTGGGTGAGAAGCTCTCTTATTCCAGGTATTCCTCCAGCTATATGAAACACTGATCTCAAAGGGAGGCCTAGATACCCCAGCGTCTCTGAGAGCCAAACTGGACCCTGGCTCTATGGCAGTTCTGCTGTGGTGTCAGAGAAGAAATCCAATTTACCTGCAGCACCAGGCAGAGCCCTTCAGTAGTCACCAGGAAGCCAAGTGCGCCTGGGATCCCCGCTGTGCCAAATTGAAATCTGCCCTGGAAAGAGCAAGAACATGAATATGGAAGGAAGCGAAGGGAACTGTCACATTTGTGGCTTCACGTTCCTAAGCAGCAGCTCTTTGTCTGTGCCGCACAGAGGAGGAGGTTTGATGCCTCCTCGGGCAGTGTTAGTGCTACCTCTAATTTATGCATTCAGGGCTGAGGTTTCCAGGTGGCAGGCTCACCAGGAGCACAGCGGCTGAGACCGGCTGGCTCACTTCAAAGCGACAGAGGCGAGGGGACACACGAGAGGTTGGGGCATAGAGCTGGGGTGTGATTTTTGCACTGGAATAGATCTAATCGTCTGAGGCACCGACGGGTCCTGTCCTCCCCAGGTCAGCCTGGTTGTGGGGGAGGGATGCTCTGCCTGTTCGTCTGCTCCCAGAGGCAGCATACCTGCCCACTCCTGGCTGCAGCGCTCTCCCCCTGGCAGCTGAGATGGGGGAACGAGTTTTTGAGACTATGCCATGAACACCTACCACCAGAGGCCCTATCCTGCCCATTGCTGGCACGCTGAAGCATGAGCAGGCAAGCATATTCCTGCCTCCCTAGTAAATCCTCAGCTCAGCTGCTTCTGTAGCACACAGCTCTTAGCTTAACTGCCTTGTTATCCTTTGGATGGACGGAAAGACTCCCGGATAGCCTCTGGGATGAATGGGTCATTTCTCTGAGTCAAAACATCTTCACTCGGACCGTAGGTCAGTTAAAATTTGTGGCTTTGCTTTTTGAGCCACTGTCCATTTTCTCTTCTGTTCCTCCATGTGCCCTGGGGAGGGGTGGCGAGCACATAATCAGAATAAATGGGGAATTGCTGGATTTCTCACTGGTGCCAGCGGTCCCGCTGGAAAGCATCAGCATCCATTGCTCAGCTGCTCCAGGGGTGGGAAGGGGAAAATGCCTGGACGTGGGTCCTCCCCTATTAGCAAGGCAGGATATGCTCCCAACTTTACTGGGAGTGTTTTTGGACAAATTCTCAGCTATCTCAGCTGTAAAATGCTTGAGTGACAATCGTGTTTCCATAAGGTAGGGAGAGTAAGCCTTTAATAACAAGGTGGCAGAGTACACAAAATATTCATGACAGTTGATGAATGAGCAGAGCAGACTGTTGATGTCTGATCTTGGCAACTTGGAGCACCTTCCTGCTGGTTAGACCTGACTGTCTTTCACTCCCGTGCCCCTTCCCAAACTGCTGCTGGGACCAAACTTGAGGCACTTTTTGGTAAATTGTGTTTTAGCAATAATTGTGGTGGGAGGGACTCCTAGCCTCGCTGGACAGAGGAGGCTTAGCTGAGTCTGCCTTTGTTTAAAATCCACTGGCTAGCACTAGAGCATGGAAGAAAAGTCATTCCTTACATAAGCTTGGATTATGTTATTTACTCTCCGTTGTTTGTAAGGGCCTCATAGAACCGTGAAAATGACCTTTATTTCTCCATGGATTTTGTCCTTTTTCATTTTACAAATATTGATTATTTTTTTTCCTCCTGTGTCTTTATCAGAGATGAATTAACAAGGCTGTTTAACAAGAGCCTCTGATTCTTTTGGGGTCTTTTTGTGCCAGGTACTATCACAAGCAGCTGAAAGCAGCTCAGTGAAGAATGTGCAGCCACTGTTACAGAACTGACAGAGTAGGTGATGTGCCCTGACAAGAGCTGAGCTAGCACAGGTCAAAGAGCCACCTTAAAAAGATGGTCTCTTCAGCCTGGGCACAGAAGCAAGGAGGAGCTGTTTGTAAGGAATAAAATTTTATGTCTGAAAGCTCTCTTCCTCAGACCATTAAAGCTTGAGGCCACTGAAAATCGTTGAGTCTACTTGATTATTCCAGTTCCACCCACAGATCCCCGAGTGAGATCAAGAGCCCATATTTGCAGTGAGAGGTGATCCCAGTCCTCATCATCCAAAATCTCACTGTCTCAGCGATGAGACTCCAATAGGAGAAGGAGCCATTGGTGCGGCTTTATGTGCTCTTCCTTGCCAGGCTTTTAGGCAAGCCTCTTGACTGACTGAAGAGCTTGTTGGTGGAGCAGAGAGTGGAAATTGCAGGTGGAGAGGGACATAAAGTTCAAACAAAGTCTGATGGCCACTTCGGATGCTTTTAACACAAGCGAGAGGGAAGGTATAGCCCAGCTCATACCTGTCCCTTGCTGTTCATACCTGCCCTGATGCCACTCTCACAGGACCCGGAGGCTGGCGTGAGTGGGGAAGAAGCAGCCACTGCGCACGGTTCCCTGGGGAAAGCTGAAATCCTATGCCTTTCGGGATCATCTCTCCACTCTGTCAGTGGCCTTGAGACATCCTATAGGCTTTTTAGCGACCTGTCTGGCCAGTAGCAAAAGCCTGTCCTTCTGTATATATTCCACGCTGATAGAAAGAGATGTCGCAATGGAGATAGAAAGGGTATGTCCAGATTTCTTTCTTCCTAAGCGGGCAATGCCACTTGTAAATTTGCTCTAGCGCTCACCTGTGGGCTCATCTTTCTTGCAACCAATACACTGTGGTGGGAGATGACATTTGCTTCAAATGAGACAAGGGTCTCCTTAAGGCAGCTGTTGTACAAGCCTATAAAAAGGGCAAGTCCTCATCCTTAAGCACTCGTGATCTATATCAGAGGATGGCAACCTTTTGAGGACTTGGTCCCCGTGTGCACTTTTTTCTCTCTGAGATGAGAGGTTAAACGTACCGGCGAGAGCTGGGAGATTGTCTCTAAGAAGCATCATGAGGCCAATTGGTTAGTGCTCATTAGTTTCCCTTCTGCAAAGGGTGGACTCCTGCCTTCCTCAACTTGCTGGGCTTGGCAGAGCTGGGACTCTGGCCAGCCCACCCTGCTGCAGGCCATGTGGGATCCTCAGCACGCTGTCTTCACCATCCATGGCTGAAGCAGGCCAGTAAGGTGGAGAGGAAGCAAAGGAGATGTAGCTGTTATCCAACAGGTCAGGAATAATGCTGAGAACAGAGCTGGGTCTCCAGGCTCCTAGCCTATCCACGTCCTTCTTAGTAGACGATGCTTTCTGTCCTGCAACTTACTTGTGTTTTTCTAGAGTAGAAGGAGCATTACCTCTGGGCTGTGGGCTCTCCTGATCTTCAGCATCATTAGAGACCATGTCTACGCCACAGGAGTAGCTGAAGTCTTGTAAACTGAGAGGGGAAATAAGGAATTGAGAATCAACAGCATCCCAGGGAATCTTGGTTGAAGGGGGACTCTGGCTGTTCCTTACAGGCAGTTACAGCTGTATGAAAGAGATATTTCTGGATCAAGAAAACAGTCATCTTTTGCAGGAGGGCAAAGCAAAGGAACTGCTAATTTTTTTCAAGAGTAAGAAACCCATCTCAGGGCACATCTTCGCTCTGGTAACGAAAGCGCTTGGGAAGTGAGAGGTCAAGTTTATATTCCTCCTCTGATTAATACTTCTTCTCGCAAAGTGAAACAGTTCAACAAAAAGAGTGAAAATGGCATTCAGGTGCTGTTTGGGCCATTTAGCGGCTGTACGTGAGGCTGAGGAGTGTCCTTGGCCAACTCAAGGCTGGTCAAAGGTTTAACCACAGGGTTATTAGCTGCTCCGAGGCTGATCTCCCTGAATTCTCTTTTCAGTGGAAGTTTCAACAGTACCACCATGTCTTTACACACGGTTTCTGGTTTGGTAACATGTTGCTTCCCAACAAGACCAGTCAGAAAACTCCCGAGCTGCTCCAAGCCTCACACTTCCAGAGTCAGAGCTTCGGCTGCTTCTCCCTGAAGGCTCAGCCGAGGAAAACAAGCCACTCCGTATCACTGTTCGTTTACCCTCCTGAGCCCTGTCTCTCAGTGCTTCAAGGTAGATGCTTCAGCAGTTAATACTGCTCCTGGGATATGTGCGAGGAACAATTAAAGCTCATTGTGCCAGTAAAGAGCCCTGGGGTGAGCCGGGCTGTGGAGACAGCTGCCCTTGTTTTGCTGCGTTGCAGCAGCTTCCCCAGCAACCCTGTTGCAGAGAGAGGCAAAAAGTTATGCCTTGCTGACTGTGGAGCTAAAGTTAAGAGCTCCAAGGCTAAACTCGATGTGTCATTTCTAGGCTTTTTGCTGGTGGCGGCCGTCTTGGTTTGTAGCGTTCAGCGCCCGTGCTGAGCAGGGCTGGGGAGGGCACGGCTGCTTGAGCTTGGGAAGCCATTGCCAACCAGCTGCAGCGTGGGACTGCTGGCAGGAGTGAAGCGCGGGTGCTTAAAGAGCAGACGCTTTGTAGCGCTCCCTTTAACACTGCAGGATCGAGATCTTTAATCCTAAAATGCCAGAAAGGATGTGACGGGCTGTTCCTTCGTCTCAGCTGTAAACGCTCGCTACAGCTGTGCCCCACGAGGGTCAGCTAAGCCTCGTCCAGCTGCATGGAGGAGACCTAGAAGACGACGGTGTTGGCCATTCCCTGGGGAAGGGCCCTGCTAGAATGTGCACAGCGAGATTTCATTTGTGCCCAAGGGTCAGAGCGGTCTCCACCTGCTTCAGCTGCTTGTGCTAGGACAGGAGTATTCCGTCTCACCCCAAAGGAAAGTCTCAGCTACAGCATAAACTCCTGTGGCTCCTCAACCGCTGGCTGGTGTGCATGGAGGAGGGGACAAGCTTTTCTCCTGCCTTTGTGGCTTGTCTGGAAACTGGAAACCTCTCCAGAGATAAATTGGAAGTTGTCATTGGCGACTCTACTGAGAATGTCAACAGGAATCTGTCAGTGCCAGTCGTGACGATACAAATACAATTTCCCCACTTAAAGCACCGCACCAACTGTACCTAATTAACCTTCATGACAGCACAGCAATACAAGGAAATAGGGATCATTAACTTCAGCTTCGCTTTACAGAAGGGGAAGAGAAGCGGCAGCGCCAGCCCCATGCGTTTCGAATTGAGGTAGGCTCGGAAAAATCACAAGGTTAAAAATAACAATAATCCATTTGGGGTTCTCAGAGCCTGAAGAGTGCACTTGAATCAAACTTTCAGGTTTTTCTCCAGGAAAACTGGAGACTGGAAACTTCTCTCCTGTACACGCTTTTTTATGACTCAATAACCAAGGCTTTTAGAAAATCACACATTCTCAATCACAGTGGTGCAGAGGCAGTAAAGGTCAAAGCGATTTGCTCAGTGTTGCTTAAAAATCAGCTGGGCAAAGCTGGGACCAGACTGTGCGAGTAGCTGACCCTCCACCCCTTCCTTGTTCCTCCAGACCAAACATTTTTCTAGGTAGGGGAACCTGCCTAAATCCACCAGTGGTCACTTAATAGCTGCCAGAGGCTAATTCAGGCTTGAACTAGTGACCTCATCCCTTCCTCTCACGTCTGCTGAGGGACAGACTGATGACATTGGCTGTTTACATTGTGGTCTCTGAGCCAGCCCAGCTCCTTTGCCGGGGGCCCAACAGGGATGGAAGTGTCCTAAAGATGCAAAACCATTCGTGCTGCTCCCTGACACTGCTTTCCCGGCGTGGGGCTGTTTTTATAAGTTAGTAGGAAAGAGCAACTTGTACAAGTCCTTCTTGAAGTAAAGAATTCTCCCTGCCGGTCGTATCAACTGCCGGCAGGGGCTGAGGGGAAGAATAATGCCAGTGCCATTTGTAGTGGGCACCAGCGCAGGCTATCGTTTCCTCTCACCGAATCAATGCAGTGCAAAGCCCTGAGGAGCCGCCGTGGAAGCTTTGAGAGTTGTATCTGTTATTACCGACAAACTGATCTCACTTCTGCCCTGAGTCACAGATGCTGTCGGGATCAGAGGAGAAAACCCAGTGCTGTCTGGAGCCCCAGCAGCAGGACCCCTGCTCGGGAGGGAAGCCAGCAGGACCACGGAGGGCTGTGGCCGAGGAGGAGACCCTGTTGTGTGGGGTGCTGACCCCAGCCCAGAGAGCCGGCGTTCACACAAGAGTGCATTTTATTCATCTCTTTTTCTCCTTCTTCTTCTGCTCTAAGCTGACATGGGGTGAAGTGAAGCTGAAGGGACCCTCGAAAAGGCCAGGTCATTGATGGAAAGGAAAAAAGGCTTGGCAGATGGTGAAGAGCTTTCATGAGCAGCATGGGCTGCAGCGGGCTCTGGGGAACAGAATTGTTCCCCTGCTCAGGCTGTGTGTCTGTCTCTCTGATTATTTTGTGTATTTCATCTCTGCTGTCTCTCTTGCCCTTAATCTGGGCTCCTCTGTGCCAACAAAATGCTTAGCTCACTCCATTGTCTGTGAGACTAATTTGCACTGTAAATCTGATGCTTATCTTACATGACAGCTTACTGTGGGGTTTATTGCAGTCCTGAAGACAAACTAAGCGGGGATGGCTAGAAAGCTTTCGACACATCATCTGGAATATAGAACCAATACCACCTATTTCAGCTTGCTGCCAGGTTAGGAGGTGGCCCCTTGTGGTTGGGGTCACAAGGTATTTCTTTCCCTTTTCAGATCTATTCAAACCTGAGTTTCTTTGGGTTTGGGTTTTTGGTTTTTTTTTTTATGGTACAGCTTCTGGTCTGTGTTGGAGCTGCTGGAATGCTTCTGGAAGAGCCTCCCACCCTTCCTAGGGCTACCTGTGGAGTTCTAAGGACCATGAGAATGGCTGCAGACCAGGTGCAAGCAGTGTGCGAGCACTGGTGTTCCAGTGCGCTGCAGGTTTCTTGCCTCTGCCTAGCTTAATCAGAAAGAACCTTTGTCCTTGTCCTTCTTTATTAGTATTTCCTGACACTTTCTCCGATCTGTTCTAGCTCTTTGCTGGCAGAATAACGTCCCCCCTCAGTCTCATCTGCAGTTGCCTCCTGGGGGCAGCTGCGGGCATCCAGCTATCATCTAAGGGATTTTCACGCTGGGCAGCTCCAGCAGCCTCAGGTCAATTGAAACGTGGGCAGAGGGGTTCCAGGTAGCCTCAGATGCAGGTTTACCTGGGGAGAGCCAGGAAGATTATTGCTGTCTTGATAGACCTCTTGGTTCTGCAGCTGAGCACGACAGTAGGTCTTTAATACCCAGAGCTTCTGCATTGCAGTCCTCTGATGGGAGGCAAAGGATCCTGCTTCCCTGGGCCTGGGAGTGGGAACACCAAAACTTGCCATCCTCTGAGGATGGTGTTTGTTTGGAGGACCAGACTGATTTTCGCTGGGTAGAGTCCTGCTTTAAAGTCTCATGAATTTCTGGATCCCTCTGTTCTTCCCTCCCTCCATCTGAAGACAGAAGACGCAAATGGCTGTGTGGGGTAAGCTGTGTGCAGCAGCTGGGAGGCTGCAACTGAACTGGAAATGGAGCCAAGGGGTCTCAGTAGCATTGAAGCAGAGGGAAAAAACCTAAACACATAAGAGAAACTGTTGAGGAATAGGCAAGCCATATGTCTAATACCAGGTAGAACCGTAGCTGCTTAGACAACACCAGAAACTCTGTACTGGCCCCTTTCAAACTCCATTTTGCTGCCCGGATTATCAGACGTGTGTAGCCTAAGGCTTATTCCAAGTCATCAGAGCTGGTGAACACCAGACTCCTCACAGGCACTGTCCTGAGACCTGCCCAGGGGAGAGCTCTCTACAGCCTGGGTCAAGCTCGGGGAAAAACCCGTAACTCCGGTAACGCTCAAAAATCTGCAGAATTTTAGAAGAATCCAGCATAAAAATAACTAGGAAAGGATCATCATACCACCTAGCTCAGACTCATGCCACTCTAGGTTAGGTTAGTGTATGCAGCCTCCTCTGAAGAAGCCCCCTTCTCTGCCGTGGCTCGACGTGGAGCCAGAGGAATCAAATCTCCTGACTTAAACACCTATGTTAAGTGCCTAAAAGTTAGAAATTTGGATCTGAAGACACCTTAATTTGTTTCCGAAGAGGCCTGGAAAAATCTCCCTTTCCCACAGATGACATGGTGCAATCCGAGAGTCCCCGGTGTGACCGACTGGCTCCCGTCCGCCCCGGCACTTGTAGCGCAGGCAGCAGCTCTGATCCGTGTGGCAAGGTCGGGTTGTCCCTTCAGCTGTGTGCATCCAGCACCCCGGGGCAGCTGATGCTTCCAAGGATAAAATCCCTGCCCTGCTGCTGCTGAGTGTTTTTTGTCAGATTTCTGGTTGGTTTGTTAAAAAAAAAAAAAGAAATAAAAGAAAAAAGCTTGTTTTCGAGCAGTGCTTGGAGACCCTACTGTGTTGCGTGACACAGGGACAACGGGAAGATGGTCCCTGCTCAGAAGAATTCACAGGATATATCAGCATGGGCTCTCTAACCCACCTGGAAATGAGAATGGGTGGAGACATCAAAGTGGGGGCTTCCTGCTACCTGGAAATGTTATTAGCGATCGAGGAAGGAAGCTGCTGCTGGGCTGGATAAATGAGGGGGCTTTCTTCTCGGGGAGCAGGGAGCTTTAGAGAAAAGGGAGCTGAGAGTGTTGGAGAGTGCAGTGGAAGGGCTGGGATCTCAAAAGAGAAAGCACCTTCAGCCAGCAGCTTTCGCCTATCTCCCAGCAGCTGTATTAGGCTTGTCCCCCTGCTTAGGTTGGGGGTGAGTCCATTTGAGCAGCCCAGTCTGGGCGGGAGGCTGAACTGGGATGCCGCAGCCGGGGTGTCTCCCTCTTTGGTCCCAGGGGCAGATGCCAGGCCTGTCCCTGTGCCCGTGCCAGGGGGACGGGTGCGCACAGGGCTGTGCAGGGCAGGCTGACCCCTTTCTTGGGGTGCTGGTGGAGCCTCTGCAGAGCTCTGCATGGCCCCTGTCCTGGGCCCTCTGCAGATGCAAAACTGCACCATATTTTTATGCAGGCTTTCAGAAAGCCACTTCCATCCCTGCCATTTCCCCGCTCCTCAGGAAATGGGGTATGCGTTTAGCAGGGGGCTAAAGCCCTCCTGATGCACCAGCCTGATGCATCCTCTCCTCTGAGCAGGTAGTGGGATGGAAGGGCTGGTCCAGGGATTCTGTATTCCCAGCTGGTGCTTGCTTTTTTGTCCTGCCAGGATTGCTTTATTGTATTTTTGCCATTATTAGTTACTCATCTCGAGTACGGAACTGGCAGCAAATCAGAAGTCAGAGTATCCAAAATATCTCTCCCCGCAAAAAGAGCAGCTCCTCCTCCGCTGCCCGCGCGGGGCGTTGCGAGCTGACGCAAGGGGAGAGGACTGTGTGGAGGCTGGCGGGAGAGCCATCAGGTTTGGGTCCCCGTGAGCAAGAGTTGACTCAGCCCTCTCCCGAGAAGCGTCGAGCTGTGAACGTTACCTCTGCAGTCTTGTGGGCAGGTGCGATGGCAGCTCGGGTGGGTACATCGCGCTGGCCTCCATCCAGTTGGCACAGGTAAACCAGCAGTGACATAGCGTAGCAACTTCAGCACCGTCTTAACACTATTAAATACCTAGCCGAGATCTCCAGAGGGCTTGTACAACCCGAGGTGACGTCCGTGTCACTGTATCTTTGCTGCAGTTTGCTGTCTGCGCGAGCTCAATTACAGCTCTCGCAGATGGGTCTGTGCTGTGCCTCAGTCCTGCATCTGACGTTAGCGCAGACCTGCCTCCAAACAGATGCTTCTGAGGACCTGCAGGCCACGCAGACGTCAGCTCTTGCCGTCTGCAGTTGGTGCCTCCTGTGCTGGCATCAGTCTTTGTGACTTACCGGCGTTTGCCAACATGCAGGGGAGGGCAATTACGTCTCTTGTTCGTGGGATTTGCTTTGCATGGCAGCGCTGAGACTTGCGAGTTTGGGGCTGTAACTGAGCCACCTTCTTCCCTTCGCTGTCACACAGGTGATTCTGTTCCCACTCCCTACCCTCCCAATGTCCCCTCCTGCCATGCTGGAGGCCTGGGATCACCCTGGTCCCTCCTTCAGGCACTAAGAGGTCTGGGGCTGCAAGGCGCTGCGGATACAGGAGCGTGAACCACGGTGGACAACCCTCCTGGACTGGAAGAGGTGCGCAGGGAGAAGGTCTTTGGTGTGGACACTTCTGACTTTCATTTTCTCTCTCTCCCCACAGATGCCAGCAAGGACCATCCGCAGCAGCAGGCAGGGGTGATCTGGAGAGTGACGGGTGGCCTGTTCAGTATCACCCGGGGAGCCGTGGGGGCCACGTTGGGAGGAGTTGCCTGGGTGGGCAGCAAGAGCCTGGAGCTCACCAAAACAGCTGTGACCAGCGTCCCCGCTGCTGGCGTCGGACTGGTGAAAGGCAGCGTCTCGGCAGTGACCGGCGGCGTCGGAGCCGTGGGCAGCGCGGTTGCCAGCAAAGTCCCTTTCACCGCAAAGAAGAAGGACAAGGCTGACTAATCCCCCTTGCAGCTCCCTTCCCAAAAGATCAACCTGCCCATACTCTCCCCTGACACAGCACCTCTTTGAGTTGGAACCAGCCGCTTCAGGGAGGGTCAAGCACCCCAGCAGACTCCGGCTGCAGCCTGCTCAGCACCGCCTGCCTGGCTCAGAGTTCACAGAGCCGCTGTCAATGCCTTTCTTCCACTCCCATCACCTACTGGGAACCATCTCTACTCCGAGGGCTTTAAAGGCGCTGTTATCTCTGTCTTGCAGTTTCCTTCCTCCCTTCTTGCTCTTGGAAGCACGGAGGGGTGGGAGAGGGTGTTAGGCTCCATCTGCCTGGAGGCGGGGGGAGTAAGAGGGGAGGGGGAGGAACTATGCCTTGCTTGAAGTGTGGGTTATGTAGTCAAATTCAACTTCAGCTGGGAAGACAACCTCTGAAACACCCCTTCCTTGGCTCTGGATGGTGTGTTTGGGGGCTCTGCCTGGCAGAGAACCGTAGAAGAAAGTCCCATTGACACAAAGGAGAGATACTGTGAAGAGGGGGAAGCCTCCCTCCCGCCCTGCACCTCTTACTTTTTCTTTGCAGGGCCCATCCCACAAGCTGCTCCCAATCACTTACTCCCTGGCCAAATTGCACCCTTCAGAGAAGGAACCCACAAGCTCAGCAGAGCAGCTCCAGGGATGATGTATCACCACACGAAGAGCATCATGTGTCCCAGGCCATCACCTTCTGCATAAATTTTCTTGGTGAGAGGCAGGAGGAAGAAGGCTGCTGTATGTTCCCATTCCCAGGTGACAGTGGCATCTGCCAGGCCTCTGTGATGCTGCAAGCACAGGTAGTGATGCTCCACAGAGACACAAAGTGGGCCCTTGGGTTTGACCCTTGAAGTCCTGGCAGCTTCCCCATCTGTAACAGGGGCATTTTGACTCTAGGCCACACTCTCACTCCACAGACGTCATTAATAACCACGGGCAAGCGTTTTCCCAAATGCCACCCAAGTTCTGCTGCAGGGTGGGAGGGGAGGCTCTCCTTGTGACCCCAGGAGTGGTGACCTGGCTGTCTCATGTTGGAGAACGCTTCCCTGAAGGGATGAGTGTGCTCCAGCGACAGCCAGCCTGCGTGGGGCACCAGCAACTCATCCTCCACACGCTGCTCCTGGGGCTCCAGCCCAGCTCATCTAAATGACCGTGTTGCACTAATTAAGCCCACCCACACTCATAGTGCTGCAGAAACCCAGACACCTGCATTCACCTGGGAGTCACAGCCATCCTCAGCCAGGCCCGTGATGCTCAAGGAGCCATGGGGCATCCTGTACACATACTTGCAAACGTGCACACACACACACTCACTCCCCCTGTAATTCCTGGGATGAGGAAAGCCACAGGCTCCACCATTACCTCTGCCGCTCCTGGCTTTGGCCGGTGATTAGCCTAGGTCGTTAGGTGTTGGATGCATAGACAAGTGAAGCAGTGCTTGTGCTGTAGTTTATAAATATGCATCTGTGTTAGCGTGTGTGTATGTGTCAGTCCACAGGCATGTCTTCAGCCAGGTAAACAAAACTGTGCCACTGCTGCGGAGGAGTTTACATCGTCATCTTCAGCACTTCCAGCATATAGTTTTTGTATAGGGTCCTGGTCAAAATAAAAACAATGTTTTAGAGGATGTTTTCCCCTCTTTTGCCCGAGAGCATAGTTTATTGAAACCAAAGGAATGTGAAAAATCCCCTTTCTCCCATCTATGCGGTTTGTTTACTCTCTGCCCTATCTTTTGGACACTGGAGCCAACTTCCTTGATCTTCATTTCCCGTTGGAGGTCATTGCGCTTCCTGGCTGCTCTCTTGTGCTTAGGACTGGGACATCAGGGAATACTTAAGTAGAAACACATACACACACCCCTTCAGCATTTCTGCTGAATGTTCTTGGGCTTGTGAAGCAGTTTTCATTCTGACCTTTATTAAATCCATGTTTCGGGCCTGACCTAAGTCTCTGTGTCCCTGTGCAAGGCACGCTGGTGTCAGTCTCTCGCCTTACCCTTCGCTGGGTAGTCCCCGCTGGTTGCAGTGGCGAGAAGTTGCTGATCTCTATGGTGTGTTACTCTTGATAGCATGAGAGTGGTTTAACCTGCGTCTCTTGTTCCTGAAGAAGAAACAGCACTTGCTATGTGTGTGCATTTCCTCGCTTTGTCTCTTTTGTTCTGGTGAAGGCCAAGTTGACCCAGACGTGTTGGTTTTGTCTCTGAAGGCAGCGGTTTCACAGAGAGATCAGGCCTTGATGTGTGCTTGCACTTTGCTGGGGTGCTCGTGGCAGTTGGCAAGGCCAGAAGAAGTCTTGTCTGTTCCTTCTTTTGTCTGGGATGCCCTGCAGAGCAGGAGGGCAGTTTGCACGGCGTGGATCTCCGCTCACCGCTCTCCCTGAGCGCGTCTCATTCCTTATTCCAGATCACAGGCTGCTCTTGAAGCCAGCTCTAACCCCAGAGCTAAAAGCTGCCTGTGCGTGACTAGCTGTGCTGTCACCAGCCCTCTTAGAAAGAGATGGTTTCTTACCAATTGGGCCAGAAGACACTCTTCTTCCTAGCTGCTCCTCCCGCACCTTGGGCAGGAGAAGATAGTTTCTGAGGGGCTTTACTTCACCAGACACCCATGGGCAGGTGATGGGAAGCTCATCATGCTTTTGGCTAGCAGGTATCCCACACAGGCTGGAGGAGGCAGTGTGTTCTTCCCAAACTGTTGTCTGCAGGCACCGTGTGTGCGGAACAGGGGTGGAAAGTGGGATAAAGGTGCGTTAAGGAAGGCCATGGGGGTCCTGAGGGTTTCCCCTCTTTTTATTTCTGCTCTTCTGTGCGTCCTTGCAGTAAATGGAGTAAATCTCTCCATTTGTCTGGAACTGCCGTTGCCTTGCAGGATGGCCTGGAGAAAGGGAGAGAAGAGGTGTGAGGGGAACTTGCAGCCTAAATCGCTGTGCTTAAGAGCCTAGCTAATGGGGAACTCATGGACCATAAATAGCAAAAGAGGGCAAACTAGCAGGTACAGGTAAAAGATTAAATCTACTCCAAAACCAGGGCCTCACACCATTTAATGGGCATTCAGGAATGTATAACTATGCAGGACTCAAAAGGCCTCTGGAAAGTCTGTCTCTGTTAGTGTGCTAGGCCTGCTCAGTTCACCCAGGTGACCCAGCCTCGGGCTGCTTTTCTGGGCACTCTTGGAGCCAGAGCAGAAGGAAAACAAGGTCAATGTGCTTAGTCTAAGAGCAAAGAGGACTCCTGACAGCTTTGGTTGCAGAATGGTGGGACCTGAATTGGATGGGGAAGTTCTCGGATGGATGATGGATGCCCTGTCTTTCCTCTTCCCCCACTACAGAGGCTTCAGCCAGCTCAAAGTCCACCTGGGCCACTGGTGCAGCCCTTCTCCCGCCCCCCCCCCCTTCGTGGTTAAGAGAGGCAAAAACTACATTGTACATAAATCCCATTGATACTGGGCCGGGGGGACTTGGTACGAGAGTTGGGGGGCACCACCAAGGGAAGGATGAAGGAAGGGAGCTAGTACAAAGAAGATCACCAGTTTTCAGGTGACGGTAAGAAGATGAGGAGGGACTGGTGACAGGAGGAGGTGAGGAGAGAGTAAGAGTCGGGGAGCAAGGTAAGGGGGAGCATGTGGAGGAAATTTATTTCTTTGGACAGGTTCTGAATCAGAGGATGGACATGGTGGAGTTGTCCTAGGGAAGAGCATGGAGAGGAAAGTGGACAAATGTGGGTTTTGGTGTGCGGTGGTGGCCCACACGTGGCTGGTGCCCTGCTTCCACAGTAGTAATGATTGCTTGCTGTTTCAGTTTAGTTAGATCAGTGTGCCCAAGGGATGGTCCAAGCGCCACACCAGCGCCCTCCTGACCCCCTGCCTTCCCAGATTTCCTCCAGGCTCCCTGTGGTGGAGGTGGGATGTGGCCCTACACGCAGCCCTGTGCCCCACCACATCTGGGTGTCCCCCATACCCAAGGAATGTGCCCCAGCTGAGAGGAGAGCCCACAGGCATGTCCTCCCTGTTCCCTTTGCTCATCTCATTATCCTTCGCTTTCTTTTTTTATTCTTCCCTTAGCTTTTTGTCTTGCCCCTGGACAGGGCTCTCCAAAGCTCTCATTGAGACATTCATTAACCATCCACACTCATATTGGCTGGGAGGGCAGAGAGGGTGACTGCCCCCACGGCTCCCCTGGCTGGGAGAGAAGTGCATGTCTTCCACCCCTCTCCGTCCCCCCCTGTGTTTTTGTGTGTGGAAATTCTTAACCCACTTCTTTTCCTCTGGGTTCTCGCGTTGGCTCCTGTCCCTGTGGGTGGGTCATTTCTGTGTCTCCATTGCGAAGTCATCCTTGTAAAAACAACAGCGCGAGTGGGAATATGGAGGTGGCTGGAGAGAGCCACAGAGCAGCCGGGACGGGTGCCAGGTCCCAACTCTGCTTCTCCGGGGGCCGAGGAGAAGGGCAACCCAAAGGGCAACCCAAAACCATCACTGCGGCCGTGCGGTCCCGTGCACGGTGCTGGGCTCCGGAGAACACTTTGGTTCTTTATCATTTCATTGTCTGTAATTGGTTTTCCTACTGAATTTGTTTGCTTGGTTTGTTTTGCAGTGTCTTTCTGGGAATATCCTGCATCTCTGTATTTTAATTACAGTAAAATTTGAGGATAAAAACCTTGGTTACGCTGGCTCTTGTTTCCAGTGGGGGGGGGTGGGGTGGGAGGGGTGGGGAGGAGGGAGAATGAGGAGAGGAAGCGCAGTTGAAGGAAGATGTTGGAGATTCCTTGGGAAATCAGATCTCTCCCCTAAGGGCTCTACATGAGGCACCAAGCAGGGCGGAACCTCTGTCCCTGCTTAAACTAGGACACGGCTTTCAGCCACGATGCAGAAGCCATTTTGCTGCAGGCGCGTTTCCTGATCGGAATGGTAAGAACAGTTTGGATAAGATTTCTAAACTCGATTTCTCGTGTCGGTTTAAAGACCAGCGCAGCACGAGAAGACTTTCGGGCTGGGGACAGCTGGCCTCGCCCCGAAAGTGCCATCTCTGCAGCCGAAGATGGGAAATCCTGCCTCTACAGCCGCTGTTCCTTCGTGCAGGTTTGCGTAGCCGCTTTTCCCAGCTGAGGGAATGAAGAAAAACCTCTTTCCCCCGCAGGAGAAGGCAGTTTGACATCCCTCCCCAGAGCTGCTGGGGAGCCCCGTAGGGGCAACCAGACCCTCTGCCTTTGCTCGCTGGCTGGCAGGGAGCAGGAGGGCACGGTGGCCACCCTGGCCACCTCAATCAGGGCAGAGCCAGGGTCCCGGGGACACGCAGCCCTTGTCCGGGGAGGATCGCAGCCTAGTGGCCGGGCCGTGCTGGATCAGGCCCCAGACAGGGTGTCCCTTTTACTGGGCTGAGGCCAGGAGCCAGCAGCTCAGCATTAGCTAAGTGCTGACAAAAGAATTAATTTAGTAACTACTAACGGGGCAATCAAGCCATTTATTTGGTTGGTGTCTTGCCACCAGCTGCTCCAGCGTGCTGACGAGGCTGGCTGCGGCCACCTCCGCCGCCTGCCCCGCTCCTCCATCCTCACCTGCAGGCATGGCCGGGGCGGCGTGGCCTGGGGGGCACCCAGCTGGTGGCAGGAGCAGGTTTGGCGGTGGAGGGGACAGGGCAAAGACACTCATTGCTCTTGAGTGAAGGTGCCTGGGGTGGGGGAGGTTTCTCCTGAGAGCTGCCCCCATGCCTGCTGTGGGGAGGCAGATGGAGGAGGTGCCCATCCCACAACACATGCACACTGTTGCCCCAGTGCTCCTCGCTGTTGGCCCATTGCTCCTCATGGAGCTGGGGCCAGCCTACAGGAGAGATGGGGAAGGACTCTATGAGGGAGTGTAGCAACAGGACGAGGGGTAATGGTTTTAAACTGAAACAAGGGAGATTTAGATTAGATACTAGAAAGAAATTCTTTCCTGTGAGGGTGGTGAGACACTGGAACAGGTTGCCCAGAGAAGCTGTGGATGCCCCATCCCTGGAGGTGTTTAAGGCCAGGCTGGATGGGGCTTTGAGCAACCTGGTCTGGTGGGAGGTGTCCCTGCCCATGGCAGGGGGCTTGGAACTAGATGGTCTTTAAGGATCCTTCCAACCCAAACCATTCTATGATTCTATGTGACCTTGCAGATGGCATGGCTGAATTAAGAAGTGCTCCAGCTGCGAGCCCTGAAGAGAAGCCATCAGATACATGACCCCTGCTCACTTGTTCTGCAGCCCAGCTGGAGCAGGTTTGCCATGTTAAGCCAGCTGTGGATGCTAGAAAATCACATATAGTCACAGCTTTCCCCACCTTACTTGAGAGTGGTGGGTGTGACTGCAGCACCTAGTCTCACCTTCTCCTGGTTAAGAGCTTGGGCTGGGAGCTGCTGGGCAGCAAACCTCAGAAGACACCTTCAGAGAGGAGGCCTGCCCAGGTAGGTGGGCTGTGGGTGGCTCGAATATGCCTGTGCCAGGAGCGGGTCCAGCACTGGGAGTGTGTAGCCATGGGTGGCTGTGATGAGCTGCAGTCACATCTCTCTGTGGGTCCCTGGCTCCAGGAGCACCAGAGATGAGAAACTGCTGAGATTTTAGTGTCCCCTGGGGACTGGTCCCAATGGCTTCCCATCTGCAGCTAGCTGCCTGTGGTCTGTAGGACGTGCCTTGAGGGCTGGGGTGTTTGAAGGACTCTGTCCCAGCAGGTCAGAGGAGCTGGTCAACTGTTCCAAACAGACGGGCAGCATCTTGTGTTGGCTGTCAGTGTTCTGCTGCGGTGCTGCCTTGCTCCCACCCTGCGTGCCTGGCTGCTCGCTGCCCCGCTCAGCCCATGGACCCTGCGTGGCTGGGGCTCACTCAGAGCCCTGTGCATGAGGGACAACTTGTGCATTGCCACAACCATCCTTTTGTTTGCTCATTTTCATTCTGGCAGTTCTATGACCTGAACTTGAGCACTTTTCTCTGGTCCTCCAGGGCAGGACATGGTGACACTGGTATTGACAGCATCTGACATGGCTGGGGGGGTGTGGGTGCAACGAGGGGCAGCTTGATGGGGCCGGGCTCATCATGGTGGCAACCATGAGCACTCTGCAGCCGGGCACTTCAAGCTCTCAGGTCTGTAAAATGACCACAGGTTATCACTTTCGGCTAAACTACTTGCATTTTGACACAGTTCGGATGTGAACTTGCACACGCCAAGGGAGGTGACCACAGTTTCCTGCCGCCCTGGGGGGCTGTGGTGTGGCTCCCCCCAGCCTTGTCCTGCACAGAGCCTGTCCGTCCACCCACCCCTGGCTCAGTCACTGAGGTCCTTCAGTTGAAATTCACCCCCAGGTCAGTTTTATTGCACTTTTATTTACAGAAAACACAGAAATAAAGCATTAAATGTGTTGGGCTTTTACCAAACCACCCAATCACTTCCCACCCCACCCTTTTTTTTTCTTTTTTTTTTTTTTTTTTAAACTCTTGTGGGGTTTTGGCACAAAGAAATATCACAGGTGTCACCAAACAACCATGTAGGAGCAGCTGACCAGCCCAATAACAGGACTTAAACAAACAGACATGTCGCACTGAAATCAAAAACAAGAAGGTCGTTCCACGTTCAGCTTCCAGTCTAACCTGCTCATCGGGGGCAAGGGGGGTTACTCTGCAGGGGACACCACCACTCATAAATTATATTTATATTTACCTCTTACATTGTAAAAGTAAACAGTGCAAAAGTACAGTACCCCAGGTACCCTTCGGTTTGGAAAGCTTGAAGGTTGCTTTTATACATTTTTTTTTTTTTTTTTTTTGTGTGTGTGTGTTTTGTAAACATTGTTACCCATCCACAGTTCTAGCTCTTGGCTTGGAGAGACCCGACTCCTCTTGCGTCCGAAACGTGCTGAGGGGCAGCCACCGCTTCCCCTGGGCTCTGCTGAGATTCCCGCTCAAGGTTTAGTGCAAATTTTGGAGAGAAAAAAGACAAGGAAGGGGGCGGGGAACCAAAACAAAAGAAAAGAAAATAAGGCAACAGTTAGAAACAGTCCATATCAAAAGCGGGCCCCCCTGGGGGCTGCCTTAGGAGAAGGGCAGGAAGTCTCTCTCCTCCACCAGGCTGATGGAGAGGTTCTTCAGCTCTTCCTCGGAGCTGGCCGTTTTGTAGCCAAGCTGGGCCAGCACCTGCTGGCAGGCGTGCTGGGTGAACGCCACGATCTCGTAGGACAGCCGGAACCGCCACTTCTCCGCTGTGGCTGCCGAGTTGCGCACCGTCCCGTACTTGTGTTTGGAGGAGGACCTGTCTCCTCGGGTGTTGTTCTGTATCCAGCGCTCCACGTTGCTGTCCATGGGGATGCCCAGGAAATCGTAGATCTCCTCGGTTTTTTTCATGGGGTTCCTGGCCAGGTCTTCGTACCGCACCAGCATGTACTTGCCCTTGAGCCACGGTGGCCGGTTGAGGCCGGTGGATACGGAGTTCCAGAAGTCCTCGCACACCGTGGTGAGCTGGGTCACATCCAGGTTGTATGGCTTCCTGCCAGTGCCATCCCAGATCCTCCACAGCCGGTAGGTGTCCCGGAAAGTCTCGCTCCGGGATGCCAGGATTCCACGGGGGTCCCTCACCAGCTGGATGACCTTCAAGTTCAGCCGCGGGTCCTCCACCAGGGCCCGGAGGTCACTGACCTCAGGCACCCGCACGGTTTTGATGGCCACGTGCCCGTGCTCTCTGCAAGACTCGGTGGCCAGTGTCAGGTTCAAGGTACCGCACTTCTTCACGCAGTCTCCTTCCTCCAGGTGGAGATCAACAGCTCCCAGGGACTCGCAGACGGGGGGAGAGCACAGGGCCTTGCTGGCTCCCCTGCGGAAGAGGCGGTCGGTGGTGTGGTTGACGGGCTGGGGTTTGATGTAGTTCTCCAAGAAGTAGAGGTCGCAGTCATACAGGCTCCTCAGCAGGTCTCGGCTGGCCCCCAGCATGACCCTCCTGTCCGTTGTACTCTTGCTCTGGGTCAGCTTTGGGATCAGGGTGTACTGGACGTGGTAGAGGGGCTCGAATAAATAGAAGACATCGAAGTGCTGGTTAAACAGCTGCCCCACAAACGAGGAGCCGCTGCGGGTGGTGGCGAGGATGAGGACGTGCGTCTTCCTGGAGAGGTTATAGGAGAAAGTGGGGCTCTCGTCACACAGCCTGTCGGCCGCATCAGTGTCCTGGCTCAGGCTGCAGTTCACGGGGTTGGGGATGGGGCAGCTGTGGAAGGACTTGGCAGTGAAGGTCCGGATTGCCGTATACTGGATTGCAATGGATGCCAAGGCTAGTAGGAGGACAGCCTTCCAGGAACATTGCATGGCTGGTCACCTTCATGGAGCTTCTTCACAGGTCGTCTCGGTGTCTGCAACCCAACAGAGAAGTCAAGGGTTGAGCAAGGACTGCCAAAGAGGACCCAAGTATCCTACTGCTGGGGGTTACCAGCAAATGCCCTCCCTACATCAGCTATAACCACGTGGAGCCCAGTCACGCACTGCAGAGCCCCATTTCAGAAGGAGGACCACGCAGAGGGTGGCAAGCCTGGAGTGACGCTTCCAGCCAGGACTTCAGCCCCAGGGACTGACTGCCTCCTTCCAGGATTGGAGTGCAAGCAAATCCTGTGCCTCATAGCTCACCCCATGTCCTGTGGCCCAGGCTGGGGGGTGTTAGAGCCCAGTGGCCACACCATCTATGTGCCTCCACCCAGCTCCTGCAAACTCTCCTCCCTAGCTGCCTTGTGAGTCACTTGTCACCCCATCAGCCAGTGCCTTTGACACCCAGTGCAGGGAAAGGGCAGGGGATGGTGCCAAGCACTGCCTGGAGAGGCTCGTCTCCATCCTTCCTGGCCAGTTGGCAGGACAAGGCATGGCCCATCCAAGCCAACAACATCCTGCTTGCTGAGAGGATGCATCAGGAGAGCAGTGATGGCTCTCCTGGAGCTGCAAACCTCTTTGCTTAGAGGTCCACCAGCCAGGTGAGCTCAGTCTGTCAGCCTCTGGGGATGAGCAGCTGCCAGAGCTGTCCTAGCTGTCAGCCTGTTGTGCCCCCAGCACTGAGCTCGTGGTGCTGGCCAGACCCTGCTCAGCTCTGGGATTCAGGCCCCCCTGCTATTCTGCACACCAGAGGGGGAAAAGCAATTCTACAGAGGAGGAAGCATGAGAAACTGCATCTGCTCCATCTTCTGTTGGCAACAGCGTGGTGGCAGGAGCCCTGGGCACCAGAGATGGGTGCAGAGAAGAGCAGGGCTGTAGCTGCACAAGCCAGGTTCAGTCTAGTGATGCTTAACCCCTGCCTTGCAGATTCCCCGACGTGGGCAAGGGCAGGGGAAGCTGAGCAGGATGCTCGGATGGGGTGCTCAGGGACAGCAAGGTGAGGAGCACACCTGCCACGGTGCTTGGGGAGCTGGGGCATTGCTGGGAGGGGATGCAACCAGGGTAGCACTTCAATATCTCCCCCCTGCTCACTAACCAAATAATTTTCACAGACTCTGCCCTGCTGCTCTCCAATGCACAGGGCTTCTCATCCACGTGCTATCTTCCCCAAGGCCAGCAGGGCTGGGGAGCAGGAGGTAGAAGACTCATCCCAGAAACTCCAAACAAGGCAAAACCCCTATGCAAAGGAGACACCGCAGTATTAGTAACAGCTTTGCAGCTCCCCTGTACCCACTCTCCCTTGCCTGTCTTCCTTCCATGTATCGAATCTTCACCTGTGAGTGTGCCTCTGCAGCCACCTGCCCTTGCCCACTCTCCTTGGGCAAAACCAAGAGGACAGACCCAAATATCTCTGCTCCCCACCCAGCAGTGCCAGCCCTTCCTTCTCACAGCATCATCGCCACTATTTCTTCTTCTTCCCTGCTCCTCCTGCGCTCCCTGCGTGTCCCCAGGGAGAGCACTGAGCTGGCCCCAAGCTGGTGGCGAGCTCCTGGTCCCCTGCTCTGGCACACTGGCCATTGCAGGTGGGACTGTCAGAACTGGGTGCTGTCGCTGCTTGGCTGAGGTCTCCCAGGGAGACCAATGGAAATCCCTGATGGGCTTGGGACGGTGTGATGCTCCTGGTGTGCATTCCCCACAGAACCTGTGGCAGCTGGCATGGCGTGTTGTTCCCATCTCCTCAACATGTCCTGCTCCCCAGAGAGACCCTGGCACCCAGCAAGTGATGCTGAGAGAGCCGTTCAGATCTGCAGGTGAGTAAAAAAAACCTCCTTCCTTCTTTTTTTTTTTTTTTTTTTTAAATTATTTTATTATTTACCAGTTGCCCCACCAGCCCGCCCCCGGCACAGGCAGGAGGCTACAGGAGCTACCAGCTCCAGAGAGCTCTTGCCAGGAGCAGGGTTTTCTGCATCCCTATGATTCAGAGCAGGACCCCAGCATGGGGGCTCCAGTATAGCTGCTGAAGGCCACCCCCTCCAGCCATGGCCACGTCCGCGAACTAAGAGCCATGCTTTAGACCCAAAATGACACTTTGAATAAGGGTTGCTTTCTCCTGGGCTGCTGCCTGCTAGGCATGTGGCTGGGGATAGAAGTTGCAGACACTTGGCCGTTGCTGCTCCTGATCTGGTGTTACCTACCCTGCAGAGGGAAGACCCGGCTCCAGTGTCCACATGGGATATTATATCCCTTGGACAAAGTGTTTTTCCAGGTCTGCTAAGTCAGGACAGGACAGGAGGGTCCCTACTGGCACTTCCTGGCCCAGGTGGCTCTGGTGTGCTGCCTAGGTGGAAGCTGCAGTGGGAACGCTTTCCTGCTCTCTAGTGATGGCCAGCCACACTGCATCCTTCGCACACAACCCCGACTTCTACTCCTTGCTGTGCTGCTGATGGACACTGGAGCAGATGTGACTCGGATTGTCCCAGGATGTGGCAGAAACCTGCTGCCGGCTCCCCTGCAGAAGGTGACCGGAGCCAGGGTGCCTCCTCGGTGCCAAATCCTGCTGGATCGCAGGCCGCAAGTGAATTCAGGTTCCCCACCCACCCAGAACTGCTCCCCTTCGCCATGCACCGAGCTGTGGAGGGGAAGAAACAGGGCGTTGATTCACCTCCTTAGCAGAGCAGATGCAAAACCACAGCCCAGCTTCAGCCTCGGCTGCCCCTCGTCACTCTTGGCGTGTGCCCTTTCTGTCTTCTGAGCTGCAGCCAGGGAGGGGCAGGTCTGGGGAGAAGGCTTCCCTCCCCGATGTCTCATCTGTGGCCTTTAAAGCCAGCCAGAGCCTTCTCTCAGCCCCACGGACTGTTCTCCTGCCTCTTCCCATCGCTGCCTGTCCCCCAGGGGACACGGTTCCCGCTCAGCCCAGCCCTAGGTTTGGGAGGCGGCGGTGACCGGCAGCCGGGTGGTCTCAGGGGGCTCCTGGGGCAGGGCTCCCACTCCACTCACACTTCCACTCACGCTCGCCCATGCTCGTCTGTCAGACACAGCCAGGCTGGTGTGAAACACCTACCAAGGAGGAGCTGTGCGCGGTTCCACAGGGCTCGGAGGGGGCTGGATGAGCAGCGCCTGCAGCGGACATGCCGCAGGAGGATGTCTCCTACACACACACGCAGCAGGATAGCCACCTGCTCTCCCACCCCTGCCCAGGGGGGACCTTCTTCTTAAATTGGCTTGTTCCTCTTCAGGCACCGATGCTGGGGCCAGCAGTCCAGACCAGCAGCTGGAGCGAGGGCCGTGCCCATGTGGGGCTGTATGTGAGAGTCCTGTGTGAAGCATGCACTGTTTTGGCTACTCAGCCCCAGACCGTGGGATGCTGTGACCATGGGAGTCATCTGAAATGCTGGCCACACAGCTGTTTCTGTGCTATAAAGCCTTCCCAGCTGAAAGCTCCCTCTGCTCCGTCTCCAGCTCAGCTCCACCAAAGACGATGAGCAAATGCAGCCCGAGGGCGGGAGCTGAGTGCGGTAGGTGCCTCCAGGCAGCTGGGGCTACGAGATGGAGAGCTGGGGTGGGGGGTAAATCACTGGTACCTTCCAGCCCCCGGCGCTGCTGGCACCACAAGGGCCTGCGAGGAGGCACGTGGGCTCTTTCTTGCACTGTGCTGTGATCACCACTGCCCCTTCCCCAACCCGAACCCCCTCTGGTCACAGCGTGCCCGACTTGTGCTCCGCTGCCCTGCCCGCATCTCCGTCCGGCTGCCTGCAGTCGCATCAGGAGCAGGCTGCCCACGAGGGATGCAGAGCAACTGGCTCCAAGCGCTGCAGGAGGCCGGCTGGTGCCTGGCAGGGGGACAGGAGCATTGTCTGCGGGAAGAGGAAGGTGCCGAGCCTTTCCTCTCCCCTGCCCCACTTCCCACAGCCGGGAGCTCCAGAGGAACGGAGAGGATGGGCGCAGGCAGTGCAGTCTCCCCCACCCGCGAAACGGCAGCGGGTGCACAGTCACCTGCCTTCCTCCTCCTCCTCCTCCGAACTCCCAGCGTGGCTCCACCAAGGAGGACGAGCAGGCGAGAAGCCAGCAAGACAGCTCGGGAGCACCAGGGAGATCGGAGGCGATGAATTAAGCTGAACGGCATCCGTGAGTCACCGGCGCAGGGAGCAGCGAGCGTGGCCAGCCAGCCACAGCGCAACGGAGACCCGGGAGGAGATGCTGAGAGGTGGACTCCTGCTTCAGGGACAGTCTTCCTGGGTTTGATGGGAATGACCTGCTTTTAGAGCCGGGCGGCAGGACCGCAGCACCAGAGGCTGCGCTGGCAGCTGAGCTCAGGCACTGGACTCGGCGGGGCTGCTGCAGGGATCGGCGCGGCTCGCACGTCGTCTTCCCTCCAAAAGCTGCCGGGTGCTACGCAGGGCAGTGCCCCGGACTTACCAAAGCTTCTTCTCATGGCGGGGGGGGGCTCCCACAGCAGCCCAAGGAGTGTGGCTGCCCTGCCTCCTGCCCCAAGCCAAGCCTTCCTTGCAGGTTCCCTTGCTGCTCCCTGGAGGTGGCCACGTTTGGGCGACTTGGGGGAGATGGCAGCTTTAGGCAGGAGACCTTGCAGTAACCGATACTGTCGTTGCTGTGTTTCCAAGGCTCTCTCCCAGGGCAGTCGAAAATACCCTGCTCTTTATGGCTGCCTTCCAGGCTGTCCCCCTTTCTCAACAGCTCCCCAGAAGTTGCGCCCTCAGCCTGGGGGCTGGGCTCATCCTGGGCTCCCTCACCACTGCCAGGGAAATCCCTCTGTGCTTCCCCAGGGCAGGGAGGAAGGGGAAAAGGGAGAAGAAGAAGGTGCGAAGGTCTGTGCAACACGGGTGCCTACTCCAGCCCTGGCACAAGCCCCAGCGCCAGGGCGATGCACTTGTGCCCCACAAGCCCTCCCCAGGACCTGCTCGGTGCCGGTCCAGCTACCGGCACCCTCTACCCCCAAAACTGATTCCCGCCAGCAAGGCTGTTTCCATGGAAACGGCAGAGTGACTCAGGACTTTGGGACCAGCTGGAAAACACAACTGTGATCAGCGAGCACCCGGGAGGTGCCGGGGTCTGGGTGCCAGGAGGACGGGGTGGGTGAGCGTAGGGGGCAGGCAGGGCTGCCCACCTGAGCACTCAAGCACGCTGCTGCCAGCGCAGAGGGGCACACCGGCACACCCCCACGCGAGGCGAAGCCCGCGCCGCCGGGAGTTGTGAGCCAAAAAAGCTCTCTCCTGACACAAGTGTGACTGCAGCACTTGGAAGGCATGGCTGCAGCACGCTCGCCGGGGGACACGTCCCAAAACGTGCCTGAGGGCAGACAACTCCTCAGCCGCCCCCCAGGGGAGGGAGACCCACGCGTGCACAGTCACCCACAGAGTTTGCAGCACCAACTTCGGTGGCTGCTCTGCCCCGTGCCCTTGCCCGGCAAGCAACACCCCTGGGTGTCCTGCCCAGGGCAGAGCGGCTTGTTGGAGGGCTGGTTTGGGGGGGGGGGGAACGGCAGCCAGCACCCCACGGTGGCTCCCTGCCTGGCTCCTGCCTCCCCGCTGCCCCCCACCTCGCTACCCAGGCAGGGAAATTAAGTCGCAGGGTTGCAAAACAACTCTCAGCCAGGGACCCACTGGCACGGGCCCTGCCGCTTCCCGGCGTCCTCCCACCGGGCAAAAGAGTTTCTCTCGTAAAACAACACGTTGTGGCCGCTGAGGCGGGAAAGACGGGCTCCCGAGGGGGTCTAACGACCAGCATCCCCCTCAGTGGCAGTGGCTTAGTCATGCTGGTGGCTCTGCGAAGCCAGGCAGCCACTGAGCACGCCTGTGGCCCACCCAGGCTGTGCCCCACTGCTCCCCAGGGGAAAGGGGGGGACCGCTAAGAAAAGCAGCGCTGAGCCACCTCCCTTTCCTCTCACCGCAGGCGCTACCTGAATTCGGGTACCGCAGCAGACGCACGAGCAGAGCCGGTCTCCATCCCCAAGCCTCCCCTCCAGCGAGGCCCACCAACATGAGATCCTGACGGGGTGGGAGCGAGCCTTCAGCCTCGCCTCCTCTTCGGCCATACAGCACTAGAGCTTCCCTACGGTCACAGCTTCAAACGCCAGCTGGGGACTCGCGCCCGCCACCTTCCTCCACGCCGAGTGGAGGTGCTTCCTGCCCGTAAGACCCCGACTCGCTCTGCTCTCACGTGCATCGCCTCCCGGGGCACTTTTCTAACGATAAGGCACAGGGCTCCAGTGCTCAAAGCCACTCCCGGCACGCGCCCTGCTCCCCTATCTCTGCCCGTCCCCTCTCCGTTTCAGAGGGACCAAGAGATCCTTTGCCACCAGAAGACTGCTGCCCACTTTGACCAGCACTTAAGCCACCCCAGATCTTTCAACGGGGACTTCGGTTTTTCCCTGCTGGCACTCAGAATACATGTTCTGAGTTAATTAATCCCTATCAAGTAATGCCAACCCCAGCTAGTCTCAGAGTTTTCTTATCGCAACACCCACCTGTGCCTGTTTATCCCTCATCTGCTGAACTGCATCCGTCTCTTCCCGAGGACACAAACGCCTGGGTAAACCCGGTACAATTTTTTCGTGCTCTTCGCCTTCCCCTGAGCCATCCACCAGCCTGTTTGTGCATGCTCGCTCCCTCCCTCCCGGAGCGCTCCCCTGGCAGGAGCTGGAATGCTCTTTTGGGATGAAGGCGCTCATTCACCACCTTGAAACACTCTTTTTTTTTTTTTTTTTTTTTTTTTTTTTTTTTGCAACGTACCCAGCCTTACGGCCGCGCCAGGAGCCCCAGCCTCCAACCACGCAGCTTTCTTGGAGGGCTTGCTCCATGCTATGGCGTGCTCTCCCACCCCGCTCGGCGAGGTCTCCTCGCCACCCCGGCTCCTCACGGCAGGTTTATCAGACCGCTTTCAGCTCTGACAGCAAACGCCGGGGCATTTGCTCCGCCGGCTGGCGCGGCTCACGCCACCGGGCAGGGCATCCGGGCTCCCCCCCACCGTGCCACCGGGGACTTACTCGCTTGTTCCAGGCGGCAGCTCCTCGCCCAACAGCAGCCCAAGTTTCGCCGCAGCTCCTTCCCCCCACCCCGGCGGGTCCTCGGGGGCCAGCGCTGCCGCCCCCTCCCCGCTAAAGCGGCCCCCGGGCGGCGCCGGCCGCCCGGCGCGGGGGTCCCGCCGCAGCCGGACCAGCGGGGAAAACTCCCTCCCGCCGCTTGCGGGTGACGCCTCGCCGCCCTGCAAAGTTGGTGGCGCGGAAAGGGTTACGGGAGACCCCCGGCCCGCCGCCCCCGGGGCACCCCCGCCGATCCGCGCCGCCACCCCCAGCGCCCTTTACCCCCTTACCTGGCGGAGCGCCGCGGCGGGCTCCCCCCCCGCATCCCCGGCCGCGGCTCCGGTGGGGCGGGGGACGCCGAGCCCGGCCCGGCCCGGCCCGGGGTATGGGGGGGCGCGGCTGGCGGCGGAGCTCAGCGGGCCGCGCGGCGGGGGCTCATCCCTGCCCGGCGGCCGCGCGCTGCCTGCCCTGCCTGCCCTGCCCGCGCGGGCAGCCGCCGCGCGGGGGCCGCCTCTCCACGCCCCTCCGCGCCGGCGGCCAGGGGAGGGGAGGGGAGGGGAGGGGAAGGGGCTGCGCCCGCTCTCCCCCTCCCTCCGCCGGGCCGCCCCGCACAGGCAGCGCGCAGAGGCAGCGCAGCGCACCGGCACAGCCAGCGCCTCCGCACCGCCCCGCGCTGCCCGCACCGCACCGCGCCCCTCCGCGCCGCCCCGGCCCGGCCGCTGGGCTCCCCCGCTTCGCCGGGCAGGAAACTCTCCGTTTCCTTTTTTTTTTTTCCTTCCCCAAGGCGGCCCGGCCGGAGCGGGCAGAGCCCCTCCTGCGGCGGGGGGAGGCCCCGATGGGCTCCCCTCGGGAGATGCGTCCTGTTGGCAGGGGATGCCTGGGGACCAGAGCTGGATGCGGGGGGGGCGGGTCCCCCTCGTGGGTCCCCCCCCCCACACTCTCCCCACGCCCCGGTGCTGGGGTGCCAGCATTCCCACCCCCCCGGGGCCCCGCCGGGTTCGGTAGCGATGGCGGTGTGCATTTTATTCGCTCGTTTTCCAGTGGCCTTTGCTCATCCGAAGAAAAAAAAAAAAAAAAAGTAGTGTCATGGGGACCAGTTCTCCAGCGCCGGGAATCCTCCCTGCGCTGCCACGGCCAGGGCTCAGCGCCACGGGCAGGGACCAAAACCATCCTCAGAGATGCGGGAATGCTGAAAGATGAGGCGGGAAGGTGCCGTCCTGACTGCCTGGGAAGGTGGGATAGGGCAGAGGAAACAGAACACCGGAGAGCGTCAGGGCTGTTGAGGCGGCTGTGGTCTGATGGCCGCGTCCTTCCTGGGTTCTGCTTCTGTTTGACCCCTCGAAGCGGGTCGGACTTTTACTTTTGGCGACTTTGAATGTTTCCCTTTTGTCAGGCGCTTGCCAACTTGCATTTTTAGCACTTTAACTGCACCTCCGCTGAAATGGCAGCTGCCAGTGAGACCCAGTTTATGATTCTGGAGATGCTACAACTGATACTCATTTTTTTTATATCCACATTTTACTTTGTCATGTTTGGTGCTGCCTGGACTTTATCAGGCATCGCAGCAGTTTTCTTCTTACGTTCATGTGAGCAACACCCAGCTCCTGAGAACTCCTGACACTGCCTCCCCAGCTCAGGGATTTCCAAATCTTTACCTCCGACTCTAGGATTCACAAAGTGTGTCTGGGGGGTCACGGTACCAGCGTGTCAATCAGCAGCTCGGAACAACTTTCATCGGCAGTGAGTGGGCTACAAGAAACAGCAGAGCCCAGGCCCCTGCACTGGAACTGTGTCGAGAGAGAGAAAAAGAAATCCCTGGGAACGTTGCTCTCGCTTCCGCTCTCAAAGGCCTGCCCGGCTGCGACAGTGAGTTCAGGGCTATGAGGTCCCCTTTATACCTTGGGAAGCACAACAGCAGAATCATCACTTTTAGCATTTTGGACTTGCATTTGCTGTTTTAGGAGTACCCAGATCTTGTGTGTCCAAAAATACTGGTATTTCTCAAGTCTTTTACAATATCCTGACAGGCCTAGCCCCCTTAATCTAATTTTAGAAAACTTTGTAGGGATTTTGTATTTATAAACAGTTGGTGCTTAAATATTATTTCCCTCACCATAGCAACAGCTCCCCATCGTAGCATTCATTACAGGGTGCTATTGCATTGGTGTATCCCTGTTTTGAGTGAGAAAGCCCTGACGCCTCTCTCTCTGGTGCTCATTTTCTGTGCCTTGTGCAGGACAAGGACCGAGGCTCCTGTCTGTCCTGACTCCTTTCCCGGAGCTGGGCAAGAGCTGCTGCTGGAAACACACCTGTGGCCCTGGGTTTTCCATCACCACTGTTCCTCAGGTGATATACCCACCCAGGGCATCCCCTTCCATGGACACGAGCTGCTGATTCATCTGCTGTGGCGTAGCCAATCTCATCCCTATGGACCTGTAGTACCTCCGCAAGAGCCCGGAGTGCCCCCCTCGCCCCAGCACGCAGGCCTTCAGTAGATCTGGGTGCCCGTGGTGTGCGCCTGATATAGGCTCACCCTTGCTGGGCATCTCCAGCGGGCGATGGGGAGGAGCTGGGAGCCGGCCTCCAGCTGGCCTGCAGCCATGGCTGTGCTCCGCTTCCACTGGGGGCCAAGGCAGTGGAAGTGCAAGAGTGGCAGGATTTCAAGGAGTTTTGGCCAAGCGGGGCATAAACTGGGCCAGGGACTGGGGCCAGGAGGAAATTAAGGGGCTCATGGTAAGAATACGAGACCAGACAGGCACCTGCGTGCTTCCCAGTGTTTCCAATGAGTAAGGATTTGCTCTTCTCAGACACCAGCCCAGAAACAGTCTGGGCACCGAGACACCTCCAAAGTCCTTCTGCAAAAATCTAGGGTGCAAAAATCTCCACAACTTGGAGCAATCCTGGAGCTACTTGGACACACGCCTCCTGGTGCTGGGGGTAGTCCCCCCGCCTGCGGGACTGGCACGGGTGCCTGGAGAACTTCCAAATACCAGTGTTGCGCACTGAGTGTCTACGCAACACCGGGGCATGAAATGGTGATGTTGAACTTGGGGCAATCAAGGTAACGTGGCCCTAGAGGCTGTTTCATATGAAGTAAAGAAATTCGAGACAAAAATGCAAAAACATGAGGAATAAATGCAGGCTTGAAGGACAAACAGATGCAAAAAGCAGGGTTGAAGGACAAACAGATGCTTCTATAATTTCGGCTGGGCTCGCTCACATGTGCTGATGCTCCTTGGTACTTTAAGCATTAATCTAGAGGGATGCTGTTGGTTCGAAAGTTTGCATGTTATAGCTCTATATGTCTGACCGGTGAGTATTAAAATATTCATTAGGCTCCATGGTGTGTGTTTGTGGTCAGTTTGCCTTTCGGAGGGAAGGACTGCTGCGGCTGTTATTTCACCCTCGTCAAGAAAATTTGCCTGTGTTTAAAAGGCATCCCTTTTTCCCTGCGTGGCTCTAGGTGGGAGAGCAGGGTGGCTGCTGGTGACTTGGAGAGTCAAAAAAGCTCACCTTTAAAAAATTTTCATCCGAGCCCAAATGCCGTTTGAAAGCATCCAATTTCCATGCTCGCCAGCAACAGATTTCTGCGAAGGCTTTGTATTTTCTCCTCTTGAGTTATGGTTCAAAAAATCTACCTTAACAACATAATCTGCTTGGGAATATATGTAATAAAATACCAATGTGGCTGTTAAGGTGATATGAAGGTTACTGTTCTAATCACTCAAAATGCAGTGGGGAGCAAAGTTACGATTCTCACAGTAATCTGGCCACGTTATATCCCCCGTACATCTTGTGAAGCGCCGTTAGCATAAAGAGCAACGTATTAAGGCACATAAATTTAAAGGCAGACTAATAGAAAATACTATTTGTGTGCTTAAGCGCAGCATTTTGAGAGCCTGTGTGCCAGATTGTACCGGAGCGTTTGGAAACCCACCTGCTTGCTACGTTTTTTCTGCTGGAGGAGAGGAGGCTCTCCCCGGGCTGCAGTGCCGGTGTGATGCTCTGTCTGGCTCCCAGCAGCGATGGAGGTCCCCTCCCCGCCTGGCCGAGACTTCCCAAGGGGCCAAGATGATAAAAACTTTGCGGCTGCATGTGCAGAGGATGGTGAGGAACATCGTGGAGGAAGAGCTGCTGTTTGGCTGGCTGGTGGCTGCTGGGCAGCAACGTGGCCGCGGTAGGGGCACTGCAGCAGGGTGGGAGCAGTGGGAGGGCTGTGCCCAAGCAGGGGCTGCTGTCGCCTCTCCCTTGCCCTCCATGGCTCCCTTCACAGGGTTGTAGGGTGCAAGCCCCCCTTCCCCCCCCCCCCTCCCCAGCCCTGGCAAGAGGTTTCTAAAGCCTGCCAGAGCCCACTGGTGCGTGGAGCTGGTGGGGTTACCAAAATCATGCCCAAGCTCCGTAGGAGTGCCTGCCGAGATTCCTCACAGAGTGATTTTTGGATACCTTGATCTTAAGGGACAGAGTATGGAATACTTTGGGGACATTTGACTTTCAGAAAAATGTCCTTTCTCATTGGCCTTCACATAGAAGCTTTCACAAAAGACTTTAGACTTGACGTCCTTCTGTAGTTCAGAAGCAGTGATAAACAGCTCATGTTATAATCCCTTCTCTTGAGGAGCTTATGAGCTCCGTGTGTTTAGGACTGGTAACGTAGCCAAGGAGGAGTTTATTTACCCCTGCCTTTCACTCCACCTTTCTTTTTGTTTTTTCCTTCCAAAGAGCCATGGGGAGCAAATGTAACAAGTAACGTAAAGGAAATGAACGAGGGCAAAAGTAACCATCTCAATATTATGTTGTTACTTTAATATATGTACACCCTCGTGGATACAGATCAGTTTTAAATTACTGGAGGGAGAAGTGATGTTCTCCTCCTCTGCTCAAAAATAAACATAATCAACTATCCTTTTGCAAAATCCCACATCTTAAGGGCAAAAGAGTCATTGCTCTGTTCGGTCTTGCTCCTCTGGGTGACAGGCTACTGCCTTGTACTCAATAATTCCTGTATCTGAGCCATCGGCGGGACGCTGGAACGCCTTCCTCTCAGGAGAGATGCCATCACTGCTGTGGGTGAGTTGTTCCCGAGCTTGATGCGCCTGACGGTGAAACGTGCCCCTTATTTCTAGTCTGGAGGCGTCGAGTTTTGGCTTCCAGCCACCGGATCGCATTATGCCTTTGCCTGTTAGATTAAAGAGCTATCTACTATCTGAACTATTTCTCCTGTGTAGGTATTAATAGATCATGATCAAGGCACCTCTTAACCTTCTCTCTGAGAAGTTAAATAGACCAAACTTCTTTATCTCACACAACGAAAGCAGGGGTTTCTGGGCTTTTCATCATTCTTGACGGTCTCTCCAGCCCAATGGCTGTTTGGAAACACAGACGCCACAAGCACAGAGAGCACCCCAGGGATGACCGTGGGAGCAGCGGTGCTGACCCCTCTCAGTTAAGGCCCCTACCTTGGCTTGGCACACTGACAGCCTGCCGCAATCCCCACACCCTTGTCACCAGCCCAGGCTGATGGCCCTCTTAGCATCCCACCTCACTCCCGAGAAACCTCCCAGGAAAAGGTCGAACCTTACAAGCTCCTGGGCTCTGCCTTACTCCTAGTGCAGAAAACATAAATGGGGTGCAGCGCAGCTCTCCACCAACCTCGCTGCTCAGCCCCCAGCCATGGTCATCCCCCCCAGCTCGTTTCCACCTCCCTTGAGGTGAGGTCAACAGGAAAATCACCTGCTGATGGAGGCCCAAAGCAGGTATCAAAAGCCACACTGGGCTTTCACATTATTATTGTGTCTTCAGGATCTCTGTGACCCAGAGGACAGGGGATGCTGGTCACTGTGTCCTCCCTGCCCGCTGTGTTCCAGGGCAATGGTGAACTAGTTTTTTGGATTGATCTTGTCTGTCTGTTCAAAGTTATCTTTTACAACCATATCTCTGTTGTGTTAACACAAAATAATAGCACTCTTGTGTCTTCTGATAAGGTGGGGCTTATCAGACCTGGGCTTGGACTAACTGGAAATGCATCTTCGGTTAAGAATACAGCCCTTCTTTTAGCCCCTGTTCTGCTGATCCCCCCAGTGCATACACACACAGGTTTGCATTTGTCCAGCATTCACACCAGCCTTAATATTTCCATCAAAAGCCTCTGCAAGGGCTAAGAAGGGGAACAGCCGGCCACCTGCTAGGCCTGGATGCCAGGTGTCCTGCATGTAGGGAAAAATGAGAACCCCTCCTTGCTAACTGCCTGAGGCTGGGATGCTGGGCATAGAGAAGTAAGCTCTGCTGGACCTTGGAGCAGGTCTGTCCCAGCTCCTGGGGTTTTGAGTCAGATTAGTTCCCCATTTTGGAAAAAGAAGGATGCAAGGTGTTAAAGTTTGTGTGGTGGTTGTTCTTATTGTTACTTGCAATGCTTTGGGTTTTTTTTTTTTAAGTTGCTCTGAGCTTGGTATGGCCGTGGCCGCCACACCTGATAGGGATCCCCTCAGAGTAGAGGGACCTGGAGAGGAACCATTCCCCAGGGAAATGGGGAGGCTGCTGGGTCCTGTTTGCAGTGCCTGAGACTAGAGAAAAGCCAGGCTGGTGGGCTGTAGCTCTGTCTGGAGACAGTTGTGCCTCTACCCCAACTGGGGGGATCACACATGGCGAGGGGCATGGCTGCCAAAGGGGCGTGAGGGAGCAGGGTGCTTGTATGGGAAGGTGCTGCCTGCCTGGCCCCGCAGCAGCAGGAGGTGACAGGACCCACTGTGTCCCCAGCCCTGGCCTGAAGAGGCAAGGGCTGTGGCAGAGGGCCTGGGGCAGTGGTACTCCGAGCACCCCAGAGCTGTGCGTCTGCTGGAGAACTAGGTGTGACCCACACCACCAGCACGCACAGTGCACACGCTGCCCCCCAGCCCTTTTGATGTGGGTGTTGCACTCCTGCGGAACCTCGAATTAGCCCTCATTAAGTCCCTGGGGAAGCAGGAGGCGTCGGTGGAGTCTCTCATTTCATCTTAAATTGCCTGAAGTTCACAAAGCCTCCGTGGGAGCCCGCACGCACCCGGGATGCACGTGAGTTGCTGCTGTTCATGCTGCGAGCCTGGTAAGCGCCCCAAGAGTCTGCCTGTCTCTCTAAGGACAGATGGGTCCCCTGTCCATCCCCAAGGACACCCTGTCTCCTCCAGCCACTGCTCACAGGGTGCAGAAAGCTGTGCCCTGAGCCCCATGCAGGGAGCCCTCTTGGGTAACAGCCTCGTGCCCCCTCCCCAAAACCACTGGGAAATGTCTGCCCCCCGCCCCTGGCAGGCACACATCTCTCCTTGCCAGGGCTCAGGGCTGCCCCGGCTGGGAAGGGGGTGACCCCGCTCCCTGCCAAGTCTGTGCTGGCAAAGGTGGGGAGCTGCTGCTTCACCCTGCCCTGACACACTGCCTGTGGGGTTGGCAAAAGCCTCCTGGCTCCAGGGCCGGGAGAGAAAAGGTTGTTTGCCATCTGACAGGTTACACAGCCAGGTCACCAGGGCAGTAATTTTTCCTTTTATGCAGCTCTTGGGAGAGACCGGGAGGCTTTGCCTCCGTCACACTGGTGTCCCTTGCAGGGTATGGTCCAGCCTGGCCCCGCAGGACTGCAGGTGCAGCTGCTGTGGCCGGATGTCTTGGGGCCAGCCCATCCTTCCTTCCTCTGGTTTGTATGTTTGCTGGTGGCTGCAGGAGCTTAACGTGGAGGGCCAGGCAGAGCTGGAGTCCTGCCACTGCTCCCTCCCCAGCCGGGCTGCATCCCACTCAGCTCCGTCCCCAGCCCCGCGTCGCTGGGACAGGGGATGCTGAGAGCACGGGGAGCATCCAGCAGCCACTTTGGGAAGCATCGGGGTGCTGGTGGCCATCCTGATCAGCGCTGAGGGGCCATGGCCAGGCTTGCCTGAGAAAGTCGGAAGGCCGCAAAGATGATGAGAGGGCTGGAGCACCTATGTTACGAGGACAGGCTGAGAGAGTTGGGGTTGTTCAGCCTGGAGAAGAAAAGGCTCCGAGGAGACCTTATAGCAGCCTTCCAGTACCTAAAGGGGTCCCGCAGGAGAGATGGGAAGGGACACTTTTTGAGGGAGTGGAGCGATAGGATGAGGAGGAATGGTTTTAAACTGAAAGAGAGGAGATTTAGATCAGACAGCAGGAAGAAATTCTTTACTGCGAGGGTGGTGAGACACTGGAACAGGTTGCCCAGAGAAGCTGTGGGTGCTCCATCCCTGGAGCTGTTCAAGGCCAGGCTGGATGGGGCTTTGAGCAACCTGCTCTAGTGGGAGGTGTCCCTGCCCATGGCAGGGGGTTGAAATTAGATGATCTTTAAGGTCCCTTCTAACTCGAACCATTCTATGATTCTAAGTCCAGTCTGGTGAGCCTGAAGAGATGTGAGGCTGTGCTGGGGCGGTGGAGCCGGAGGAGAAGGGGGTAAGAGGATAAGTGCAGAGGCCTCTCTTTTTTTTTGGGAACTCCTGAAGCACATACTGGGTGCCTCGTCCCCCTGAAGCTCCTGACTGCAGGCAGTGTTACAAACCAGCCTTTTCACGGGGGCCTGGGAGGTCGGGGCTGCCGGTGGCCGGGCACGGGGCAGGCCAGCCCCCACCACTGGCTGGGAGTGGGGGGCACCCGCTGCCCTCAATGCTGCCTGTGTCCCTGCCGCCGCCGCTGCCCACAATGAGCCCATTCAGGGAGCCGGGGCCAGCCCAGCCTGCGAGCACAGGCAGCGGGGGTAAGCTGGCTGCAGGCTGCATGCTCGGGGGCCCTAGGAGTCAGTCTCCCCTCCTGCAAACCCCGGGGGTATCTTCTACCCCAGCCCTGTTGCCCCGGTGTTGCAGCTCCCTCCACTCCTGGACATGTGGGATACTCGCTATCCGTGGGCTTCCCCCTTAAACCGGGCTGGGGAGGAGGGTGGAGGGTCAGGGCTTTGGCCGAGATGCTGATAGGGAGTCCAAGGTGGTCCTGTGGAGACATGAGGACGATGTGAGAGCTGGGGGTGGGCACCAGGCAGCCAAAGATCCCACTGCACGCTGGCACAGGGCTGAGGCATGCCGTCTGGTGTGCACAGGGGTGTTTGCTGCAGGCTGCCCGCTCTGGGTACCTGTGGCTACTGCTGCATCAAAATCCAGGATTAGCTCTGTGATACAAGTTCAGCAGGTGCCTTCCAAGGTCACCCAGCTCCCTGAGCCCCCCTGACCACCTCCTGTACCCACTACCCCTGCTCAGGGCTTGCCCATGCTCGTGGCTGCAGCTTTTCAGCCTCCAGCGCTGGCTGCTCTGTCAGCTCTGCTGGAGGGGGGACAGGGGAGCAGCTCTTGTCCCCACGGGGCACCTCTTCTGCTGAGCCTGCATTTTGGTGCTGCTTCTCCTCCAGGCGTAACTCTGGAGCTGATCCCCAGGCTGCTGACCCAGCACGGGGACAGGAGCAGGCAAGGACAATGGCTGGGGCAGGGATGCTGACTGGTCTCCCCAGAGGAGGGCAAGAAGGTGTGGTTAGATATCAAGTAGTGGAGCTGGAAAGAAGACAGGGTCACAGATAGAGGAGGAGGAGGCAAGAGGCCAGCTGAGGCATGGGGGGTCTTGCTGGCTCCTCAGACAGGCTGCAGGAGACTCGGTAGAGAGAAGGGGCTTGAACTCCGCATCAGGGTGCTGTGGGGACTCAATACTGGAAGTTTTATGTCTTGAGCCCTTCTGTACCCACGTTTCAGGCTCTGACTCTATCCTTGCTCTTTCTCAGTGGCTTCTCCTGCTGTCCCAGGCAGCTGTCAAGTTCCTTGCTTGCACCTTCTGGTTTGATTTTGGTGGGCCACTTGCTTTTTCCACTTGTTCTTTTGTCATGCCTGTTTTAGAGCTGTATTGATTTCTGTCTTTGCATGACTTCCACAAAAGCTGCTCTTTGCTCCCAGCTGGGGATGCTGCTTTTTGCCATCCCTTCGCTTCCCTTTGAAAACGCTCGCCCTGCTAACCCCTGCAAGCAAGAAGACACCTCAAACCCCTGAGTATGGGTAGATGAAAGGACTGCATGTAGTCCCCAGTGTAAACTACAGCCACTCTGGGTCTGCTGTAGTTTAAACAGCCTCCTCTGAGCTGGCTGTGCCTCATCTACTATCCACCCCCTTCCTGCTAGACCTGGTCCAGAACTGTCAGCAATGTGGTGGGAGCCGAGGGGGGGCTCTTTTGGGTTTGATGAAACTACCCTTTCCCAAGGAGTGCACTGGACCATCTCATTTCACTATGGCTTTCACCTGCCCACGTGCTACTCTGGGACCCAGAGACCCCTCCTGGGGATAGAATCGGAGACCACCATGGTACCTGCAGAGTCAGGGTTTCTGCTGACCTCCTGTTGCCTTTGGGGAGGCAGAGGAGAGCTAGGCAGGGATTGCACATGCTCACTGAGGTTGAACTGTAGCCACCACCTTGGCCAGATGAAGAGGTGGAACTGGGAAACTGACCTGCTCTGCGAAGGATCGTGGCTCTCAAGAGAAGGGGACAAAAACCAGGACCTGGCTGGACCCGGCTGGAGATGCCAGTGCTACAGGAGAGCGCGTGGGTTGCTCAGTAGTTGCTGGAAAGATGTCCTCTCTTCCTTCTCCCTGCAGGCAGGAGCCCCCTGAAGCCCTGAGGGCAGAAAGCGAGAAGACTCATTGCTTTCTCCCTGAGCTGGGGCAGCCTGAGCCGCCTGACAAGGTGGTTGCATCCAACACACATAGGCGCCATCTGCTCTGGTGTGATGCTGCCTGTCCCTGCTGCCCCCACCTCCCCCCTCCGCTGCCTGCTCCAGCCGGGCTCCGAGCATAGCCGACAAGCCAGGCACGTTAAAAACTTAATGCAAAACTAATTTGCCAGCCATAAACAAGCGGCAAAGGCTTCAGTGCGTTTTCTGCCCGTTTTATTCGGCTCCCCCAGTGGGGGATGCGTGTCTCCTCTCTCTGCCGAACGAGCTCTGACTCACCGGCACTGCGATCGGAGCATGGCACGTGGGGCTCCTCCAGGGAGGGGGCAAGGGGGAAGGTTGGGGGGGGTCTGCAATGGAGGGAGCCCCTGCGCACGCCCCATGAAGGGGCTAAGGCGTGGAGGAGGGGGGCTGGCACAAGCATCTGCTTCTGGCTGTGAGAGGAGACCTTCAAAGAAGATACCACCACCAACACAAGCCAAGGCAGAGTTTAGCCTGGGAAGCTCTGGGGCCACCCCCAAAGTGTGTGTACGGGCCAGAGAGTTAGGGACACAGGAAAACTCCAGAAAAGGCACCTCAGGAGGTCTCAAGTCAAACTCCTGCTCAAAGCAGGGTCAGCTATGGGGTCAGACCAGGTTGCTCAGGGCTTTATCTAGTTGGGTCTTGCAAAACTCCAAAGATGGAGGATACCACAACATATAGCTTTTTCTCCTTAAATAGTATCATCAGGTCCAATTACCAGGACTATGAACTGTGTGGGGAAGGTGGGCCTCTTGCTGTCAGGGCAAGGGTAGGGTGAGGCATGGGAAGGGACAACTCCTGATTGCCATGGTGGCTACGCTTCATGTCTTGCTCAAGAGCAAGGCTAGAAGGATGGTGGGTCCCTACAGCTGCAGGCTGAAACTAAGAGCAGGATTTGAGGTTGGGCATATTCTTGGCATGGCTGAGGCAATGGATGGGCAATATGTGCCTCTGGAGAGCCCCACCAGTGTCCTGGGGCACTGCATCCAGCCTAGGATGGGTTGACAGAGAGAGACTGGGACAGTTTGTAGAAAAACAGGAGAACAGGCTGGAAAGCTTGTGTGTGAAGAGAGCATGAAAGAGCCTCGTGTCTGGCTTGGCTAGATGGAGGCAGGGCAGCAGGGTGCAAATACCCAGGGCAGGAGGGAGAAGAGGGATGAAGCTAGAGAGAAAGGGTGACAGTGGGTGGGAAGCTGCCTGGTAATCCCAGGTCTGAGACTGCAGAATCCTCCCTGGAAAGGAAGTGGAAAGCTTTCACATCAGCCTGGACAAAACTCCGGGGGGAATCAACTGCCATCAAGCTGCCAGGGAGCTGTGTGCCTTTGGGGGGTGCACGTGGCGTGGCCTCTCCCCGGGCTGCTGCGGGCAGGGCGGCAGCGAGGACAGACCGGGTGACATCTCTAGAGGACTCCACTCTTCACGTGATGCCGGTGACTCACCGGCACCTCAGAGCTAAGTGGCAGCCAGGACATGCTGGCTGAAAGGTCTGTCCCCGGGAGGGAGATGCTCAGAGGGGACGTGGGTGAGCCAATCCTTCGGGATGCGCCGCGGAGGCGTCTGAGCTCCACTCCCAGCTCTGCTCAGCCCTGGTGAGCAGATGAGAGCCTTCTGCACTGATGGGTGGTGTCAAGTCACCCCAAAAAGTATCATCTGAGAGCCAAGACTGTTCATCATTTCTTGCACTTCCAAAACAGCAGGACCCACAGACGGGAGCCTGCAGGGCCTGACCGTTGCTTAGCCCTCTGGTCATCAGGTGCTTCTGCAAAAAATAATGCTTTAGGGTCATTTAAAGCTCTAGATCAGCACTGACATTTGTATTTCTGCTTATATCCACACAGTCAACATGTAGATGCACGTTTAAGATTAGTATGCACATAGAAATGCAGCAATTCAATATAAACTAAATACCGGTGCATTATACTAAGTGCATATTAATCCAAAGCACTTGGTTATTTCTGCATAGCTATGTACTGAACGTGCGGTGAAGTATTTAAATTTGTAGCACCTATTACTACTGACTCACGTTAAATCGTATATTTATCAGAACTGGGATTTTTTGACATATATAATATACCATGAGAAGTCTTCCAAAATCTTCTTCCCCCCTAGTTAACGTGCCTGTGATATGGGGTCAGCGTGGGTCAAGTGCTTGGCATGTCCTGTGCCCGCGCTGAACGGTGGAAGAGAAGACCATTTTATTTTTGGCACAATGTCAAATTGCGCCCACTTGATACCTGTCATCTAAAGAGCGAGGATGGATGTCACTGCGATGGGTGAGGCTCTGAAATAGCAATGCCACCTCTTCCTGCCCCCACGGGCACATTCCTGCCACGGTGCTGGCAGGGGAAGTGTTACCGTGGAAATCCTGGAGGTGGAGGCTTTGGGATTTCCCTGCTGTCATTTTTATGCTGGATCAATCAGAGCAAATGCAGTTGTAATTATTTCTTTACTGTACTCCTGTGGCAGAACAGTGTGTGTGTTGGCCCGCTTCTGCCCCCGGAGCACGCCATCCATCCACACGCAGGGGCTAGACCTGCTCTGGGGGATGCGGCTGCCAGGGACCGGTGAGTGAGGCTGGGGGCACGGGGGCTCGGGAGGGCAGTTCCAGGGCTGACCTCGCTGCAGGAGGTCTGTACAGCAAAGCCGTGCCCTGCCAGGCTGCCGGGCAAGGTTTGCAGGGGAGCAGCACCGAGAGAGCAGGCAGAGCCAAGCCCTGGTGCCCCAGGGGCTGCAGGGAGGCTGTGGGGCAAAGACCCTGCCTCGAGGAGTCAAAACGCTCAAAGAGTGGGAGACAAACTCAAGAGAAGCAGCACCTGGGAAAAATCCCACAGCAAGGAATAGGCTTCAGCCACAGAAACTTTATGGTCTCTGGCAAAACCTCGCAAGCGCTGGGCAAAACCCGGCCCCATCCTTTCTTGCATGCCTGTGCCTCCGTACTGGGCTGCTGGGCACCCCGAGCCTCCTCGCTACCCTCCGGCAAAGACAGGGCACCACACTCCCTCCTGGCAGTTTATAACCTGTACTGTAGCCCTGGGGGTGCCAGCCAGGATGGATTTAGCTGCCTGTGGTCCAGCATGGTGGCATTCAGACTGTCCTGTCTGCCACCATGGGTGGTACCCGCGATGCAGGGCAGCTCTGCAGACCTTGCTGGTCTTAGGAGGGCTTGAATCAGTGAAGCTCCAGCCCCACAGCACGGTCACGCAGAGCCAAGGTGCAAGCACGTCTGGGATTCAGGGGAGTAACTGCTTTGTCCCAGCTGCCTTTCTCGACCGCTGTCTGGAAAAGTGAAGGATAATGTGCTGAGGCAGTTGGTGATGGATGGCAGGGCGAGCCCAGAGATGAGGAGACGGATGGTACCGCTTGCAGGAGGAGCAGGAGGGAGGCTGAAAGGCAGGGGCAGCCCACGGCTGTCAGAGCCATGCAGAACCGCTGACGCGGACCCTCGGCAATTGCAGCAAGGTCTCGGGAGGCTGGAGGTGTGGGGGAGAGGAATAGCCACAAGGTGGGGAGGAGGTGGAGAAGCAGAGCTGCTTGGGTTAAGTTGCCTTTGCATCTTCAACTTTGTCCCCATCCTGAGAGGAGGGTATGGGGTGGGAGAGGAAGGAATGCCACCCTCCTGTGTCCACTGCTCCCCAGGAAAATAGGCTGCCGTGATATCCGCTCCTGGGTGAGTCATTGCCACATTTGTCATTACCAGGTTAGCTGAGGCGTCAGGGTGGTGGGAGGCAGCGGCTGTCATCTGCCTCTGGAGAGAGCTGAGCTGGCAACCCCCCAGTGCCCCCTCCATGCTGAACCCAGAGGGGGTGAAGCACCACCACCAGTGGAAGAAGGAGGAAATCCCAGAGGACAGCATGTCAAATCACCACTCTGCACAGACCCTGTGGAGTCTGCGCCTCCAAAGTCCCCGCAGGGACATTGGCAGCTTGGTACAGCAGCGAATGGGAGCAGTAGAAATATCTGAGAGGCTGCTTAGATCCCAATCCCAGCATCTTCTCACTGAAGGTGTGGGAGACAAGGTGGGGCAGGGTCTGTCCCGCAGCACTGAGCTGCTCTGTCATCCCAGAACATCCCGCCACGAAGGGGCCTCCTCCCTGGGGTACAGAAACACCAGCGGCTTGGAAAGAGGGACAAGAAAGAGGGAAGGGGTGGGGACCTGAACCACCTTCTCAGGCAAGCAGCAATTACAGCCTGCCCCAGGAGGCTGGAGAGAGGTGGTGTTTGCTCCCACGTAGCACACCTTTAATTGTGCTTAGTGCTTACAGCATGAGTGGGGGCTTGCTTTCATTTTGATGGGCAAAAAAGTGCAAAGGAGCAGCCTTTCTCTCTCCGAAGCATCAGGCAGCTCCTGAGCCTGCCTCCTGCTTGCGAGCTCTCCCTTTTCCACAGGGCTACAAACCAGGCAACGCTTGTTGGGTGCAAAGAGAGACAGCGAGTCCATTACTGTCCACAAGGCACCTGCTGTTTCTGTCACGTCTAACCAGCTCCATGAGAGGAGTGAGTGGGAGAGTCTTGTTTCTGCAGCAAACCCCGTTTCCCAACAGCAGAGACAAATGCAAGCTGTATCCGAAAAAATGGCAGGGGGAAAAAAAAACAACAAAACTAATGTGTTCTTCCAGTCAAGGGCTGTGCTACATCCCAGAGCAGCTCCCTTCACAGCTATGGGGGACCTGTGGAAGGACAGGAGACACCCAAAATGTTCCCAAACCCACCAAAGAGCAAACTGCCACACACACACACACACATACCCTGTCTCTTATTCAATGAGGGAGAAAAGCCATGTGGTGGGACCTAGAGTTTCAAGCATCGTCCTCTGCTAGAGTCACAGCTGAGGTTTTGGTCCAGCAAAGTGGGGAGAGGTAGCCCCTGGGAGGCACTGCGGCCAGCACGCTGTTGGCTTAAACACGAATCCACCGCAGAGGGAAAGTGGGTCTGAGCAGTCTCCGCTCAGCTCACTAACAGGTTAATTTGATTCCTCGTTTAGTCAGAGCAGAAGGAAATTGTGGGCTCCCACCCGTCCCTTTGATCTGTTGTGGTTGCTGCAGGCACTTGTCTCTTTCTGCAAGGACTACATTCAGAGACCCCAAAAGCTGCTGGTTGTTTGCAAGGCGACATGCTGGAGTGGGGTGAGATGCAGTTTGGAGAAGGGCCTGGAAAAGCCCCTTTCTCCTGGCAGGGCAGCTGTGGGAGAGGAGTGCCATTTTGTGAGCAATTAGGGCATCCTTCCCCACCTGGCTCCTGTTCAGCTTGCCCCTCCCTCCCCAAAAGGCTCATCAAGGCCAAAGCACCAATTTATTTTGCACATCAGTCCTCCTAACCCTGCTTGGGGCTGCAGCAGCAGCTCCTCCTCCTCTCCTCCCGGGCTTACTTATCATCAAGGGCCCCTGGCTGTCATCACCCTCTGTACAAAGTGCTGCGGTGGACCCAGGTTTCCCTCTCCCTGAGGAAGCAGAGGCACGGTGAAGGTTAGTGCTAGAATGACCCATTCCCATCTCTGTGTCTATTGGGGAGCATCTAGGCTGGGGAAGGGGAAAGCCATTCCTCCATGGGCTGATGGAAATGGGTCTCTCCTGCTTGCCTAAAGCCCGGGAGAGGTTGGGCAGAGAGCACCATGGTGCTGGCAGGTGGCACCGGTGCCTTTTGCAGCTGTGGAGCTGTGTCTTTGTCCTATGTGCCACAGCTGCCATCAACCTGGCAAGTCCCAACACAGGCACCATGCCATGCCCGCAGCTCTCAGCGCTGCAGGCTGTGGCTGTGGGGTTCACCTGCCCGAGCGCCGGGCAGCCCGGGTCCATCTGTCTGTCTGTCCGTCCTGCCGTTGCCAGGGCCTCGCCGCACACGCTTTGGGGGAGGTGGGGTGCAGCCATCCGAGCGTTGTTGGTTTATTTTGCAGGCGACGATGATAATTTTTCTGCCTGCTGCACGCTCTTTAATTAACAGCTCAGAGGATGTGGGGCGAGAGGCGTAATGAGCGCTCCGTTTGCATATCAAAAGGCAGCATCATTAATATCCCCCGGCTGGCAAGAGCTCTCAGAAGGCAGGCGGGTCGCAGGCAGGGATGCTGGCGGTGGCTGAGGCTGAAAGCCCTCTTCGGTGTGCGAGGGGCCGCGGTGCCGGAGGGCACGTGGGTTTGCGTAGGTGGGCAACTGGGTGGTGGGCACCAGTGGGCAACCTCCCATCGCAGGGTGGCAAGCAGAAGGGCTTTGCCAAGGCAGGCTGGATAAAAGGCCAGTTTCTAAGCAAAGGGGTAGCTGGCAGAGGATTTTTGGTTAAATTGCTCAAATACAGCAACAATCCCGGGCTGCTCGGTAGCAGCTCCTGTTCCTGACTCTCCTGCTGGGCTGGAGGAGTTGTCCCTGGACGACCCCTCGCTGGCCGGTGCCGGTGGCCCTGGAAGGCTGCGCTGAAGTGGCTGATTGTTCAGATAAAGCTTATCCTGTTACCCAGGCTGTTTGTCGCCGTATGGCATTTGCACAGAGAAGTCCCTGTAGATCTCAATTTGGCTGTGCTCAGCCAGCAGGATTAAATGTTCCTTTGCTTCTCTCTCTCTCTCCTGCATGGAGGAAATCAGCTACCCGGGTGATGGTTTACTCCTACACATGCACTCGTCTTTCTTTCCTTAACTCTCTTCTAATTAAATATGAAAATTTCCCATGGGATGGGGGAGATGGCATGCCAGGGCATCCTTGGCTCTCCCCACAGGTCTGGTCACAGAGTGCTCCCTGGGAGCCTGTCCTTGCCAGGCTCCCGAGGCTTTTTGTCAGCAAAAGGCTTGTTTTGGGTACTTGGGCTAGCCCATCTACTTAGCTGCGGCCAGAGGCTGAGCAGGCAAGCCCAGGTGGGACTGGTGTGGCCGGCACTTGCTTTCCCTGCAGCAAAGCTGAGGGAAGTCTCTGTGGGCTTTGCAAAGTCCTAGGATGAGGAATGTGATGCCCAGGATTTCTTCTGTTCTGGTCCCACTTTCTCTCAGCTCCTCCTGCTTCTGTACAGGCTGAGTTTGCGTGAGTGACTTCACCCAGGTGCCCTCAAGGAGATGAGGGTTTGCAGCCTCTAGAGGAGGGGGCTGAAAGAATTTCTAGAGCCTGATTAATTTTTTTTCTTTTTCCCCTCAACATCCAGTTAGGGGTGGCACACCAGACACTGAGAGATACTGTAAGGAGCAGGTTTTATGGGGGACAGGAGCACTGGTTAGGTGGCAGAACACATTACCAAAGGTACTTCTGCCCCCCAAGTTCATCATCCGTGGTGCAAGTTGGCAGAATAAACTGATTTCTGTGTTCCACCTAGCAAACCTTGTATGAAGGCCAACCAAGCAAATGTACATTTAAGCCTAGCAGGTTGCAGGGCAAATTTACTATCAGATTCCTCTAAGCCAGTTAGAGGTGGAACAATACAATGATCAAATTAAGGGCACAATTAAGATTAAATTGATAGGTCTGAATGTTCAAGTGCCAAGTGAACACAGCAGGTAATCACATCAAACGCTAAGGCTGATATTAGAAAGGATGACACGGTGTTCATCTTCCTTGCGCTGCGAGAGTCGAAGAAAGAGCTGAATCACTTTCAGGAGGGGCTCCAGCCAGCGTTGTGTGGGGATGGAGCCAGGGAAGGAGCTGTGGGACATGCAGGTCCCTAAGATCAAGCGCCTGCTGCTAAGGGAAACTCCTGACACCAGTCCTCTGCCTCCTTGAAGCTGAGGCAACCCAGGGTGGGGTGGCATGGAGGTGGTGCTAGACCATTTTTGCTCCTTGGGTTTGGCCGTTGAAAGGACGCACACGGTAGAGCAAAATAGAGGTTAAATGAGTATAAGTTTGAAGAGCTGTTGATTAAGGCCACCAAATGCTTCCTTGGATTGACAGGTCTTTACAAGGTGGTGTGTATTGACACCGAGCACTTGAATTTTAGCATTTTCCTCCTGTCTATCGAGCCAGATACTCACTCCCTGATGTGCTGCCTTCCTCGTCTGCCGGGATCAGAGCAAAAAGCCCATGTAAACAAACTTCCCTGCCATCCCAAAAGATCTCGCTTCCTTCTCTGGAGGGTTTGTTGGGGTTCTTTTGTTTTATTTTGTTTTGTTTCTTCCAGCAACGCTGCCCGGTCCGTAGTGCTTTTTCTTGAGAAGGAAAGGAGCTGCTGCCCATAAAGCACCACAGGAAGGATGTATATCCCACGTGGGGCCTGTGGTAGTTTGCGATTGGCAGCATGCATTGCTTTGGTGAGCAGATGTCTAGGAGGAGGAGGAGGAGGCGGCCAGGAGCTTCCTTCACTTGCATAGCAAGGTCCTTGGTACACCTCCTGTTTTGGAGATCGCTTTCCTGAGGAGCATTTGGCAACCTGTTTGTGCAGCAGGAGGAAGGGTTAACCGTGAATATCGCCGCTAACGTGTTTGACCAGAACCCAGGGGCTCTCGATGTTCAAACTCCAAAGGAGGAGCTGTTACAGTGTGTGGCCCGCACAGGTGCTGGCTGCTCCTCAGTCCTCTCCCTCATCACTGCCTGTTATTTACTCCCAGTGCCCCGTTCCCTTTCCCACAGGTCCAGGGGCAGCCAGCCATGCCTGTCGGCAGCGTTGGCACACACGTGTGTGGCATTAGGTAGGAGAAGAGGCTTCTTCCCCAGGCTGGGGGGGGGACACGGTGGTCAGGGCGGCCAGCACAGCACCACTGTTTGGGGAGAAATCCTGATCATCCTTGGGTTTTTTTGCCAGAACTGTTTAATTGAGTTTCCTCAGGGAGAAGCATTTCCATCTAATTCAGCTCTTAATTAACCCCGTGCACCCCAAAGAGGCTCTGCAACCACTTGTAAATTAAATATGAAAAGCATTATTTATCTAGGAATAGCAGCCTAATGGCTGCAGCTCTGACGTTTATAGTTGCTAATGATGATGGATCTGGGAGAGAGAAGTTGGGAAGGGAGTGGAAGGGAAGAGTTTCTTCTCTTTTAAAAGACACAGAGACAGATGTGTAAGGGCCATGTTCCTGGGGCACAAGTGGACTCTTCCTTTGATTAAAAATGAATGTGAAAGGAGCACGAGGAGGCTGGAGGAATATATGCCCGGTGTAATAACCTGCATCCTATACCGTGTTTGGCAAGGTGACCTGTGGGGCTGATGTCTCTAGGCTTGGGGGAAAGGGGACAGTCGAATCTGCTTGCTGCAAATGGGAAACAATTTTGTGGCTGAGAGGAGCCAAAGAGAAATGCCAGGAGCCTTTCAACCTTTCCCGAGGAGAGGGTGAAGGGGAAAGGTGCCAAGGGCTGATGGACTTGCCTCTTACCCTGGCAAGCCCATCCATCTCTGAGCCTGGCTTTCACCCCCAGCAGGGTGACCACAGAGTTCCCTTGCTCAAGGCAGGCTCTGTTTGTCGGCATCAAAAAAACCCCATGGTCATGAGCAGAGCTGCCTCTTGAAGGGGGCTCAGAGGATGAGAGGAAGCAGGAGAGCAGCAGGTTGGGGCTGGGGTGGGCAGGGGCAGGCTGGGGAGCTGCCGGCACGGCCGGGGTGCCAGGGCTGCGTGTGAGCCGGCTGGGGATGGAGCAGCCCCGGGAACCTCCGGCTCAGCGTTTCCTTAAAGCTTTCCGCTTCCTATTTTGTCTCCGCTCGAAGGTTTTTGTCCTGTTTCGGGAAGCTGCCAGCCTTTTTAGCACACGCGAGGGCTGAAGCCAGCTGCCTGCCTTCTCACGCAGGGAGGTTTCCTCCCGGTGCAGATGGAGGACATTCCCGGTGCGGCGGTTCCCCCGGGGGCTCGGCATGGCTGGCGTTGCCAGGAGCGCTGATGGGTGTACAGCAGTCACTCGGACCAGGATGGAGGTGGGGATAGTTCAGATGGGGTGATGCGGGCCAAATCTGGGGCAGTTGCCCTGCTATGGGATGCTCTGAGCTGAAAAGCCTTAAGACTGTCAAAAGTTTGCAGGTGCAGGGTGCCGAGGAGGAGGGTTTCTGCTCCTGAGAGCTTTCCTTGTGCCCCCCTCCCGTCAGACATTCATCAACCTGTTCAGCAGAGCAAAATTAACTCTTGCTAGCAAGGCCCAGAGAGGTTGGAGGGGATCTCGCTGCCTCTGGGTTGATGCAGTAGCTGGGGGCAGGGTAAGGAGCAAGGCTGGCAGAGCGGGCATGGGGCGACCTGACCCCCCCGGAGATCTGGCAGACACAGGGTAGCCAGAGCCCCAAGCACAAAGCTTCCCACAAAACATCACCAGTAGTAGCGACGCTCTGGGTTTCATTGATATCTGTGCATATATCTAATCCACGTTGAATCTCATTGAGGTTCTGGTCTCAAACAGCTATTTCCTGGGGAAAAAAAACCACCATTTTTTAATCTCGCATCGGGTGAAGTGGCATTTTACTGCCTTTTCCCTGCATCTCACTGACTAGCCTCCTGCTCGGCGACAGGGAAAACTGGGGTTTCCCACCTTCTCTCTGCCAGTTGTTATTTTATAAGCCTCCCCTGTGCTTCCCCTCCCTGATAGTTATGGTCCCCATCCCTTGGGCTCCCTGCTCCTCTCAGTGGCCTCCTGCAACTCTGCTGAACTCTTCCTGTGGCACTCTGCTCGTCCCTGCTACTTGCCACGTGTTGCCCACCCCGTCTCAGCTGCATTGAGGCTTCGCCGGCCGCTGCTGCACCTGGAGCAGGGAGCACGGATAGAGCTGTTCCCGGGGCAGCCCTGGCCTCCTCTGGGGATGGTACAGAACCACATTTTTATGCTGCAAAGTGCATTTCTTTGCATTTTTCAGCGTCAACGCAGTTTGTCACCGTGGTACCCATCCATACAGTACCTCTGGGGCTCTCTGAAGCTCCTTGCTGCCTCCTGTGCTCATGAATCACCTGAAGAAGTTTGCGTTTCCTCCTATCTCCTGCCTCCACTTCTCCATCCAGACCATTAATAACACCCTTGCACAGCAGGAAGCCTAGCACACATCCTGACTCTACTACTGCTTATCTTTTGCTGTTATAAACCCCAACTATTTATCCTCTTCGGTTTGGGATTCTTTGCCAGTTTCCCATACAGGAAAAGACAGTGCCTTTTCTGCGCCCCCCCCTACCGCCCCCAAACTAATTACCTTTTTTAGCAGCTGTCTGGACAATCTTTTGTCAGAGGAGCTCTAAATAAATAGCCACTTCGTTGTTTTGCATCCGCCGCTGGGCTGATACGTTCAAGGAAATCTGGGGGATTAGTGAGACACGATTTTCCTCCGAGACACGCACACTGGGCTGTATTATGAGATGTTCTGTTTTTAATTATCATTCCAATCAATTTGGTGCACACAGATGTGCAATTTACTGATCTGTAATTCCCCAAATTACCCCTGGAGGCTTCATTTTTATTGTCAGTGTAACATTTGCTACCAACTATCTGTTGTTTGTTTTTTGGGGGGGGAAGGTTTTCTTCTTGTTGTTTTTTTGTTTTTACACCTTTAGCCATCTGCTCTCCAGAAATCCACTTTGGCTCATTTTTTTCTTTCTTGTTACCTGCTGTAATTTCTTGTTGCCAGGCGAGGTTTTGATTTCCCCACTTGGGAGTACCTTCCATGTGCTGCAACCGAGCTGCAGGAACCCAGAGTCTCTTCTGGGCTCTGACAGTCTGACTCTGCAGTCAAACCCTTTCCGCTATAACCCCATCTGGGTTTCCCCACCATAGCAGGCAGACGCCAATCCCACTGCAGCTCCAGGTATACAGCTTAATTAATTAGTGCTTGTAGAGCACAGTCAGGAGTTGCCGGGGAAGACGAACGTGTCATAAGTGCCCTCTTTACGGAGACAGGTAATTGCCCCTTTTGGGGAGATGCCAGAGTGGGGTGGAGGCAGCTCCTGGGGCCGGCACAGCTGGACCCTCCATGGGAAGGGAGGTGGTCAGCTGCAGCTCCTCGAGGAGACACAATTTCCTCTCGGGGAAGTAGGAGAGCAAAGCCAAGAAACAGTGGGATGTAGGAGTTCATATCTGGCCAGAGAGCCTGCTCTGCCACCTGGGGCACATCCCCTGTGGTTCCAGCCTGGCAAACCTCTCTCCTGGCCATCCCTGGACATCGTTGTGCCCATGCTGCCCAGGAAAGGCCTCTCCACATCACAGCTCTGCATCTGTGTCCTCAGGGCATGCTGACCCCAAGTGGCTCTCCCCATTCCCTCCCGTGGCACAGCTCCCTGGCCCCATGCTCAGAGCTGGCATCCTCCAGGGTATGCTTCATCGCGCATGGGGTGTCCCGAGTCCCGTGAGGTGCTGCAGCCCTCCTCCGCTTTACTCTGCGGGTGCTTAATTTCACTGAATTTCACTGAATTTTTAGAGTTGGAAGGGACCATAAAGATCATCTAGTCCAACTCCCCTGCCGAAGCAGGATTGCCCAGAGCATTTCAGAGCATGTTACTCAGGACTGCATCCAGGCGGGTCTTGAAAATCTCCGGAGACGGGGACTCCACAACCTCCCTGGGCAGCCTGTTCCAGGGCTCTGGCACCCTCACCGTAAAGAAGTTTCTTCTCATATTTGAGTGGAACCTTCTATGTTCCAGCTTGTGCCCATTGCTCCTTGTCCTCTCACTGGCCACCACTGAAAAGAGTCTGGCTCCCTCCTCCTTCAACCCACCCTTCAGATACCTGTAAGCATTGATAAGGTCTCCCCTCAGCCTTCTCTTCTCCAGGCTAAAGAGCCCCAGCTCTCTCAGCCTTTCTTCATAAGGGAGATGCTCCAATCCTTGAATCATCCTCGTTGCCCTTCGCTGGACTCTCTCCAGTAGTTCCCTATCCCTCTTGAATTGGGGAGCCCAGAACTGGATGCAATACTCCAGTTGTGGCCTCACCAGTGCAGAGTAGAGGGGGAGAATGACTTCCCTCGACCTACTAGCCACACTCTTCCCTATGCAGCCCAGGATTCCATCGGCCTTCCTGGCCACAAGAGCACACTGCTTGCTCATTGTCATTTTAATTATTAATAACAAATCCTTCCAGCCCCGCTCTGATGCAGGGAGCCACAGATGAGCTGGTAGCCTCTTGGGTCCCCCATCTGGGGCCAAGGTGAGGGAGGTGGGGGAGCTTTAAATCCAGTCCTTGTGATGATGTGGGACCTGGGCTGCCAGCGCTGCTGGGAGCAGGGGGCTGCTGAAGAGGGAGATTTAACAAGCACAGCGACCTGGTCCTGGCAGTGCGTGCTAGGCTGGAGATAATCTCCATTTAATTCTCTTCCAGATAATCCAGTCTTGGATGTGGTCCCATGCTCCCTGACCCCTTAATCCTATTGCCGCAGAGCCTGTTTAATGGGGAAGCTGGTGAGGGCTCCTGTGAAATGGCTTGGGACATCCCCCTGGCCCCTGGCTCTTTGTCTGCCCGTCTTGCCTCCCCCATTCCTTCCCGGCGTGGATCTGGCACCAAAATTCCCCCTTTCTCCCTGTGTGGCCTCTTCCCAGCTCTCCTTCCTCTGCTCTGGCTGAAAGAGACCGTCAGCTGCCCAAAAAGCGAGGAGCAGGCAGGGAAGGGGGACCCGGCTCCCAGCCGTGTTTGCCAGGCAGCTGCGAGGTGATCGGTCTGGGAACACAAGGCAGGTGTGCCAGTTTTGCAAGCCTTGCCCTGCTTCGGAAAGGGGTGGCTGTGATGGACATGGTGGGGAAGGGGGGAGCAGAGCAGCCCTCCCTTGTGCCTCGGCTTTTGGGAAGGGGGCTGGTGCGTGGGGAAGCGCCCGGACAGCAGCGGTAAGGAGAGTGCCGAGGGGAAATTTGGGTTGTAAAACTTAAAGCGAGATCTGATGGAAGGGGAAGCCGGTTTTATGGTATGAAATCTCTTAGTGAGTTGATCTGACGTACTCAGCCTCTCCGACTCGTGGACACTGTGACCTGTGTCCCCAGGTGATCCCCAGGGTGATGGGGGATGTACATGGAAGAGAGGGGACGCGGCCATGTGTCCAGGCTTCCTCTGGACAAGTGAATAAAGCCAGTTTTCAGGCAGATTTCTCTTTTAGGAGTGGTCTTTTGCTTCTACCTTGCTGTAAGGCAAACAGAAAGCCGTCGTGCTGTGCTGTGCTGCAACCCTGCTGCTGTCCTCCTTGCTGGCCAGCAGGTTGCCCGTCCTGGGGGGGCCAGCGCAGAGCATGGCCACCTTGGCTGGGTCCTTCTTGCTTTGGTTAACTGGAAACGCAGCCAGCCCTTCCCCACCATTCATGCTGTTGCTTACACATATGTTTGCATTTGCATTTCCAGGGGAGAGGGGTTGGAAACGTTGACCCAGAGGGTGCAGATACACATTCATGCTACTAAGGCTTACTTGAGTGGTTTCCCTGGGTTCTCTGCAGCTCAAAACCTTCCTCAGGGATGGGTTATCTCTTTGCGAGGGGTCTGTGTTAGCTCAGCCGGGTGGTGCTGGCCACATCTCCTGGTGACCTGCCAGGGCTTGCTGGGTCGTCGCCAGCCCGTGGAGGACTCTGACCCTTCTTTGTGGCTGTAAAAGCTATTTGATGATGAACAAGTTGTTCCTGGGAGGCACACAGTCAAGCAGTGTGGTCCTCAGGGGACATGAGCCGTGCCTGACTGATAGCCTGCACTCCCTTGTTGGCTTCCCACCACCCTCCTCTGAAAGGCTGGTGGGGCTTGGATGCTGCCGTGCCCAACAGGTTCCCAGCGGGAGCCTCCACCCCCTGCTGAATTTGGGAGTGAGAGCGCAGGTGTTCAGCTCCTTGGAGTCAGACAACAGGGAAACAACCTGTTCCTGTTCCTCTTCATGCTTCCCTGGGCTGACACTAAGGGCAGATTCAATCATTTTGGGCCTGGATAGGAAGCAGAAAGGTGAAGTGTCCTGAATTGCCTGGAAACGGCCATCTTTTTTCTGCATTGCCCGTTACCCTCTGTCCCATCCTCGGTGGGAGCATGACCACAGAGGAGCTGGGGCCACAAGGTGGTAGGTTCAGTGCAGGCTCCGAAGCAGCTCCCGAGATGCTCTTTCCCATCAGCTTTTTCTGCAGTGCCTCTCCTTGGCTCTGCCCACAGAGCTGGAGCCCTACGGAGGTGGTGGCTGGCTCTGCTAAAACCATCTTTTGAACTTAAACTTTTGCAGGGAGACATTTCATCTCTCACTCTTTCGCTCTCACATGCATATTCAGCCAGAGAAAGTGCTCTTCCCCTAAGGTGAAATGCTAGGATATTAATTTTCTGAAGTTCTCGATAAGCTATTGAAGATTAATTTTAGGGAAAGCCGGGGGATATGATGGATTGGAGCCCAAGCCTGCTTAAATATGCAATATTAAAAATTGATCGTTGTCTCTCCTTGTCATACACCCTGCCCCGGTGTCTGGGGCAATCCCACAGTCTGACGAAAAGCCAGGAAAATACTCAATAAGCCCCACGCCCAGCTGAGTGCAGATTTTAATAACTTGTGTTGCCATTATTATTTAAAAAATCACTTTTATGAGTTTCTGTTTTGTTTAATGTCTGGCTCTGTTGTGTGTATTGGCAGCTGGGAGCTTGGGCATCCTCCTTTACCTGCTGGGCTGTGAGACATCACTGCCTGACACAAACTGTGTCCCTGTCCTCCCTGACAGCCCCTGCCGTGGGGCTGATGCTCCGGGTGACTGTGGCCCCGTGGCGAGGGCAGCCTGGGATGGGGTGGGGTGGGCAGGCTTGGCCAGGGCGGCCAGGAGATGCAGGGGGCTGGTTCAGCTGGGAAGACATCCAGGTTACCGTGCAGCATCCGACGAGCTTTAGAGGCCTTCCCAGACCTTGACTGCAGCAGGCAGGTGCTAGGTGCACAGAGGAGAAGTTCCATCTCTTGTTTTTACCTTGCTCAGTGGGGGCTCTGGGGCAGTTAATACCTTTGCATCAACGCGGCATCGTAAGCATTGACTCTGATGTTTCTCACGTGCAGAGAAACAATAAAATCTTGCCAAAATGTTGGAGTTCATCAAAGCAGTGATGAACTCCTACAGGTATTTTTGAGGTTGGCTGTGAAGTTAGGGTCCCTCTGTAGCGTAAGGCCCAAGATGACTCTATCGGGGCACTCAGCAGCAAGGTGAAAGCTCTGTGGGATTCCTCTTCGTCCCTCTCTGGTTGAGGGGAATCCAGGCAAAGTCTACCTGATCCACTCTGATCAGAAAGCTGCAGACATTTTTTTTTTCCTCTCTGCAGTTAATGACTGCGGGAGCAGGGATTTGCTGGCATTTGCACTTCACAGAGAGCTGCGAGGGGAGAAAGCGAGTCCTGCAGAGGGTGCAGGGAGAACAAGAGGCATGGTGTAATCTGGCATCAGGCTTTTCTAGCCAAGTTCCGTTTTCTACAAAGCCACTAGATAAGCAGCGTGGCGATACTGAGATACTGCAGCGACTGATGGTACATAACGATCTTGAGGGCCAGTTTGACCAGTGGCCGCTCCTTTGCTGCCCATCGGGGGTGACTGAGTTGCAGCTGGACTGCGGAGCCTTATGTGCAGGACCCTAAGGGGTGGCAATGTGACCCCTTTTGCCATGCATCCCCTGTGACAGGATTAGCACAAGGAGCCACAGTTGAATACAGAAGAGTAGCGCACTTGAGCAAAGAGTTATTATTTGCCGAAGGTCCAATCTTCCCTGATTTGCACTTGGGCTGTAGTAGCACTTGTCTTAATGATTCATCCGTGCTCTTCATTGCAGCAGGCTGGCAGTGAGGGATGAGTGTGTTTCTGCAGCTCCCGGGGGTGTGCAGGCTGTGCTCTGAGTGCTGTGCTCCTCGTTAGCAGCGCCTGCATAGGGATGTGTCCAAAACAGCTGCCTGGCCAGTCCAAAATCGGTGCCACTCGGCCTCCATGGCTGCACTCAGCGGTGGCCACCTCTTCCTCCTCCACGTCCAGAGGACCAGGAATGGGGAGGCCCAGTAGAAAGTTATGACGAGGGGAAGACCGCATCAGAAGCAAGCCCTAGCTTGAACGGGCAATGAAAAAATGATTGCCAGGGGACAGTGGCATGTTCCCTGCAACCAACACCACCGATGGTGCAGTCACCACTGTTGGTTTTGCTGCACCCTACTTGGAGTTTGGAGCACAGGGGTGGTGGCCACAGCTGTAGTGTGAAACGCGCAGCGATGCTCACTGCTGGTTTCGCTATGTCCAAGATGTGTGACCCAGGGGAGCAGGAGGGATCTGAGCACTTCAAGATCGAAACCCTTCGAGAGGGACTTAGAGCCACAACAAATGCCCAAGGGCCACTTCCAGCCCTTGCCAAAGTCTTAGAGAATTTTGGAGACCTGTTGTCACTGCTGTGCACCACGCATGTGGGTCAGCCACCTTTGTGGGATTGGTTAGTTCTATACAAAACTGAATTTGGATGCAAACTGTGCCAGCTGGCTTGAAGCAAGCACTGAAGAACAGTGGGAGGCACGGATGTTACGCAGGCATTGGTTCTGGGTCACTTCGGATGGTACTAGTTCAAGACACAGCGTTTTTATGATTACATTTAACAACGTAACGGAGCGCGATGCTCCGCAGCGTGACCTCCTTGATACCTGGCAAGTTTAGTAGGTGTGCTAATGATGTGCTCTTGCACAGATAAAACCACCTGCGAGCACCCTGCAGAAATATCAATTCCGTCCTCATATTAGCAGCAGTGGGACTGAGTGCAATGTTGTTTTCCACCATTGGCAAGGCCAGGGAAAGGAAAAAAGACAGCAGGAAAGGGTGAGGAGTGGTGTTTTGGTTTGTGTGTTGGTTGTTTTGCATTTGGTGGAGAAAAAAAAAAACAGTTTTATTTCTGCTTTAAAAATTTATGGAGCCCTTCATTTAATATTTATAAAGTGAATGTCTTGGTGATAAATTACAGGGCAGGCTGCTGCTCATGTAGGAGTGCCCAGTGGGGACTGGGAGGTCCCCCTACATCCAGTCTGCCCACACCCTTTGTCCAGCATCCCTAGGTGTAGCTGAGTTTGTGGGAGTGATAGGGCTACAGGGCTGGGAAGAAGGCTCCCCCCTTCCCTCGGCCATCCTTCATACACTGAGCTGGACACAGAAAGTAGGGCTCCAGGTGAGCAAACATGAGGAGCTCTGGTTGGAGAGAGGCTGGGCTGCCACAGGGTAAGACGACGAGTGTCTCAAGGTGACCTGAGCATCCTTGGAAAACCAGGCTGGATCAATGCAACCAATCCCCCTAATCATTTCCTCTCCGTCAAAGCACGGAGCAAAACCCCTGAGCACACAGGCAGGCCCTCAGCCTCATGCCACAGTGTCCCAGGGACCAGCCAGGAGCCCAGGGACCCCCATTTGGGAGAGGGGAGCCCTTCCTGGTGGATGGGGACCTGTAGGACCCCTCTCACGCCTTGCTGGTGTGCCAGAGCTTGCACCCCAGGGGAAGGGGCACAGGGCAGTGTGAGGTGGTTTCCCCCTGGCCTTGAGGAAAGCACATCTATTCCACGCTGCTTCCCCTGTGCCTGAGATGGATTTCCTGGCAGGGAATGGGGGTAGTGGCCATGACGTGTTACCCAAGCTCTGCCCCAGACCTCCTACACGGCAGCCGCCCATCCCTATGTTTTCGTCCTGCTGCTGCAGGTGTAACACCCCCAGGCTGTGCGACGGTGGAAGCACCAGTGTAGGCAAAATATTGGAAACTACCTGCATTTCAGCTATGTAGTTGACAGCTGCTCTGGATGGGGTTAAATGACACTTCCCCGGGGCATTTCAGGATCATTTGCTCCCTCGCTCAAGCTCCCTAACTAGGCCCAAGGAAGCAACGAGGGAGCGGACAAGGTGGCCAAAAGCAATTTCAGCCCTTCGAAAGAAATAACTGGCATGTAACAGTGACAGGAAATTGTGCAATTAGTACAACAGGGCAATGTCAACAAGCTCTTAACGCCAGTTGTTATGGCAACACCAGAGAAAGCGATGTTGGTGCTGGAAAAATCGAGAGACTGAGAAATAACAGCAGAAGCGGCATCTGGGACAGCTCTGGCTTTGCTTGCGGGGATCCAGTGCAGGCAACATCCCAGCAGCAGTGCCAGGCCATGGCCACCGCCTCGAGGCCAGCACTGGCCCTGTGCTGGGAAGAGGATGGGCAAAGTTAGGGGACTTGGTCCAGCAAGCGAGAAACGGGAGCCATAAGCAGGGACCGGGAAAGGCTTTCCCACCTGCAGCCCCGGGAAGCTCTTCCCTGTGCTGCTGCCCACGTCATCCTTGGACACGAGTGCAGAGCATCAAATGGCTGCGAGCCGGCAGCCCCAGCTTGGCTCGTCATGCTAATAAAGTAGCATTGAGTGAATTGTGTGAGAGAGAATACCGAGCGTTTTTCTGCTAGCAAAATTATGGGGCTTTGGGTCTGGCAGTGCGTCCGCTGATCCTGGGCAAACATATGGCCGGGCATGTTGACATGGCGTGTCTCGTGGGGCTTTGCAGGCAGCTGGCTCCTTTGCATCCATGCCGGGCACAACCAGGCTTTTGTAGCCCCCTGCGTGCCCCCGCTTCAGCCTGCCACCTTGCCCGCTGTGCCCACGGTGGGGCTGGTGCAGGGGAGAGGAGGGAGGCAGAGGGCTGCCCGGGAGGCAGCTTGGTCCTTGCCCAAGCTACGTGGCAGCTGTGCCTGCGCCAGCCCATCCACCTTGCTGATCGAGCCTGGACTTGCCTGGTCATGGGTGGTCTGAGGCTGTCCTCGCTTGGTGTCACCGGCCTGGCTCTGTGCCCCTGGCTCGCCTATAGCGGGGTGCTCGGCCATCCGGAGGGGCTGTGGTCTGTGGGGTGCACGTGGAGGGGGTCTGTGGTACCGTGGGAGAGAGCCATTAATGCTGGAGGTCAGGGCAAGTGCAAGCCTCTGCGATGCTCACCAGTAGAAAGGTGGGGACTTTCTCAACACGCACAAATTTTTCCTCTTGTACCCTGTCCCAAATATGTCAAAATGGAAAGGATTTGATCTCAGCTTACCAGGGTTTACAGCGGCTCGCTCCCTCCCTTCCTCTCTCCCCATGTTCCCGCCAGCCAGGGCAAGTCCCTGCAGCAGGATTCCCCCAGGAGCCATCCAGACTCCTCTACAGTTGTGGCCCCTGGTTTATCCCAGCATAAACCACTGTATTCTCCTTTCTCGGCATTAGTATAACACTCTCGGTACCAAATTTGGTGCCTACAGAACTAAGCAAAGGCTTCAGGTTCCTCCCAGCTCCCTTTTGTGAAACGTTAGATCTTTTCTGGGCAAAAAAAGCCTTTGCAGTAAGAGGAGGAGAGACCGTGCGACGCTTTCAGAGAGAGCCAGAGTCACAGGGAGCGTTGTCCCTTGCAGCTCAGCTCTGTTGTTATGGAGCTCCTGGGTCTGTTCTCAGGCTTCAGAAGCCAGAGGGGCAACCAAGACCCTGACACAGCAGAAGGATGCTGGTCCCGTGAAAGCTAAAAGCATATGGCTTCAAAGAGAGAAACATTCTGAGCCCTTTGGAAAGAGCTGAGCGATGAGAGGATCAAAGCACTAGAGAGAATTGTGCTTTGTTTAAAACTGAGGTCTTATGGCAGCTTTTGAGTGAATCTTAAGAAAACGTAATGGGATCTCTTACAAAACAGCAACGCGAGCCTTGCAGCTGGTACAGTGAAGAAGAGCGAGGACCTCTGTGTGTTATTTGTGAAATGTTATTGCCCCTGTAGCAATAGTTGAGTTAGTCATTCGAGTAATTTAGGATGTTGGTGACTGAGTTTTTGAATGCGAGGGGGTGCTTTTCTGCCAGCTGAGAGCTCTGTGTTGTGCTTCCATCTGGCCAGACAGTAACACCTTTCCTCATTCCATAAAGCATCTTGCCACGGGAATGCTCTTATTGATTTTGTTGGAGCCGTTTGCAGAGCAAACGCTGTAACGTGTCTGTAAGGAGGCACAACTGAGTCCGCAGCGTGGAGGAAGCTTCCATAAAGCTAATGAGCTCCTAATGAACATGGCTGATTACCTGATGCTCTTGCCTGTAAATGCAATAACAGCGTGTGCACGATGGTAGATGGCTACAGCATCGTTTTGCAAAACCTCTAGCATTAATCCTTCCCAAAGGTGGCATAACCATCAGGTCTCTGTTCTTCTGGGCCTGGCAGGGTGTGACGTGGTCCATTGGTCCTCCACTGTGCAAGTCAGAGCCGGGCGATGGACAACGATGGTTCAGCACAGGCAGGTGGGGAAGGAGTTGTGCTGTCTCTGTGCCTCTCTGCAGCTGCCGTGTGCGTTTCGGAAAGGAGAAACCATTCCAGGGAGGTAACGGAGAGCTTTGATGAGCTGATTTCCCATCCCAGCCTGCCTGCTACGAAACATCTGCAGAGCTACAGCATGACTTTCCCTCCTGCCCAACTGGCTAGTTCCTTGCTGGGGACCACACTGAGCATCCCACATTGCCTGTGGCTGTTTGGTCCCTTGCCGGTCTCCTGCCTGGGATCAGAAGTGAGGCAGGAGCAATCCCGTGTCTCACCTTGTCCCCCAGCTCCATCTCATCTTTGCCTTCCTCCTTCTCTTTGTGTCTTGATCCCAAGTTGGCTGCTGGGGTTATTTAGAACTGAGAGAGGGAGGCTTCCTCTCCCTCCTGGTGAATGTGGCCACTCTCTAGCCCATGCTGAGCAGCAGTGGACAGGAGACACTGCAGCCACTCCAAGAGAAGAGATACAGCTTGTTAACCCATTTCTCTTGTCCTTAATCCTAGTGAGGGACTGAGGAGAGCAGGGCTACAATGCCACAAACAGCCCTGAGATGCTTATCCCAACTTGTGGGAAACAGGTCCCATCACCTTCCTCTTGAAGACACTGGGGATGTCCTGCTTCCTTATGTCTATACCAGCTCTCTAGTCTGCATGAATAGACAATGTAAAGTAACTGGAACTTCTGGAGCACAGTTCCTTTGACTTCCTGAGATGCCTACCTTGGGGTGACCTCATGCTTCTCTGGTGGGAATAAGGTGAGATGACTGGGCTGGAGAGGATATAGGACAGGTGTTGCCCTGGGGCTTTTGCAGGATGATTTTGCACCCATGTATGAAGTTGTCCAGAGGCTGCGATGAATGTGCGGATGGGGACAATGATGTCCCTGAATCACTGTCTTCTCAAGGGCCAGGAAACACAATGTCAAAATACATGGTGAAAATGGTGCACCCAGTAGGACTTCTCTAAATGAATGGTGCAAAGGAGGAGCAAAAGAAAGTCTTCTGATTTACCCATCACAATGTATTTCAGCATCCCTGCTTTTGTGCCTCCGAGGCATACAACTCGCCTCCCTCTCCTTCCTCCAGTGGTCAAGGTTTCTGATGTCCTGGCTTTCTCTCTTGCTCCTAGCTCAACTATCCAAGTCTGTTGACTAGCCAAGGCTGATTTCTCCTCCTCCCTCCTTTCTTTGGGTTGTTACTTGGATGATACCTACAGGCAGCGGAGAGAAGGCATGCCTTCCCCCAGCCCTGTCCCTGAGAGGTGTAAGTTTAGCTCCCTTGGCTTCCCCTCACAGTCTTCTCTCTCCTTGGCCATACTGAATATATACCATTTCTGTGCTGTCTCCTTTGATTTCTACAGGGGAAGCCTTTGCCAGCAGTGGATGATTTTTCTCACTCTGCCACGGCAGCTTTGGAGCCGTCGAGATCCCTGGAGACTCAGCAAGTCTTCAAACAGTCACAGGAGCTGAGACCCAGTCTCCTGAGACATCTGAGCACAGCACAGCATCAGCCTTTTGATACAATGCTATCAAGACGTTTCTCTGTATTTCTCTTTTTTGCAAATCAATAGAATGGAGCTGGTTTCCCTCCTGCTGTTGTCGGGGGCTGTTGGAGAAGGAGGTGTTTTCATTTCAGCTCTTGAGTCAAAGAATAAAGGAGGAGGAGAAGGTGGGGGAGAGGAGGCAGGAAAGAAATATCAGAGAGGACGATAAGGGAGAACGTCTGCTCACAGCTTTTCCATAGGGCTGGCCCTCTCTGGGCTGTGGGAGAAGACAATCAAAGGCCGCTTGCCTGACAAAGAGGATGGTGCTGGAAAGCAAAGGCTGAGTGGCTGGAAGTGAATAAGGGTGGGCAGAGGGGCTGCAGGGGCTGGGACATGACAGTGAGAGCCCACACGGGGCCTTTGCACCAACAGAGATCAGGACTGGGCAGGATGGGGATGAAGGAGCCAGATGGCTTTGCTGAGCCTCCGACCAGATGCCTTGGCCCTTTGGCCAATAAACCAGTGTGGCATGAGCTGCTCTCCTCCTTCCACCAGTGCAGGTGAGGTATTGACTTTTCCCCCCTTCCAGCTCTGTGGGGGCACCTTGCTGCACCCGTAATGCCCTAGGAAGCCAACCGCTGGTCTCCCACTAGGCTGTGGGCTCCTGTCCCAGGGTCCTGCGCTCTGCCCTGACATCCCAGCCCACTCTCCGAGGACCCCTTGGCTTGGGACCCACCTCTGCCAGCGCTTCTCAGGTCCCAGTCTCCACTCCTGCCCTGTAACGCTCTCCGTGAGGGGCTGCCACTGGGATAGAACCATTCAGATACAGGGATGCTCCAGGTTGTCTGGAAGAACGCCCACATTGGCCCCGGCTAGTGCTTGCCAAGTGGCTGGGCCTGGAGCAGGATCTGGCTCCATGCTGCCTTGGGTTACAAAGCCAATGCATTATTCCTAATCCCCATCGAGCTCCTTCTTTTGGTTTGGTCTGTGATCATTAGTATAAAAAGTACCTTTGGCAAACAGTGCCCTCCACAGAAGTAATCCTCCCCTCCTGCTTGGCTCAGCTCAGAGCTGCTGCCCCACTGGCTATCCCAGAGCCTTCTGCAGGAGTCTGCTTTGTCGCTGTTCTGGTTTGCCTTGATTTAATCTCTGCCCCATTAAAAGCACTTTGAAATCAGACCACTGCTGATGCCCTCCAGGCACGCTCTGTGTCCATGCAGGCATCCCCTATTTGCTCCTCTGGCATGTCCCTCGGCACCAGCGGGACACAGGATCTTCAGCCAGGCTGCTGCTGACCTTGTGGGGCATCTCAGCAGGGACCTCACCTTCCCCAGGAACTGGCTCGGAAGTGCGGTGCTGCCGATAACAGGTTCTCAAAGTCTTGCTGTATGTGCAGGGAGTGCGTCAGTTGTCACTACCCATATTTCCCATACTTTCCATACTTCTCTGCTGCTCCCGTATGCACACTCTCCTCCGAGCTCCCTTTGTTCTGCCCACAGCATGTTCATTTTGAATTCATCTGTGATTCCTACAGCTCGAGGCACCCAGACCCTCCTGCTCCATCCCCACATGAGAGGGAAGGGAGCAATGAAGGATGTTGGCAGAGCATGGCGCTTCTCCTCCTGCCTCTCTGCACTTGATCCCAGCATCTTGGGAGTGGATCTCACCCTCATCCTCCCCACAGAGGGTCTAAGAGACTTTTAAGCCTCTTCCCCCACCCTCCAACTTTCCACTAATCTGCGGTGCCATTCAACAGCAGACCCAGTGAGGGCTGGGCGAAACTTGTGAGTCATTAATTCAACTGGAACGATGAGCTAATGAGAGGAACTTTGCGAGCTTCCCTCCCCACTTCTGGTTGCTCAGTGCATATTAATCTTCCCGAGCACATGTGCCGGCAGCATCCCCAGCAGCTGAGCACACTGCCGCATGTTTGCTTTATGGGCTGTTGTTCCCCGTGCCCAAGACCTCTGCTTGACTCGCTGTAGTTCTTCTTCCCAGTGAATTTGTTCCAAACCAGATGATTTAGTGGCACGCGGAGACCTGGAGATGGCAGGGGGAGGCCGCACACATTAATGAAGTCCCCATTAGTACTCGTGTGCTGTCGCCTGGGCAGAGGCACAGCTAAGTCCCCAGTTCCTCTTTGCCTGGTGGGACTGAGTGTGGTCCCTCCTTCTGCAGATGGTGAGGGGCTCTGGGGTATGGATTTGTCCAGCCAGGCTGGATGACGGCAATTCAGCTGCTGTGGGGCAACGCTAGCATCGCTGAAGCGTAATTAATTCTGTGTGCTCCCTGGGGGATGAAGGGGAGTTTGAATGCAGAGGCTGTAAAACTCTCCCAGGTGAATGCATCCATCTTGGTTTGAGCTTTGCGAGCTTTCCCAGTTGTATACCTCCTAAAAATATTCCCATGGAGCCACAAATTCCCTTGCAGTAACTGTAAGGCTGCTGACGAATCTCACTTTTCTTAGTTACGTTTAGAAATAGCCCACAGCACCCCTGGGATCCATTGACCCCCGGCCGTAAACCATCAACCTGCAGCCTGTAGAGGAGGGAAACGAGAGGGCAGCATTATGATTTCCACCCAGATAAAGCCGTGCACGCTGAAGGTGCTGGGGCAGCCCGTTAGTCTAAAAACTGCTATCTGCCATTATAAATCTGCCACCATCAGGCCAAGGGTTGTGTGGTCCCTGGGATGCCGGGAGCTTCCCAAGGTGGAGCAGGCAGCCATCCCATCCCCATCAGGCTTCAGCGCAGGACGAGGCTCAGCATGTGGTGGGCTTCACGTGCACGTTGTCTCCAGCACGGTTTTCAGTTTATCTTCTCACTGTAAGTGTTCGATTTCTCTTTAAAGGAGAACTTCAGATGGCGTAGGCAGTGGCTGTCACCACTGGAGGGACAACTGCTGGGTCACAGCCTGGAACCGAGGACAGAAGCAACCCTTGGTTGATGCCATCAAGCAACAACCCAGTTTTAGGTTTGAGCGTGGGAGGACTCTTGTGTCTTCCTCGAGCTCAGATGGCTGCTATTGCCTGAGCCCTAGGAGCAGGATGTATTTAAATATTACCACTAATTGAGAGTATTTTAGGTCTGCATTTCTCCTAAAAATTAACTCCCTTGATTTGAAACTCTAAGTCAAGGCATAAAATTACTGTCGGCTAATAAACCTCATGCAAATGTAAGTACTCACAAAACGCATGTTGGTTGCTCAAAAGTTAATGGCAAGCCAACAACTCAGAAGGCACCTGAAACTTGGAATGAAATACAAAAGCAGAACTTGGCAATAGCAGTAGGCTCTGTGAGTGCAGCGAAAGGACTGTCTTCAGCTCAAGGATGAGCTTGGTCACATTTGAGAAGTTGCAAACCCCAAAAAGCACAAAGGCTCATTTTCCGCCCTCGCCTTAGCAGTGACATCTGCAAGGTTGATATCTACACTGCTGAAAATCCTCAAGGACCTCAGAGCCAGAAACCAAGCCGAGTTCATTAACTACCTCTAACGCTGCCTTTAATAAATTGTATGGCTTTTAAATACAAATGTATTTTGAGAGACCTTTTTTGTCCTGTGTCTAGGACAGGTGAGGCAGGCTTATAAAACCAAGTGTATATTCTGAGTTTGCACATGTTTCAGTTAATTACCATCCAAATTAAAGCTTATTCAACTGATGAATTAAAAAAAAAAAAAAAATAATCAGCTAGTGAATAATTGCAATATTAAGCCTTTCAACACAAAGTGGAAAAAAAAAATCCGAATAAATGTTAATTACATAATAGCTCTTATAAGCTGGTTTAGCTACAATGGAAGCTGGTGAAAAACAAGTGCTGGGTTTTGCTGACCAGGGCCAGTCAGCTTGCTTTAGGAAAACAGCAAAGTAGCTCAAATATGAAACAAGATTAGAGTGGATTATTTAAAGGCTTCCTGTTTACAGATTTAGATCAACTTGAATTGAAATCAATTCATCCTTCCTGCCTGGGAGGGGTTTGCTCAGGAAGACGACGGCGGCGGCAGTGGATCAGGGATCATGGCAGGTGTGAGTCCCCTTACTCCCTCTTCACCTCTCTCCATAGAAGGGTGTTTCACTGAGTTTATATTTAAAAAAAAAACAAACGGGCTATGAGGTGAGTGGATCATCTGTCAGTACTTCTGTGGAGGAGAGATTATTTAGCAGAGCGTTTCCGTTTAATGGAGGAAATCATGGATCATGCCACGGAACCGCGCTGCTGGCAATACCCTCGCACCCAGGATGCTGCCGGCCAGGCATGAAGGGAAGCAGGATGCTGGTTGCCTGCCACCATCCCTCTGCGCCCCAAAACTGCAGCGAGACCCTTGTGGCCCCCACCTGCCCAGCTGGGAAAGAGCCCCCTCCTCACCCCCCCGCCCTCACAGCGCTGCTGCAGATGGGGCTGGTGTGACAGACAAATCCCCGGCGCCGGGGCTGTGCCAGATGCCTGGCACATCAGTGTTGCTAAGCGAGGAGAAGTTTTAACGCGTTGATTAATGCCCTGACTCTGGGTGAGTAATTAGAATTAATGTGGGATATCAAATCAGGAAATCAGGCATTATTAGGAGGAATTAGTGATTTATTTTCATTTTACGCCTGGCTCACCCCAATCCCCCAACACAGACGTGGGATTTGGCAAGAGACGAAGCTCCTTACTTACAGCACAAGGAGGGAGAAGTAAGTGGCGATGGGAGGAGGAGGAGGAGGAAGAAAGGGGAGAGCACAGCTCCTGCGTGGTTAATTGCAAAGTCTCATCTCAGCCTGCGACTGCTGTGAGCAAAGTGCAGAGCAGCGGCAAGGGACCATCATCACGACGGCCACTCAGGGTCCCGGCCGGCGGCAGCTGGGGGGACAGCACGAAGCCAGCAGATGCTTGAGCAGGGAAGTGCCATCCTGGCAAAAACCCTGGTTTTCTAGAAGTACCACCCCAGCACAAACCCTGGCACTTCCCTGCTCTGCTTTGCTTTTGCTATTATATACCAAGGATGAGAAGAACGTGCCAGAGGCAAATCCATGCCCCTGCAACAGGGACACGGCAGCAGGGCAAGGCAAGGGTGAACCTCACCGGTGCTGACGCTGGGGGTCTTGCTCCTCAGAGAGGTCCTGCTCTGGCACAGCGATGGGGACCAAGCAGTTTCAGGCCACGCCAGGCTTCCAAGCCTTTTCCCAAGCCGCCTGCCACTTCGCAGCTGGTTGCTCCCCAGCTGCTGTCAGTCAGCGCATGGTTGCAAGCTGCCACACGTTGGCTGACAAATGGCTTGTGGCAGACAGCTTCCCAAGCCACCGTGGAACAGGGGAAGGCTGGAAGTCCCAAGCCTGCAGCCTGCCTTTACAGGTGCAGGGGAAAAAAAAGGGGCAGGGGGGTGAAACAGTATAATTTGGGACTCACAGCATCCAAGTGGTTTGAGAGCAGTTGCTCTCAAAGGGGAGATGTGGGCCAAAGGATGGAGGTAGAGGAACCTGTTGGACCCCAGGCCAGCCTGCCTCAGCCTGCAGCACAGCAGCTGATGGGGGTGCCATGGCAGCATCCCTGCTGGGAGGGGGCCTGGGAGGCAGGGATGGGGTGCCAGCTCTCCCAGACACAGTGGGTTCTTCAGTCACACAAATAAGAAGATGGTTAAGGCTACAAAGATGACTAGGGGACTAGAACATCTCTTATGGGGAAAGGCTTTTTAGTCTGGGTCTTTTTAGTCTGGAGAAGAGAAGGCTGAGGGGGGATCTATCAAAGCCTATAAATACTTAAAGGGTGGGTGTCAAGAGGAAGGGGCCGGTCTTTTTTCAGTGGTGCCCAGTGACAGGACAAGAGGTAATGGGCACAAACTTGAATATAGGAAGTTCCACCTAAACACGAGGAAGAATTTTTTCACATTGAGAGTGGCAGAGCCCTGGAACAGGCTGTCCGGAGAGGTGGTGGAGTCTCCATCTCTGGAGACGTTCCTGTGTGACCCACTCCAGGAGGACCTGCTTTGGCAGGGGGGTTGGACTAGATGATCTCCAGAGGTCCCTTCCAACCCCATATTATTCTGATTCTGTGTTTCTCTGCGGCTCATTGACTGTGTCTGAGGATGAATTTTAATTACACTGCCCAGGCTCAATAAATCACAGGGGCAATTAAAATCCCCGTTTGCACTGACTAATTGCTCCAGAGCATGGATTGTGGTAAGATGTTAAGCTCCTTAGCTGTGGTACAAGGCAGAGATGCAAGGGAGCAGGGAAGGGGGATGCGGGCAGGGGGGATGGAGCCCACCCATTTTCCCCAGTCCCCATCCCACATTCTTGTCTGACTGTGTGATTTGATGGCTAGTTAGAAAAAAGCCCAAGGAAACCTCTGCAGGTGGCAAGACCTTCAACGAGCTTGGCTCAGGTGCACTGGATATACAAACCCTCTGCTCTGGGCCTGAGAGTTGGAGGCAGGGTAAGATCTGGCCAGGGTAATTGTGGCCGAGATTCAGCTGCTGCATATGCTGGGAGCAGGGGAGAGGGCAGCGGTGCATCCCGGGGAAGGACAGTGAGAGCATCGTCTCCTTGGGAGAGAAGGCACCCCTGATCAACCCTCCTGCACAGGACTCATGGGTTTGACACCAGCCAAAGCCTAGGAGGCCAAGGAGGAATTCACAGGCTTGTACGGGAGTGTGAATGTCTGAAGGCAACAGCTCCTGCAGGACTCAGTGGATGCTGTCTGGTGGTCTGCTTCATGTGTGCTTATAACAGATGAAGCTCTGACATGCTGAAGCCCTGCAGTGTGTCTCCATCCAAGGAACTTAAGGAGATCTTGGCCTGGTAAGGAGGTAAAATGGCCTTTGCTTTGCTGTGATGGGGAGGTGGGAGGGACTTGGGGAGCAGGGAAATGCACGAGCTCCCAGCTTGCCCAGAGGGCCTGTGGCATGGCTGGGACATACTGGCACAGCCTCCTGGGAGCAGGACATGTCCTGAAGTAGGACATGGTCCCTCAGTGGAGCAGCAATGACGCTGTCTCAGATGTCTTCAGCATCTCCAAATGGAGCTCTCTTTCCAGTTTGCATTGACCTCTGGTTTTAACTGCAGTTAAACCTCATTTAACTGGGACCTAACCAGGCTACTCCTGTTGCAGAAGCCAAAGCAAAGCTTCATTACTGGTTTGACACATGGTCCTTCTGCCTGTGCCCCATGGGTGGGAGGTGAGGTGGGTGTAGGGACTCCCTTCTTGCCCTGCCCCAGCAAATCTCTCCAGGAGCTGTGCAGATCAGCACCATTGTTACTTTATGCTTATTTGAAAGCAAATATGCATGAAAAGAGACTGGGTGGCAGAGTCAGGCTGCGTAGTACAAAACCTGGGTGCTGTTCTGGAGTCCCTGTGCATTGCAGATGGAGCCTGACTGGCACAGCTCCACTTTCACCTGGGTTTTTCCTCCCACCTGAAGAGGCAGTCCATCTCCTGCTCTTGCACAAGGCAAAAGCAAAGCTCAGTCAATGAGATGCCCGGAGAAACCAGTCCCTGCCCTGGCACGCAGTCCTGTGCAGGGAGGCAAGGAGGGAGAGCTGGGTCTGGCAGGGTGTGAAGAGAACAAGAGTGCTGTCTCCCAAGAAGGAGGGCTTGGGAGGTTTCAGCCCCCATTAAGGTTCATTGGCCATGCAGCCGATGTTCTCCGAGGGGGCACAAGAGATTGCGGAGCTGACTGCTAAAATGCAGCCTGCTGTGAAGCATCACTCAGATTTACATTTAGATTTTCCTCAGAATGGAGATGTGTCTGTTTAATTAGTACCACTGTAACACAGGCTTGGATGGAAAAGCTTCACTGGGGAGTCAGGTTAACACTGAACTGGACTCCAGGCAGCCCAGGAGAGCAGGCTGCAGCCGAAGAGCCTGCTATGCTGGGACAGCTTGATCGCTCCCACACAACCAGCCAGAAGAGGCTTCCCAATGTGGTACCTAGCCGGGCAATCAGCTCTTGGCTTTGACAGAAGACACTTTAGCCTGAGGAAGAAAAGCTAGGGGCTATTGCAATCTGCAATCCCAGTCCAAGTGCGGCAGAAAACAGAGGCTTTTCACCAAAAGCAGCATATGTCACTCATTCGAATTAAATGAAGCTTAAAAAAAAAAAAAAACCCAACCCAAAAAACAAACAAACAAACAAATGGAAAGAAACAACAGGTCTTAAGAATAGTCTGCTCTCTCAGCTGGTATCTGGGACATTTCATCTCTGCCTGAAGATACCCCAGCCAAAGGAGGAGCTGGAGCGAAGGGATGAGTGCCGTAATGTTGATGTGCCAGCAGGCACTTGCCAGCCAAACATGGGGACACCCTCCAGAGTGAAACCAGGAGCTGCTGCAGCTCTGTCTGAAGGAGCAGGGTCATCCAACTGGGGCTGCAACATGGTCCCAGCCGCTCTGCAGTGGCACAGGCAGCCCCACTATGCGGTCTCTCTTTCCAGCCATACCAACAGCAAACAGACACCCAAGATGCCATAAAACCCCTGCAGATGTCTGCATGCAAGTGTTTACCACGTCAGGTGTTTCCAGCCTTGCAGAAGGCAATGGGGCGTCTGCTCTGGCCGTTTGCAAGGAGAGAAGCAGTGAGTTTCCCAGGCCACCTGGGAGGGAGGGCTTGGGTTTCTGCAGGTGCTTGGTTTCGGTGCTGACTCCTGTAGAGGGTAGGAGCAGGCAGACGGGTCGTCTTGCCCTGAGGGTTTTAAGTAATGAAGCAAGATATGGCCTGTGAGCTCCATGATGGATAGAGAGTGGCATGAAATGGGACTCGGTGCCTGTCTTTATCTTGTCTCTAGCCATCACGAAGGGTAGTGAGCTAAATGCTGAGCAGTGAGGCCTCGGAGCTGCTCCCTTTGCTGGCCTGGGGGCAGGTAACGCCAGCAGCAGAGCGCAGGAGGGGCTGGGGGCATCACAGACCCCACACCCCTCTTTGCTCTGTGGCACTCTGGAAGCTTCCTGCTGAAATGACAATGTGTTTGGGGGGTCTTGTTGCCCAGGCTAACTAACATCTGAATCGTGGGTTATCTTATGTATGCCCAGAAGCCATCAAAAATTCAAAAGAATTTGAGGAAGCACAAGGCAAATCAAACCTAGCTTTTTTTTATCTGAAGTATTCTGCCTCGTTACGTGGGGCTGAAAGAGGTGCCCCTGCCACTAATGTCCCTGTAACCACCTCCTCCTGGTGCTGTCTGCCCTGATGCCACGGGGATGGGCTTGGCTCTCCCTGTCTGAGGCTGCAGCTCCTCCCAGGGCAGCATGCTGTGGGGAGCCCAGCATGGCAGAGGGTGGATGGGGTGGCCCCCAGTGTAATCCTAAATGCCAGCCCCACCACTGGGCTCTGCAGAGGTTGTCTCGGGGGCTGCCATCCCACCTGGCACTTAGGCTGCCCTGCCGCTCTGCCCCTCTGCTCCTCCTTGTCCAGGGGTTGGGATGGATTTGCCCACTGTCAGACACCAGTGCCCTTCTCCCCATAGTCTCCTGGGACCTGCAGGGCACACCTCAGCTGTCCCAAAGCAGGGAGCTGCTGAAACAAAGCCCTTAGGAAGGGAGCAGCAAACACCATGTAGGGACAGGCGAGGGCCCAGCACAAGCACGGAGGTCCCCAACTGCATCCCAACACCTTGCCTGCCCCCTCATCCCTGGGATGGAGTCCTGTGCCAGCTCCCTTCTGCCCTGGCATCATGGGGGTGAAGGCACCCCAGCGGGCCGGCCACAGGCTGCAGGCGGGCTTTGGCACCGGCAGCGGCAGGCACACAGACAAGGCTGGGCTCCGCCACGGCAGATTGATAGGTGTCTGGCGGAAAACGTCCTGCTGATAGCCCGAGAACAAAACGCAAACAGGGAGAAATGACAGCTGCTCCTGTAGCTTTTCCATCATCTCTGCCGATAGCAGCCGCAGCGCCTGCAGCTCCGCGATTGATGCATCTCTGGGGACTCTGGGAGCGCGGATGTCACAATCAGGAAGGATAAAAGAATTGCTGCTGGAACCCAGAGGAGACTTCGGATCCTTATCAGGAACAAAAAGGACATCAATCTGGTTCCAGCACAGGCCTGTTAGTCACAACCGCATGCTCAGCAGCCAGCCCAGCAAGGCTGGCGAGTCAAGTCCATTGCTGCCAGGCCCTCCACCCAACCCTGGGCACTGAGACCCTCTTGGCCAAGAGGTCACCAAGAAAATCCTTGGCCACTAAGGTGAGGAAAACGGAGCAGGAGACAAGCCTCTTCGGAGTCCCAGCTGGCTCTGGCGCAGTTGGTGCTGCAGCCTCACACAGCTCAACAGCCCGGCTGGGTACCCTGCCCTTCTGCACCACGTCAGCCCCAGCCTGAGCCACGATGCCTCCTGGCTGGTCCCCTGCTGTCTGGCCCACTGTAATCCCAGTGCCCAAAATGTTCAGGGCTACTTTATCCAGCATTGGCAGTGGTAAACATCAACCCCTCGGAGACAGATGAAGCCAACGTTTCCCTTTTAGGTCTAGCTTCTTGACATGCCAGGGGTAGGGATGAGGCACACAGTGCTGTTGGTTGGAAAGCACCCAGGTGCTTGTGTAAACTGGTCTTTTGGGGCTTCCAGCCAAACCCTGCTGTGGGAAACTCTGCTCCACCTCTGACCTGCACAAGGGGTCTGGTACTCACATGTCATAGCAAATCCATTCAGCATCCCTTCAGCCACCACACTCGCAAGGTGGTTGGGAGCTCCCCACCTGGGACCTTGCTGCTGCCTCTCCTGATGTGACCTGTTGCCCAGGGATTCCATGGCCGGCGCTGCCTCCAGCCTCTTCTGGGACAGAGCACACCAGCTGCTCAATAACTACATCACTCCAAACACAGAGGGAAAGGTTAAAGACAGCTTCACAGCATGGTCTGTCCTGGGCATAGCCTGGTCCCTGGCTGGCACAGGTACCTGTGTCATGGCTGGTGCTCACCACGAGGATGGAGGCTGCCGGCACTGTCTCTGAGGCTGCTTTCTGCAGCATCCATGGCTGGTGCTCACCACGAGGATGGAGGCTGCCGGCACTGTCTCTGAGGCTGCTTTCTGCAGCATCCATGGCTGGTGCTCACCACGAGGATGGAGGCTGCCGGCACTGTCTCTGAGGCTGCTTTCTGCAGCATCCATGGCTCCTGCAGAGGTCTCCCATCCCCAGAGACAGGTATGGAGCTTCTCTGCTTGCTGGTGGGCCAGGACAGGGCTGAGGTGAGCATGGCTGCTTGTAGGACCATGCTCAGCCCCATCACCCACTGTTCTCCACGTCAGGGGAGATGCAAGCCACCAGGACCATCATCCCCATAAAGCCAAGGAGAGTTGATGGGCATTGCCGTTCAAAGAGCTATTGCCTAATGGTCCTGTGACAACTTTTGGTGAAAATATAGCTGCTTCTTAAAGCCCGTTCCCTGTCTGGTGGGGGGAGTAGGACAGCACAACAGCAGCCTGCTCTCAGCTGCTCCCCAGCCTGCAGGCTGCCTCAGGGACCATGAAATGCTGCAGCGCAGGAGCATCCTGGGATGTGCAGGTACTGCAAACCTCTTATTTAAAGTTTCCTGGTCATGGCAATCAGTGGCAAAATCATAAGACATGGGTAGCAATGAGGAGCTCTGATTTTTAGCAACAGAGGTGTTTAGTTTGGCTCGGTGCACACACATGCACACGCACAGCCCTCATGCTGATGCACAGGCAAAGGGGAAACTTGCACTGATCGAGTTAAGTGTGGCGAGACCTCGCTACGGTGCGGAGCAAATACTAATGCCGTGTAAAGAGCCGTAATTAGTTTAGAAGTGAAGCCCAGTAACAGTTTTCAACATCTTGAGGAAATTGCATTGTGGCCGTTTAAAATCTCTGTGCTGCTGCCCTCTGGAGAAGGCTGGTGATGTTTCTCCCTCTCCTGGAATAATATTTATCTCTCTGACTCTATTTTGCGTGACTACTTCAGCTGACGCAGGGCTTCTGGAGAGCTGAAGGGTTTTCGGGGTGGGTTTGGCGTGCTGCAGCCCACGCAGGGCAAGCTGCAGCGGGGAAGGAAGGTAGTAGGAGATATTTGGAAAAAATATGAGGATTCTGGGACAAGGCCTTGAGGCTTACAGCAAGCTGGAGAGCTGCAGAGGGTGGATCTACCCAGAGCTGAGGTCTTACATGGGTACCGCCAGTGCTGTGCCTTTCTCAGGACTTGCTGTTGCTACTGCAAACCCATCTCCTGATGGCAGGAGATGCTTGGCTTGCTTTTCTCTTTCTCCCACCTCACTTCACTTTTAAATAAGTGTCTAGCCCTCACTGCTCAGAGGAACGCTTTGAAAAACCTGACCCTGGTGCACCCTAAAAGCTCAGAAAGCATCAAGTAAATAAAAAGAGAGCTTTCTCTTCTGACTTAAAAAAAATCATATTTAAGAAAAGAAAAAAAAAACCCAGCAATCTCCTAACCCTTTTTGCCCTGATTCAGGAGAAAATTTTTTTCCTCTCTGCTTTTAAGGTTGGTGCTTCTGAGAGATTTGGGGTTACGGTGCCAGCGCAGAAGAAAGCCAGTGTGGCCTCTATACCCCCTCCTGAAGATGCTCAGTTTCTCCTGGCGGCTGGCTAGTGCTGTCACCCACCTGCCAGCACTTGCTGGCTGTGGGGGACCATAGCACTGCTCTCACTGACAAACTGTCCTGATGGAAAGCTTCACCGTGAGCATGGAACACAGCCACAGAAGCCTTGCCTGTGCCAAGAGCCTTGCCACCCCTCTCTGGCCAGGGTGACTTTGCTCCTTGAAGCCATTTGCCAGGGGCTAACATGCTCGCCTTGAGCTCTCCAATGGCCAGCTGGTCCCCACCATAGTCCTTGGTGCCTGTCCCAGGCATGCAGGTGTCTTTGGCAGAGAGGGCATCCAGCTCTCTGGGCATCCAGGATCTGGGCAAGGCTGGATGAAGGTGCCCTCCATGTCTGCTCCCCAATTCTGCTCGTCAGCTGTAAATGCTGGCAGGAGATCTCCAGCTGGAAGTGGGCTGCAAGCCACTGGCAGGTAATTGCTAAAGCAAGCAGGGCTGCATTAATTGAGATGACGGCAGCCAGCAATGTGCTCTTGGTTAGTCTTGGCTCTGCAGCAGCTAGTGGGGAAGCAGAAAACCCAGGGGGATGGGAGACAGGGTCTGTTTTGCTACGGTGATGCTCCATGCAAGGGTCTGCAAGGGGGCAGCAGGGAAACATGCCATTCCCACTCGTTAGCTGCTCCTCTGCCATTCACTGTGGCTCGACACCATGCTGGCATGGGCTGTGCCGTGTCCAGCACTGGAACAGGCTTTGCTGACGTGTGCTGGGGGATCCCTGCCCCGTGGAGCCTCCTGCCAAAGAGTTGCAAGAGCCTGACGCAGCTGCAGGGTGGGAGGCAGACAGCCATCTGTGACAGGCACGTGCATGCCCAGCAGGGAGGGGATGAGGGAGCTTCAGCCCCCCCTTTCCGCCCTCTCTCCTCCAACCCATGCTAGAATCATGCCTGGAGGTACTGTGGGCCCTGAGGGGGTTTGCAGCATCCTGTCCCCAAATGACTCATTGCCACAAAGGGAAGATGTTCAGCAGAGCTGAACGGGGAGCCCAGGGTTGCCAAGGCAGAAATTTGGCCTCCCCCAGAGCTGGGGGGTGGCCGCAGACCTGGCTGGCTGAAGGTGCAGCAGGATGGAGAAGAGCAGCACAGCTAGATGTGGTCCAGGTCCTGCTTTTTGTCACCTCACAGCTTCTTTCCACATCCTGCCTAGGGCCATCCAGCCAAGATGCTAAAGCAGGGACACCGCGGCTCACTTCGCCATCTCAAGCCACCTCTAGTAAGCTTGGACTTGGCAGCCCAGAGGTCCAAGCCTGCCAGGGCAGGAACCACAGTGTAGTCCAAGGCTGCTCAGCTGCTGGGGAGGAACAAAGATCTGCAGCCACAGCAGCTGCTGGCTGCAAAATAAATTGGAAAGAAACAGGTTAGTTGCTGTAGCAATGAGGTGAGCAGGGCAGTTGTGGCGTGCCCAGAGCGTGGGCAGCAGTCAGTGACCTCCTCAGTGCTGCCCTCCCTGCTGGGTGTCTTGGGCTAGGGTGCCCTGGAGATGGGTGTTCCCAGAGCAATCGTGTCCCACCTACTTGCACCACTGTCCAGGGAAGACTGCCAGCAAGATGAGGGACCCTGCCCTCTACAGGGACCAGAAAATAGCCCCAGCTGCCCAATGCTGCAGAGATCAAAGCCATCCTAATCGCAGATGTTCCTTTGAGCTCAGCCACGATGCTGCCCACTGATGTGTGGGGGAATTGTTCAGTCAAGGGCTTTAGGATAAATGATGCAGAAAACCACACGGTGTCATCACTGTGGGGCTTGAGGGCCAGGGGCAAGGGCAGAGCCCCCCTGCTGTATAAGCCAGGGGTCTGCAGGCAGTAGCAGGGTCCAGAGATGCTCTTCTAGAGGGCTGCCTCTTCCACACCCGGCATGTACAGGCACCAACCACCTGCAGGAGTACAGGCACCTCCGATGGCCCTGACTGCAGGGGACCCCAAAGGCAGAACCCCACTGCATCCTGTAGTGGGGCAGCCAGCAGGGAGAAGGGAGGAGTCGGATGCGGCTGTTATGGCAACAGAAGCTCTCAAGATGAAGGGAAGTAAAAGGCACTCTTTAAAGCACGTTTCCATGGCAACAAGCATCTTCAAAGGCCTTTATAAAAAATGGGGGGAAAAAAAAAAAAAAGAAAAGAAAAAAGAGGTTTCCATAGAGGTAGGGACTCTTGCGAGCTGAGATGCCTCAGGCGCTTTGGGAGTTAAACGAAGAGCCTGGCCCCTCCTGGGAGGGGATGGGGCCATCCCTGCAAGGCAGAAAGAGTCTGGGGAGCAGAGTTTTGCAGCCCAGAGGCTGCCTTGTGCCTCCTTCCTCCCCCACGTTTTAGGTTTTTTTTGCTAGCTGGGCCTTTGCTCCATAAGATGGCCAACTCCAGCAAAGAGGGTAAGGAACAAAAAGCCTGGTGGAAGCCAAGGGGCAAAGAAAGGCCTGTGCAAGAGCATCTCTGGCTCTTCCAGCCTTGTTTTCCATGCCAGGCACCACTATGCCTGTCCCACCCTAAAAATGAAGCCTCTCTTTGCTTGCTTTGCTCAGCAATGGTGAGCACTGATTTTTCTTTACTTTGGGATGGGGGTGGTGCAGAGGGATTGTGAGTAGCAGAAGTGCCCTGATGCTGAACAGATCTTGGCTGGAGGAGCTTTTTGAGACTGTGGAAAACCACAGGGGCTCCAGATCTGTAACAGTTGTTCAATAAAACAGATGAAAAGACTCGTTCCAGATGGCCTATCTATCCTGGATATCTTCAGTGTGGGATGCACTGAATTTTAGCTGATACAATCTCATCTGTGGGCATTCTTCACTTCAAACAAAAGATCTTGCAATTAAAAGGAGGGACAACACTAGTTGTCAGAGCCCTGACCCTACAACTGTCACTGGTTTTCTATCAGAGTGCTCCCTGAGAGGTGATCAACCACCCCACGTGCCCAGCTCCACATCGGCAGGGAAGAGTTCTGCTCCACCAGACTCAGCCCAGCCCCTTCTCTGCCGAGATCTGGACTTTCATGCCATATTTTAATGCTGCTGCTGCTCAGCTTGATGACTAACAAGTTCTGCACTCAAATGATCCTGCTGCAGAGTAATGCTCCTAATCCTGCCGGTAGCCCTTGGGATGCTGGAGAAAAAGCACTTTCCCAAGCCCATGGGCTCTGCAATCACAGATCTCCACTCGCTGATGCCTGATCCAATAACCCTGTGATGCTCTGGTCTTCTGTTTTACCGATGGATTTTGAGATGTGACCTTACCTGGAGAATCCTTTGAGTGGCTTCTTTGTCTAATTGTCTGCAACAACACAGGATCATTGGCAAGTGGTGCAGAAGAGTTTGGCCTCACACAGCGTTTAACTGGCTAGAGGTAAATTGAAAAGGACAAGTAATAAAGCAGAAGTGCATTAAAGGGCCTCCTTCAAGTGTATGAGTGAGGGAAAGATTCTGCACAAGCAAAAAGGTGCAGGTTAAAAGATTGTATGAGCTAGCTGGATACAGCAGGGCTGTGTGGCAGAGCTTTTCCCTAGATCAGAGGCAGCAGCATGGGAGCAACCCGGAGCACGGCACTGACTGCCCGGGAGCCCCATGTGCCACAGCAAGGGCAGAGGCACCACAGCTGCGGTTCGGCTACCCTGAACTCCTGTCACCACCTCTGTGTAGTACCGCCGGGGTAAGCCAGAGGCTTCAATTACATTTATCAGGCAATCAGAGTCACAGCAGCACAAAATGAGTGCTGGGCATCCATGTGCTGGGGAACACGGAGCTCAGCTCGGGTGTATAACAAGGGTCCTGGCCGGCGGTGTTGGGGGGGCTTGGGGTGATGCCATTCCTAGTCCACTGGGAGCTGGGGACAAGATGCACAATGACGGGCCTCACTCCTTTCCCTCCTGGCTCCCAGCAACCTGCAGCAGGACCAGTTATCACAGGACCTGTTATTGCAGGACTGGCCATGCCCATGAGATGATTCCCCTCCAGCCTTTGGTAGGTGCATTTCTGCAGCTTGCCTGCTGTATCTGGCAACCTGGGGGCTCAGAGCAAACCGGGGTGTGGGCTCAAGGCAGAAGTTATGTGAGTGCTTGTGTTTGGTGAGCAGCTGGGAAGGGTCTTTATACCCTTTGAGGAATAAGTGGAAGCAAGGAAGGATGCCTGCTGAGGAGGGGAAGTCTTTCTTACTAGAAAGGATATGTATATACTTTAAAAAACAAACAAACAGTCGATTCTGACTATATGGACCCCATCCTAACCCACACAGGATGGGGCAGCAGGGGTGCGATGCCCCAAGATGTGTCTCTGCCATCACCAGGCTGCTCGGAGGAGCCCTGCAGCTCCTGGGTTATGTTACAGCAGCCAACAGCTCCTCTGTGAGGCGTAAGCTGGCCCTTCTCCACCTCCCTCCAGGGGATGATCTGCAGTGTACAACCTGCTCCGTGCATTGGAGCACTGCCAGCAGCCCTCTCTCTGCTCGAATTCTCCGTTGTTGATGACCACAGCAAGATGAAAGGGATTGCCTTGGTCGCGCCAGAGCAGGGAGCCACCTTCCCAGCCCCGTGCCTGGCCTGAGCCTGCTCCTCAGCTTCACCCATGGTTCTCCTCCTTCGCTGTCCCAGGCTCATGGCTGGATGTCCAGCAGCAGCTCCCGGCTGCGGGCAGCTCTCACCTGCTTTCCCTCTGCTCTGAGAGGTCTGGGAGGTCGGGGTTCCTTGACACATTTCTTCCTGCTCATTTGTGGGTGCCAGGCTCCCGTGGGTCCTGCAATCCCCTTGTAATATTCCGGGGGGGGAGAACGTCCAGCATCGCAGCAATGGGAGCCAGAGGTTAAAAAGTACAAATATAATTATGGTGATAATGCTCCTGTGCAGCCAGCTGGAATGGCAGGGGAGGAGGTGGCTGGAGAGGGCTTTGCCACCAGCCTCCACTCTGCCCTGGCTTCCTCTGACTGGTGTTTTTCTTCTCTGCCTGGGGTAATGCATCCTCGGCACCAAGATCCCATGCCACAGGGAGGCTGAGGGTTTCAACTTATTAGTTTTGGGAGACACGGCTCATGAGCACATTTGTTCCCCTGTGCTCCATGCCAGCTTCCGACCCCTCTCCATTGCTCACAGGTCCTTCAGGTGCAACAGAGCTGGGTGCTGGCTTTAAATCATTTACACTCTTGCATTTGCAATGTGGCCTTCTCGCTCACCGTATTCATTTAATAATAGCCAGGGAATACACAGAATAACCCTGTGTATTCCCTGGCAAGCTTGACCTAAATTCGGTAGCAAGGTTTATTCTGCAGCTTGCACTGCAGCGGTTGGGGGAGTCTGCAGCAGCTGGGGGAAAAAAAAAACAAACCCAAATCTTTAAAGGGGGAAGCTTGGATTGAATTAAATCTGAATCAAATCACAGCCATCTCCTCTGCGTTTCTTTAATTGGAAGTTCAAATTCCGTTTATTGTTCCCAGCTCCACCATTTTTAGTTTCCAATGTGCTGCAGGATTTGTGATCTCAAACGGCTGTGATTGTTGTGCAGGGAAATTTTACCTGCTGTGGTTGCTAGAAATTGGGCAAGGGCTGTGGTGTGCTTTGGATGATGGTTTACTAGGTTTCGGAGTTAGCCCTGAGCGGAAGGTTCCCACCTCGGTGAGGAATTAGTGGCTTTTTCTTTCATCACCTGTAGAAGGTAATCACTGGGCTGATTTATTTTCTGTTATTACGGTGACACTCAGGCACAAAGGGCATAAAGAGGTGGCTTCAGAAAACTCCATTCTCTGGGAACAAGAAAATAACCAGGGCTTGATAATGACAAGCTAACCAGGTCTCACGCACGTGCCTTTAACCACTGTAACCTCAGGAGGGTTAGAGCAATGATATGGTTAATCCTGGATGTTTGGCCAACTCTTAACTTTGTTAATCAGCTCCCTGGAGGAGGAACAAAGCTGCTCACGTATGTACAGCTCTAAGCCATTGGCTATGCTCCAGAAAACGGTCCTCTCCACTGCTGGAGAAGGATCCTCACCGAAGCTTTGCTTGTGCTCATTCAGGCGCATCCCCTGAAGGGATTCATGCTCAGCAGATGCCACCTGAAACATGCAGAGAAAGGGAAATGCCACTTTTCCCTGGAGAGTGACAATGGGGTACGTTGTTGGCTTCAGGTGTGGGCAGGAGCCAACACTGGGAGCCTTCTGGTGCTGCCTTGTGCTCCTCCTCAGCAAGGTCTGCCCACCCAAGCAGGCAGCTCAGCATCCTCCCATCTTCCTGGGCATCGGTCAGGGTGCTTTGGGAGAAGGTTTGTGGTTTGTTGGTTTTTTTTGTTCACATTGCTGGGGAGAAGGAGGGAAATGCAGCTCTTCTGCTCTTCTCCAAGCCCAGGAGAGTTAGCTTCCTTCCCTCCCGTTATCCCTCCAAGGGACAAGGGATTACACTCTGATCCTCGGAGAGACCAGAGCGCGTCCTACAGAGACTTTGGACCCTTCACCTTCATCAGGAGGGAAGAGAGACAACACCAGGGACCCTTTGCAGCCCAGCAGCACAGCCCAGATATTTCCTTGGCCTTGCCAGGCTGCAGGAAATGGCTCTTCTGGCAGGGAAAATTGGATCCTCCTCTTTAAATAACCCGTGTTTTGGCTGGAGAGGCAGAAAGGGCAGGGTGGCAAGGCATGATGCTGTGAGGGAGGCAGTGGGTGCTGGATGGAGGGGTCCCATTATGGTGACCACCCTGTCCTAGGGGAGCTGGCTGCTCCTGCCCCCACGGGGTACAGTGGGGAGGGAGGGACGGAGGGTGCTGACAGCTCATCCCGCAGAGATGGCCCCGCTGGCCCTCCCCAAAAACACATCAGAGCAAACTGAGCACCTGGGGGAGCCAGGTGAGGGGCTTCAGAGCCCCGCTTGGGGCAGACCCTCTGTCCACTTGGCCACCAAGCCGTGGGGACATCCCGGCCACACCAGATCCCTCTCTTGCCTGAAAAGCCAGCTTCAGCCTAACTGCAGGGAATGAAGGCAGAGCAAAGCGAAAGCAGAGTCACCCTTCGGTTCCTCCACCTGACCTAGCCTTAAAAACTCAATTTGAAGGCGGCATTAGGGAAGTAAGATATCGTTTATCAGGAGCGACAGATCCAATCTATAAATTAACATGCTCCACCTGGGAGTCAGGAGGCAGAGATATCTATCAATTCCTCCCCGGCAGGCTGACACGGGCACACAAATTTGGCCAATTCCCCAGAGCAGCATGCGGTCTCCAGCAGGTCTGAGGACCCAGAAGAGCTTGCGGGGGCAGAGCCAGAGACGGGGAAATTATATGGGAGAGCTCTGGAGAAGAACCAAGCTCCCACCTCCACCCCACCCTGCCCTCTGTGACATGGGGACAAGGGGGCCCCCCAGCAAAAAGGGATTCGCATCCCAGTTCAAAGGCAGAGTATATTTTTAAATGCACCGTCAAGGCATTCAATATAGGATGAGTTGCAAAACGGCTGCAATCCATTAGGGAAAAGCTGGCTATTTTAAGACACATCTACATAGTTCGCCTCCACCCTCCAAAAAGAAAGTATAAACCATGGAAATTATATTTGCTTTTTACGTAGGACCGGCACAAACATAACTTTATGTATATACAAACTACTGCCTCTGTGCTTAGTAAATCTGAGGGTTTAGGGCTGCTCATCTCCCAGCCCTGGGAGGTGCCAGGTGACTTTTGGCGATGCCAGCATGACTCTGCTGTAAAGGACGAGCGAACGAGGACATTCGCAAGCCTGTCACGAGGCACTTGTCTCGCTGAATCACTTTTTTTACATAAAACCAGAGAGGCTGGGCCAAATGGTGGAAATGGCTTCTATCAGGACTCCCAGCATGGCCTCGCTCCCATCCCAGGTAGCCGGGTGTCTGCATCAGCTGCTCCCTGAGGGGAGGAACGGCCGGCGGGGTGGCCAAGGGGACTGCTCCCTCCAAGGGACATGGAATGAAATGATGAGGGGGCTCAGATGGTGCAGCCAGGAAGCCTGTTAAAGGCCTCGTAAATAAGAGCCCATGTAGACAGCAGGTACTGCAGGGCTTTATAGGCCTATAAAACACCCTGAGCTGCCACTGAGGCTGGAAGGGATGGGTAGGGAATCTAATTTCACAGGATTTAAAGCAGGTGAGAGAGATATAAATGTGTGTTTTTAATAGTAATTAATGCTGCCATTCAGAAGCACTTAAGCACTGGGTTCTGAGAGTTTCCAAGGGCTTGCCTCATAAATCACAGCCTGCTACCTGCCTGCCCTGCTCCTGGGGAGCCGGGCTGCTGCTCCCTCCCTGACCCAGCCACAGCAGCGGGGCCACTTCCATCCCCGAGCAAAGAGCTCAGCATCGCTGCATCCCAGCTGCTCCCAAGCCATTGCAAGCGGAGCCAGCCCCAGCCATCCCTCTGAACTGGGGACCACCCCAGGATGGGCACAGGGACACCTTTCCCCAAGGTCATCGCCTTTTCTGCAGAGCCAGAGGCAGAAAGCAGCAGCTTCCTCACGCCCAGCTAACCTCTCACTTCGCTGCCGCAGGCTGCCAGTTTTCGCCCCTGCCTTGTTGAGTCATTTCTGCTGTGCAGGCAGTCAGGTCCCAGCCAGCTCCTTCTGCCTGGTGTGGGTGGAAAGCAGAGGCTGCTGCAGCCCACAGGGATGAGGTGGAGAGTGGGGGTGCACGGGAAACATGCAGGAACTGGGCAGTGTGTATAAACCGTGACGTTTTGTGGCGCCCTGTGATTTCTAAGTTGACGGCAGGGCCCTCGGGGTATGATTTCATACCATTCTTGGATGGTGACAGAGGCCAAGCGCGTAGCAGAGAAGCCCAGCGTGGGCAGCTGGAGATGTGGCCCATGCCTTAGCATCCCCACGCACCCCAGAAAGCAGTTGCAGAGCTCACAGGCTTTGCTGCCGGGTGCTGTGCACCCACTTCTGCCTCCCACAGCTGGCAAGGGGGCAGGCAAAGAGGGACAGCAAGGCCAGGCTCCCCTTCACCCCAGCCCCAGACCTGCCCCAGTCTTGTGCACTTGCGCCCCAGTCCTCCCCGGTCCAGCCCCAGGCTTGTCACAGCCTGTCTGGGAAGGCTCCAACCGTGTGCCAGCCCTGCCCTCTAGTGTCACTTCTGCCACAACTACACTTTTATAATACAGATCATTCCGCCAGCACCTCCGGTGCAGATGTTCAGCCAGGTCTCAGGTGGGACTGCCTCAGGCAGAACTTGACTTTCACGCCGGAGGAGCAGGACAGGGGAAGCATCCAGGCTCAGAGATTTGCCAGATGGTGATGCTGTAATTTGGGGGTGGAAGGAACTTGCTGTTGACTTCACTCCTGGTCTCTGCCCATGGTCAAATCCGGTCCCCGCCATTTCCCAGTCAAGTCCTGAGGGAACCAGGAAAGAACAAGACAGGCAGGAGAAACCATCATTAACTATTTTTTATGCACTAGTCCCACTTCTGTGCAGTCAGATTATCCAGGCTGGGAATTAAGAATGCCCTGGATGCAGAGACAGTCTGGGATGTGGCCGAACATATTAGCTGATGGGGCACCTGCACTGCTTCCAGAAACAGCTCAGGTCTGCAAAGCCCAGGGCTGCTTTGGTGTGGCAGAGGTCCCGTTGGACCCCCATTGCCTCCAGAAAGAGCTCAGTCAGCATGACTGCTCCAGGGCCCTGGCACCAGACAAGCAGAGGCTGAAGAGCCCAGGCAGTGCTGGTTTTGATCCAGTTACAGAGCTGGTTTGGATCCAGCTGGGATTTAGTCTCTTCTGGGCTGAGCTCCAGCAGACTCTGCATGGGTTCCCCCATGTCCTGGGGTCCAGGAAGGTGTCTGACCTGGGTGCAGCTGGATCCAAGCGCTCTCCAGCTGGTGCCACCAAGGTGCTGGAGGATGGCATGTGGGGCTGGCACCGAAGCATCTTTGCAGCAGCTGCCTGGGCCAACAAGGCTGGCACAGGACCACAGCTAATAAATCCACCTGGACCAAACCTGGTCCCATTCTGCAGTGACAGCAGGCTGCCTCTGCACTGGACTCCCCAGGTGCTCCATGTTTTCTCAGGACTGCAGAGACATCTATTATCCTGCACAACAGAGAGCCACGGCAGCACTACCCTGCCACGGCCATTTCTCCTGAAAATCAGGGAGAGTCTGGAAAGATGCTGTATCATAATGGGAAATGCCGGTGCTAGAAATGGGTGTTGTTTGGGGGTGATACTAAGAGATTTTCTATTCTCTCACCCTGATTCGTGTTTGTTACCTAGCAGAGAGAAACCTGATCCGGCTGTTCTGACCTGATAAATCAGGCTTGGGTTTTGCATTGGCTTCCTTCTCCTGCATTAATTATCAGCAAATATGAAATAATGGTGTGACAGCTGAGACCTGCTGTTACCAGGCAGTACCTGCCATTCAAACCGGAACCCTTGAACGCTCAGGCTAACTTTGCTGAGGTACACAGCAAACCAGAGGAATCACCCATAGGTCCAGTAAAGTAACACTCCTGTCACAGGTGAACCCTCCTGGGTTGTTGGTTCCTGCTTGGATGCCATTGTGGGGTCACACTGACTATGTACAGGCTGAACATACACACACACAAACACATATGTACAGGCATACGTGTACTTACATATATGTTTGTATACACATGTGTACACATGTTAATATGTATATAAAGGTAGATTGATGCTTTGACTCGTTAGTCCCACACTTTATGAACGTCTGCATCGGGAATGCTTGTGTTAACTGGAATTCAGATACACACACAAGGAACAATAAATCCTTAAATACGCTGGAATGACCTCAACTGCTGAGCTGTTTTGTTCCCATTTCCCATTCCGGGTAGTGGAATAAGCCCTATTTCTAACCCCAAAGGGGTCTTTCTGAAGACCCAGAAATACTCAAAACTGGTGGTATTTTCTGCTGCTTTGGTTGCTATTCTATGTGACTTACAAAGGGCCTATTCCCACTCTAACATGCTGGTCAATACATCCAGGTCTCCTGTGTAGCCAGGAAATGCAATTTATGCTGTCTCACCACTGGGTTTGACCTACACCCCAAAGCCTATTGCTATTTTATCAGCCAGGCTGCTGATTATCAGCTGCTTTGCTTGCTTTCAAGTAGGTCACATAATTTAAGGGGGAAGGGGAAAACTCTCTCCTCAGAGGAGCAGTGCCTGTCGTATTTTAAAAGGTCTTCTGTTCACACAGGGAAGGATTAAATAAGATGCAAGGGTGTGTTCGGATGCACGTGTGTTGGTCGGCTGGCAGGCAGGTCTGCCAGCCACCGGCAGCAGCACAGACATCTCGCAGGACATGTGAACAAGGACACTAACGAGGCAGCCAGATTTCCCAACATGAGGAACCCATCAAAGCCACCTGTCTTCCAGCCTCAGATCTCCACTAGTGAGATCGGTTTATTTTGAAAGCACTCAGGGAACACAAAGCAGCACAATCCTAAACCAGAAATAATCCTGTGCTCATTCTTCACGATATGGGCTATTGTGTTAACATACAACCAGGCAGCAGGGCAAGAAAATATCTAGGGCTCGTCTGCATAAGGAAGTGAATTGCTGCTGCTGTAGCATAATAAACATGTTCTGTAAGGAAGCTAAATGTATTTATCTTCTGAAAAAACTACATTAAAAGGTAGCTTCATCTGCCTGTAAGCGATTGCTTGTAAAAAAATCAGCAAAGCTGTAATGAGATCCAGAGGTTGAAATCTTGAACCAGGCAACTCTAAGTATGAAAAAGAGTGTATGTTATTTAGTGGGAAATGATCAGCCAACAGAATAATATTGCTAGTGTCCTACTGAATTTAGTATCGTTGGGAGTATTTTTAATCAAGATTGATTTTTTTTTTCCCCTAAAAGATCAGCTTTAATTCAAGCAGGAATTAATTCAGGGAAGCCCAAGGCTGGTGCTGTGCAGAAGACCAGGCTGCATTGTCACAACAGCTCCAATTAGCATTATAACCCGTTCATTACCACCTTAAGCCTGAAATTTCTAAATCACCTACAACTTTAAATCACCTTCCCCCCAAAGCAGAGCATCCCTGTGAGGCAGGTAGGCAGGCACGGCTGTGGCAGAGTCACTCTGCCGGTCGGTTTTATTCAAAGCACTTGTCAGAACCATTGCCATGCTGTAGCCAAGCTTTGCCTAAGGAGATTGACCACCACCAACTACCTCAGAGCTACCTGATTATTCGAGAATAAATCACTTTTATTTTGGAATGCACTGTCAACACTGGGGAGTTATATTGGCCAAGCCGAGAGAGCTATTCTGGTCAATTCTCCCATGCAGACGTGCCATACATGTGTGATAAGGCTGGAGAATAATCCCGCAGGAGAAGCAATGAACGTTTTATTGATTAGGATATTTCAAACTTGTGCAGGACAAAGCAATCTTCCATCTGCTGAATGAGCGGACAAGATGGAATTGAGGGTTCATTTTTTTTTTTTCCCATCTCTAATTTCTGTGTTTAGTTTAGGGAAGACAGTTTGAACAACACAAGCAAGTGGCGGGGCAGGGGGAGGGAGAGATCTATATCCAGCTCTGATTCTTCCAGAGACGCTGTGATGCTTGCAACATTAGTGCTGGGAGAGGTCATTTCTCTGAAATTCCAGACAAATATGTATGTTGAAGCCACAGCTATGTGTAACAGGCCACGGGGACCTCTAGAACCAACCCAGTGTCTCACACCCAGGCTCTTTTCTTTCTTTTTCTTATCCGACCCGGTGCCTTAACGGGAGAAGGAAGGAGGTGGATGGGGAGGGACGCAGGATAGGAAGCTTGCAATGAGTGAGTGCTCACTGCACTTCCAACAGCAGGATGAAAGCATGGCTGATCTAGAGGAGACACCACTCAGTCATTTCCAGTACATCGATAGCAGCTTTCCCTGCCTCGATGCCAGTCCCTCTGCAGAGTCACCATCTCTGCTGTTTCCATGGCAGGAGCTGCATCCCGCTGCTCTCACGCCCCATGTGTGCTCAGGCAAACACCGTGCAGGCAGGCACAGCGGGGAGGTCGATGAGGCGAGGAGGCAAAACTCGTTCGGGGTTGCGAGGGCTCTACCAGGCTGGAAAGGTGCCTGACAGCCAGCCCATCGCAAGGTGCAGGGGTGCGAGCGGGTGCTCAGCACGTACCCAGAGCTTTCCATCACCCCGCGGGGCACTTGGGCAGTCCAGAGCAAACACCCAGGCACCAACTTTGTCCAGAGGGACGGTGATTCCCACCAGCGCCCAGGTGCTGTTCACAAAAGGGAAGGGCTGCAAGAAAAGGTGACATCTTTTGCTGAATCAACTGATGCAGCTGTGGGAGGAAAAAAAAAAATATCAAGTGCAATTTCAGAGATTTGAGAAAAGTACATTATGCCTGAAACATTTTCCAGCCGTATCAGCCGGCCTAATGAAATACATCATAACTCTCCTCACAACTCCTGCCACACTTCTGTCCTTCACAACTGTCAGAGAATGGCTGCGATGAGGGCAATTAACACTGCTGCCCTTGCCTCTGAAATCCTCTTAATTGTGCTCTCTGCGAATTGCTGGGCCCCAGGACATTGCAGACCGGACATTTTACAGCAGTCTCGGCTGAAATAAGGAGTGTGGGATCGTACTGACCAATGTTTGACACTAAGCTCACTGCTGCCTCCCCCGCCACATGGAATCTGGCATTAATTTTAATTTATTTTGTCCTGTCCAGCAGCCTGAATTCACAACATGCTGGAGTTTGGTATTGAAAAGGCTCCTTTGTTACAGAGCACCATTAAAGAGAAGGTGGGACCTTATGGGCAGATGGGTCTTTTATGCCTGGAATGATGATTTGGGAGCAGGGGACAACTGTGTTAGCTCGCAGCCCGGCAGAGTTCAGCACAGGCTGCACATCGGTACTGGAGCAGTTAATGGTATTGCTGGGGACATTCTCCAGATTAAACTTCAACGTTAACGCTGCAGGAAGAGGAACTAAGGCAGCCCACGCTTCCCTGTACCACCCCAATGAGCCGTCTGCGGGTGCCACCACACCTGGTTTATTCGGGTTGTGTCGGGAAGGTTTTATTGACCTCCATATAAAATGAGAACTTTGTTTCTGCAAATAAGGCTCGGCCCGCAGCACGCAGACCCGTACTTCGTAGCTGCGGGCAAAAATCCACACTGGAAAAAATCAGGGAACGGAGGGGACCCGGATGCCATTAGCTCCAACCAGCACATAAAGGGCATGATAGGAGCTGGGGGGCGGCTGGTGCCCCCCACACCGGGGCTGGTGCCCCCCACACCGGGGCTGCTCCCAGTCACCCCCGTGCTCCCTCACACTGCCCCCCGGCCACCCCGCCGGGCTGCCATTAATTACCACTGACTGCCGCTTACGCCGCAGCGCGGCCCCTGCCCAAGCCCTTCGCTTATGGCTGCGCTCGGCTGGTTGTCACTTGCTAAGCTGCCCCTGTTGCTAATTGCCCCGGCTGCTAATTACTTTCCCTGCCTGCCCCCTCCGAGCTCCCCGCGCCTGCCGCGGCCTGCCCCGGGGCGGGGCGGCGGGGCCGGGCCGGGCCGGGCCCTCCCCCGACATGGCGGCCGGCCGGCCGGGGAGGCGCCGAGCGGCGCCCGCGGGGCGTGAATAAAGGGCGGCGGGCGGGGCCGCAGCGCTTCGGGAAGCGCGGGGCCGGCGGCGGTGGGTGAGTGGGGCCGGAGGCGGCGGGAGGAGGAGGAGGGAGGCCGGGGCGGGGACGGGCCCGGGCCCGTCGTCTGACGGTTCCGCGCCCGTCGTCTGACGGTTCCGCGCCCGCCATGAGCAGGGCGCAGCTGACGCGGACGGGGATCCTGCGGATGGCGCTGGGCGGCGGCGCCGCCGACCCGCTGCTGCCGGCGGAGGGCGGCGAGGGCCGGCGGGCGCCCTTCCTGCTGCGGGCCCTGCGTATCGCCGTGGTGGTCTGCCTCTACTGGTTCACCTCCATCGCCATGGTCTTCCTCAACAAATACCTGCTGGACAGCCCCTCCTTGCGCCTCAACGCCCCCATCTTCGTCACCTTCTTCCAGTGCGCCCTGACGGCCGCCCTCTGTCTGGGCCTCAGCATGGGGGCGGCCTGTGGGCCCCCCTGCTCTGGCCTGCCCGCCCTCCGCCTCGACCCAAAGGTGTCCCGCAGCGTCCTGCCCCTCTCTGCCGTCTTCATCGGCATGGTCACCTCCAACAACCTCTGCCTCAAGTACGTCGGCGTGGCCTTCTACAACGTGGGACGCTCCCTCACCACCGTCTTCAATGTGCTGCTCTCCTACCTGCTCCTCAAGCAGACCACCTCCCTCTACGCCCTCCTGGCCTGCGGAGTCATCATAGGTGAGGGGGAGCAGGAGGGGGGTGCACCCACCCCATGGCCAGGCTCATAACCTCAGAGAGCAGAAGGTGGGGTGTCTTCCCCCATGGGAAGCCATCCCCATGTGCGTGGTGGCTCCCTGGTGAGGGGACGTAGCTCTGGGCTCATGCCTTGCTCTGCCTCGGGCAACCTGCTTTGTGTGTGTGGAGCATGTTGGTAACTCGTTAAGAAGGGAAGTTGCTCTTTACTTGACCATGGCTTCCTCTTTCCTTTGAGCACTAAAAGCTCTCTACTCTGTAATGAAGTTTAACTTGCCTTATCTTTTCTTTTTTTTTCCCCATAAAGGCCACAAAACAGCAGGTGGTTTTCTCTCTATTCACAAGTGCTTGTTGATTATTAACTTTGGTAACAATAACAGTTTGTCAGCACCATTGGGACCGTACAATGGAGCCAGCCAGTTCAGACAGTTTGAATACATGCGATGAAGGGTTAGCTGATCAAGCCAAGCGTAAAACACCACCAGAAGATCTGGTTGTGTGGTTAGGACGTAGGGCAGGGCATTGACTGGCTTAACGGGAATTGCTTACAAGCCTTTCATTCCGAAGGCATCCGTAATGCCACAACCCGCGTTCCACTGGAGAGCTGTTTAGATGCCAAGGGTGGTAAAATGTGGACTTCAGTCTGGTTCCAGGTAGACGTGTTCACTTTGGTAGATGGACTTGAATGAAAATGAGACAAGAGAATCTCTTCCCCTTAGAGGGGAACAGGAGCAGAACTACTATTTTTTCCACCCAAGTGATGCAAGCAATTGCCTTCAGCTTGTCTTGTGTTTGGATATTGCCCAGGACTATGGTGTCTGCTAGCCTTGCAGGGTTTCTCTAAGACTTTCTCCCCCCAGCACCATCCCCTTTTGCTGTGGGAGTGTTGCCCATATGCCTGTAGCAGCGTAGTTTAGCATCCTCTGCGGCCTGATGCAAAGCCCTTCCTGTCTGTGCATTGAACCCATTTGTATTTGGGGATAGTTTAAAGCACCTTAGCTGCTTTGCAGGTAACTTCCCAGGCAGCCTCCAATGTGAAGCAGCTAATGGAGGGGCGGTGCAGTGCTCCTTCAGTAGCTCCTCTCCCCTTTTATGTTTTGCTTATGAGCTCGCTGGGGAGAGGTCTCCCTCTCTGCCCTAGAGAGGCAAAGCTTGTAGCTCCTGTTCTGGAGGTGGTTTAAAAAGTGCATTACCCATCAAAGAACTTTAACGTTGTGAAGGTACTGCACTCAGTTTCTGCCTTGTGATCTCTTTTTTTTTTTTTTTTTTTGAATCGAGCTTCTTAATATTGCATCCATGTGTTTACTATCTTTCCGTCATCTTTTCTGACCTATCTTTCCCTTCCTGTTAACAGTGCAGCAAAGCCTGTGGGGCTTTTTTTTTTTTCTTTTTTTAAATAAAATCTTGAGGAAAGAAATATTGCTACCTGTGTGTCAGTTTGCTGCCTTTTCAATTAAAAAAACTCATACGATCGCCTCAAATTGACCTGTACACAAAGAGTAGCTTTTAACTTTAGTTCATGGCTCTTTGGTTTCTAAACTCATGCTGCCTGCTCAGTGTGGGAATCAGTCCTCTGAGATTGAATGATAGCACAGTAAATTACCCGCACTCCCAAAATAAATCTTCCCAGGACACTAGTTATGACACTTTGTGGGTTCACTTAATAGAAGGGGGAAGCCCTTAAGCCTGTCTCTGCTTGTGGTTGTGGTTGTTCAGTTTAAGGTAGATGATGAATTGCTGACTGTATGTTTTGAGTTCTTCAGCAGTTGTTACAGATGATGTCCGATTTGTTTGCTTGCAGGTGGCTTCTGGCTGGGTGTTGACCAGGAAGGAGCAGAGGGCACTCTGTCATGGACAGGTATATTCTTTGGGATCCTGGCAAGCCTGTGTGTCTCGCTCAATGCCATCTACACCAAGAAGGTGCTGCCTGTGGTGGATGGTAGCATCTGGCGCCTGACCTTCTACAACAACGTCAATGCTTGTGTCCTCTTCTTCCCGCTCATGATGCTGTTGGGCGAGTTCCGCACCCTCTACCACTTCGACAAGCTGGGGAGCCCCAGTTTTTGGGGTATGATGACCCTGGGGGGACTGTTTGGCTTTGCCATTGGGTATGTGACTGGACTTCAGATTAAGTTCACTAGCCCGCTCACCCACAACGTGTCTGGGACAGCCAAGGCCTGTGCCCAAACGGTGCTGGCTGTTATCTACTTTGAGGAGACAAAGAGCCTCTTGTGGTGGACGAGTAACTTGATGGTTCTGGGTGGCTCCTTTGCCTACACATGGGTGAAAGGACTGGAGATGAGAAGGGTGCAAGAGGATCCTAATGTCAAAAGCAGCGAAAGAAGTGAGACTGGTGTGTAGGCAGCTCCAGCGCCTCCATTTCTGTGCCCGGGGGGGGGTTAACCTTTGGTGCTCCTTTCCTCCTGGGGAGAAGAGGAGAAACGAGCAGGAAAGAATTCACCTGCAAAGTGTATGGGGAACTGAGTCAGGAACCAGAGCCAAAGACCTGACAGGATCATGTTTTATCCGTGGGATCTTGCCCTGTATCGAAGTTGTGGAGAGCATGTCTTGTAGAGAACAATCAGGGGTTTTTTTGTGATCGTTTTTTAAAATGAATGTTGCTATTGACCTGATCTGGGTAACTTGCATCTCGGGGGTGGGGGGTGGGGGCTCATAGTAGACAAAGACTGGGATGGGAGCTTTGTGTAATTAGAGATCTAGAATTAACTGAATGAGCGCAGTCTGAAGTTACAAAATCCTGAGCTTCCGTGTAAGGAAGAGGCAGGTGGCCAGACTGTTGGGGATAGACTCGGGTAAACTGTTCTGCTGTAAAAGGATTGGCAACAGCCGTTCTTCCTGTTGCCCCATTCAGCGCAGGGGGTGGGAAATTCCCTCCCATCTGGTTCTGTACAAGCCACAGTGGCAGCGCTGCCTCCAAATCTCCTTTCCAAAGAGACAGTATCACATCCTGCTGAGGTCTGTTCTGTGTTTCTGTCCACCTGGTTCCTTAGCTCAGGAAATCAAGCTAAGAATCTGGAATGAAACTTCCCATTCCCTCAGCGTGCTCTCCCTCACGGTACACGGTGCGTTCTCAAGTGGTCTTTCTCGGGGAGGAGCGAGCTTGGCCTCTGCCTCTCGGTGACAGGCCCGAGGGGAAAAGTTACTCTAAAGCACTTCCTTGTAGGGTGGAGATCTGAGCTGATGGAGTTGGCAACACTTGGCCTCTTCACCCACTGGGTAGGGGGTAGGTTTGTGTCCCCAAAGGGGCTTGTTACTAATTAGGCTTGGTTTGGGGGACTTGTTTCATACCTACTTTGGATCTCCTCTGGTGTTTGCAGTTTTTCTTTTACCGTGGCCAGCTTGGTGAATCCTTCAACCCCCCAAAAAGTCCTAGTTATGCTCAGTTGCATCAATCCCTTTAGTTGAAACTTGCTTCTGAACAGTTAGTTCTGCAGAAGTCTCTGCCCTCCCCCTGCCACCCATCTAATCCCACGGATGTGCCACCTCTGGTTACAGTGTGCTGCGATTTCTGATCCCGGGGGTCAGCAGCAACATCCTGTAGCCAGCTGTGATGCTGCACCAGCTTTCTAAACCCCTGGCCCCTTTATATTTAAAGAGTTATTTGGGTAGCGATCCTGGGTGGTTGGTGTGACCGCTTTGTGCCCTTCCCTGCGTGTGATGTCTGGCCACTCCTACAGAAGGACACTCCATTTCTGCACAGAATATGTTCCTAATTTAGGGGGTAAGGGGTGTCCTGCGCTGGGTTTCATCACCACAGGTACCTTCTTGCTCCTTTTCGGTGCAGGCAGCCATTTGGGGCCTTTGAATTTATTTTAAGGGCAATGGACGTCGCATGTACTGACTTGTAACGGCCCAAAGATGCTGAATAAAGTCGAGGCGGGGGTGGGTGGGTGGGTGTCGCTCTTTGGATCTCTTGAGGGGAAGGGGAGAGACGTTTGCGGCGTGTGTCGCCATGGGGGGGGCGACGACCGGCGGCGACCCCGCCCCGCGCCCAGCTCCGAGCGCGGCCGCTAGGGGGCGGCAGGGTGCCAGTAGAGCGCGCTCCCGCCCCGCCCCTCCGCTCTGATTGGCTGCCGCCGCGCACGCGGGCGGGGTGGGGCGGGAGCGGGCGGCGCGCGGGGGCCGCGGCGGCAGTTGGCGGCGGCGATGGCGGCGGTAGCCCCGGTCGCCCCGGGCCCGGCTCCGTCCCTTTGTCGCTCGGTGCATTGGTTCCGCCGCGGGCTGCGTCTTCACGATAATCCGGCGCTGCAGGAAGCGCTGCGGGACGCCGCGTCCCTCCGTTGCATCTATATCCTGGACCCCTGGTTCGCCGCCTCCTCCGCCGTGGGCATCAACCGCTGGCGGTGAGTGGGGCCTGAGGAGGCGCCGGGCCCTTCAGGCCGCGGGTGGGCCCGAGGGGGTCGGGGAGCGCTGGGTGTGGGCAGGAGCTTTAAGTGGGAAGGGCTTTAGGTGCGGTGGCTGGGCCGTGTCGGTCAGGCCGCCGCGGGAGCAGGACACGCTGCCGTGTCCGCGGCCCGGTCTGTGTTTTGCTCCCTCCTAGTCCTCTCCGTGCAGGAGAGAGGTTGCCTTCCCCGGTTGGCCTCGCCACGATTCTCACAGCGGTGTTGCCTGGCTGTGTGGGAGGGTGCCTTCAACTTTATGTAATGTCATTAGACTTTCTCCTTGCGAGCTGGCTGGCCGTGTGAGAGCAGCAGCCGAGGGGCGTTTCGTTTTAGGAATGCTTTTTCTTGAATTCAGAGACAGACAAGTATAAAGAGCCATCAGAGCTGCGTGACCACACCACGCCTTCCCTCTGCCCTTCGGCTGCCGAGTGTGCGTAGGCATGTGCGCACACCTGCCATCTTCCCATCCCCCAGTTTTTTATGGGAAAACACTTTGGCTGCTGCTAGGAAGGTAGCAATGGAGCTGCTGGGTCTTTTCCCCTCTGCAAATGGGAAAATGTTTGGGGTGAGTCATGTCTGTGCAGTGAGCGAGACCTTATGCACTGGTAGCCAGTAACATTACATAATGCTATTCTGTCAGTTCTCAGCTGCCTAAACATTTGGAAACCAAATCCAGGTAGGGATTTTTCTCTGCAAGACTCCTCCGCATACAAATGAAGCAGATCTCCCCCTGCCCTTGTGCTACCCCATCAAGGGGGTTCTGGGCAGGACAGCCACCTGGCTAAAAATCCTTTAAGTGCTCTTTGAAATACCATAATGCTCTGTGTATAAGGTTAGGGAACCTGTAGTTGGAGGAATGGGATAGTGTGGGTGATCTCTAAGGTTTCTAGAACCTACATCAGAGGATGGCCTAAACATTGTAAATGTGCAGAAATGAGCACTATGTAGGTGTTCAAATTAAAGAAAATTGTGGATTCTATTACTACTTAGTATCCTAGGAGCTTGAAGAGATTCTTCCATAGACCAGACTTCCTACAAGCGGCAGCAGAGAGAAATGCCTTTCACGTGCTGCTGTTGTTGCTAACTGTCCTCATTTGGAAGAACCAAAGCAGTGCCCCCAAAAGATTAATTCCTGATCCATTTAATCCTTGTTTGTTTCTACCAACATTGCAGAGGGAGGGAAGCAGGTAGTCGTTTCATTTTTATGTTGTAGTCGTGGAATATATGAGCAGGTTAAGTTTTCAAAAATAATGTTTTCTTGGATGTGTGCACCTACTGCAGATTTCAGAAATTACAACCACTGGCTGCTAGGCAAAAATGTATTAGCAAGTTAATTGTATTTACCAGAGTTCCATTGTTTCCCATTGGAAACTTTGGCTTTGTTTTGCTGTTTATTTTAATGCCATCACTTGTATTCAGAGTTCTATGCTCCAAAAGCAAATGTTTGTGTTTTACCTAGCTCCCAGAAATGTATCATGTTGACAATCCCTTATTATTTAACTGCACAGCATGTGTGAGCCGTATAGGACTAACCCTTGTTTAATTTTTAAAACACCTTGGAAAGTTAATATGGTTATTTAGTAGATGGAAAATGGGCTGGAGTTAGGGGAGTGGTTTGTTTAGGTTATCCGGACCTGGTTCTGGGTCTTCTGTACTGTGATAGAGGGCCCTTCTATCCATGAACCCCAAGTCCCTTTCTTCCTCAGGAAGGGCAGAGAGAGCTTGTTGTGTCTCAAAGCTTTCAGCTCACATTATGGTGAGTGCAGTTGAGGAGAGAGGAAGTACCCAGTTTGCAGGGCAACTGTAGCTTAGCTTTCCTATTAGCTGTGCGTGGTCTTAAGGGAGCTGATGCAGATACTCATGTCTCACAGGTCACGCTGCAGAGTGGGCATGTAGAAGCGAGGGAGAGGTGGAGGTTGGCAGGCTCACTTACAAAGGGTTGCAGGTTTCCCAGCCATGCCGCGTGCTGTCACAGAGATTAAAGTTTTAAAGCTGGTGTCTTTTGCAGAGTTAGACAAAACAAAGTGAAGTTACAATGAAGATGGGGTGACATGTGTGGCTGTGAAAGCAAAGATGATACATTTAATGTTTTATACCATAGTGGGGGATCGGTAAGACACCGGTAAATGCAAAAAGTACTTAAATGTTTTTTTACAGTTTTAGGTGGGAAGGAATAGATTAATGTCTTGGCATGCATGCTCTTACCTTGCATTTTCACAGTGGAAGATAAATTGCCGTTCTGTTTGCAACTATTCCAACTTACAGATAACTCTTGCCTTGGGAGATCTTGCTGCTCAGTCTCTTGCTACTGATGAGCTAGGAGTGTACATTTCTCTCTCGTGACATTCCCTGTGTGTAGTCAGGATGGTAAAACTCACACGGTTCTTGTAGTAAAATTCATTACTTTCCTTGGAGTAGTGTATCAACATGTTTCTACTTCATATGCAAAATCCCTCCTGCCCCAAAACCCATGAAAGAAGATAACTGTAGGGAATTATATGGTTTATGCTTTTCACCCTGTCGTTATGTGGAGAGAGCAGCTGGCAGGGTTGTGCTGCCAGCCTGAGAGAGAGCATGGGAAGAGGGTTGCAGGAAAAAGAAAATCCTGGAAACCTCTCACATCTGGACAAGCAGAACATGTGTATGAATGGCTGGGAGCTGGCTAGTACTGCAATCTCATAGCAGTTGGTAGATAAACCAGAGATGAATACAAATTCTTGTATTCTGTTTCTTGCCCTAACTTTCAGTTTGATATGGCGATGCATGTTTGCTGGAGTTCTGTGCAAATCCTCCTCGTTTGTCTTTTAGCTGTAACCCGGCTGACTGACACTTAACTGCTGTTGTTTCTTCTCTGCAGATTTCTGCTCCAGTCTCTGGAAGATCTGGACAACAGTTTAAGGAAACTCAACTCTCGTTTGTTTGTCGTGCGAGGGCAGCCAACAGATGTCTTTCCAAGACTCTTTAAAGTAAGAGAATAAAGTAATTTTCTGGAGCATAGTGAAGAAAAATTGATGTCCCGGTGCTATCCTTGTTTTCATGTACTAATGATTTGCTAATTGTTAAGGTGTTAAAATTCCAAAATTCAGAAGCTTTTATGTTAGCTGACCTTCTTTTTCTTCTTCTGTTCGAGGCTGCGGTTCAGTCAGCTCAGCAGCAGAATACACTGTAAGCACAAGCTTCCTATTGACATAGCATTTAGGACAGTGGAATATGCAGCAACCTTGGTGGTCGATGATAGATTAGTGGGATACATTTCTAAAGTGGTGTCAATGCTGCAGATTGTGAGAGAGACAGGATTGGCAAGAGCGTCTCCTTGAATATCAAGGTTCTTCAAGCAGTATCATTCTTCTCTGTCCTGCTCTAAGATTGTATTTCCCTCTATCTTTGAAGCTTTTTGAGAGTGTCTTTGCTAGAGTGACAAAGCTAAAGGAAAAAAAAACATGGTTCACGATAGTCTTATGGATTGGATTTGTCCTGAGGACTGTACCTTACATATGGTTGACAGAACTAGTGTCCCCAAAGCCTGCTGTAGAGCAGCTGCTGAGAAGGAGAGGTAAACTTGAATCTATAACCTCCTGCTGTAAATGCTTCTGATTTGTGTTTTCTGGAGGAGGGCAGTATTGGTGAGGGGAATCTCAGACTATGTGGGTCAGAAGGAGCACTGATATTTATTTTGGCTTCTGCATCTTAACACATGACGCAAACTGCGTGCCACTTTTAGCCTTTTGAGAGCCTGGGATATTTTTATCTTTTGATCTGCAAATAAATTCTGGCTAGTAGTAGTCCATGCCCTTATTATTTTAGTTCAAGGCATTTGCAGGATAATTAAAACTTTGTTGGAGAAAAACGGCTGCTTTGGTCAAAGAACAAAAAGTAGTTGGCAGAGTCTGAGCTTTGAGAGATGGAATCGGCCAGACCTGCTTTTGCTGCAGTCTGTTTTGCCTGGGCAGGTGAGTTGATGAATATCTTAGGTGTGCTGTTAGAGCTGCAAAGATTGCGGGGTGGTTTTTTATGCTATTATATGGTAGATATACAGCTTTCGTGGGAATTAAGGCATCTCCAGAGCTGCTGCACTGAACACTGAATTACCGCAGCTCATGCCTTGCTGTCAGCTGTTGTGGGGAGGAGAGTTATGTCATAGTTGGTAATGCAACACTTAGATCTAATATAATTTCTGCTCTTGCTGCCAGTAGCGGAGCTATGTTGTTGATAACAGTTGCTGCAAAGGCACTATTATGCATGGGTATCATGAGGAGGAGTGTACTTATTAGCTCTGTGTTAACCTTTGCAGAGGTTTTTTTTCTCTCACTTCCTCTGAAAAAACATCTGTAATTTTACCTTTTCTATCAAAGGAAAGTGTGTCGTTTGTTCACTGAAGTTTGCTCACAATTCCTTAGGTGTGGTTTGGGTTTTTTTCCCCTACAATTTTTCTTTGCTATAGGCTAGATACTAAGAGACAAGTCAGTCATGACTTTTCTTTTGTACATCTACAAAAATTTATTGTTACACAGTTTACAGTTCTCTGGTTGGTTGTGCTCTGCTTCCTCTGTGCTACTGTAGCACACGGAGTGGTAGGCTTCTCAAAACTGTTGGAAATACTGTATTCTTACCTCAAATGTCTGTTAGCCTTAAATGTTTTTGTGGGGTTTTTTTGTTCCATTCCTTTCTTTCAAGGCAGTAATGTGTGTTTCTTCAAGACTAAAGCCATCTTTTCCAAGCCTTTTAGCTGATATTGTCTCTCTTACAAAAGAAAGAAAAAGTTTAAAATGAAGCTGTTAAATCACATAGGAGCAGGGCAGGGCCTGGAATATGTCTGACCCCTACTCTGAGTTATGGATGCTGTCATGTTCTTATTTTGTAAAAGCAGTGGAGGACCTCTCCAAGATGTACATTCAGTGGTACATAATTGTTCTCTGTCCTTCCAAATATTAATTTTAGGATTGAACCTGAAAGTTTAGAAAAGAAGGGGTGTTGTACAGCTGTTTGCTGCTTCTAAATTCCCTTCCCCATCTTTGGCATTATTTTTTAATGGTCTTTAGTGAACTAATTATATCTGTTCTTTGTGCTTTGTTTCTGTTTCTGGAAAGTCCAAGGTGGAAAACACTGTCCTGTATATAGAGGTGACTTAGACTGTCTCACTTGGGGAATGTAGTTCACATCTTAGTTGTGTGAGGGGTTTCTTAAGTGTCTCTCTAGACTTCTGACTGTGTTTGACTAAAGTGTTTGCTAAACAAATCTGTGGGCTGCTGCTCTGCTTGATGGATGTCTTGGGAGGGTCGCTGTGGAAACCATTAAACCTCTTCTCATAGGATTCATTTTCTGAGGAAAACTAGGCCATAGTCTTTGAGAGCAAACTGTGCTCTGGAAAAGCCTGGAAGAGGCTGAATGCTATTTCATAAGGCCTATTCCATGAAATCTGTGAGGGACCTATTAAAGGTGTGAAGATACAGAATAGGTGCATGGCACATCTAGTGTGAAATAACTCCCCAAAGGTAGGACCTTAAATCTGAATTGCAGTCTCATACTCTACTGTGCTGCCCAGAAAGGTTCGCTTAGTTGCCATCCTTTGTCCTGTGTTTCCCACTACCTTGGTTTTTGCTGTTTGGGTTGGACATTGGTCGTCTTATTATGTGATGGCTTTGAAGAGACGTTGAAAATAAATTTAGAGTGTACTGGGTTTACTTAATGATACTGTCCACAGAAAAAATACAGGGTTTTGAGCAGGATTTGTATTGCAAGAGTTCTCTGAAAAGCTTTCTCTGCAAATGCTGTAACAGGATGGTAGGGTTACTTTTGGACAGCGCGTGCAACAAAACAAGGTGTTGGAGACTCAGCTGTAGCTGAAGAACATAAACAGAGAAGAACTCAAACCTCCTCTTCCACGTTTTAAACCTGATATATAGGAATTTGCATATGCAATGCTTGCTAGAGCTGATAAAATTGTTGATTCTTTGGTTATCTCGACTCCAGATTGCTGTTCCTCACAGGAACCCTCTCTAAGCTTCCAGGACTTAACACTGGCCACGAATTCTGGCATCCTTGTTCGTAATTGTGCTGGTTAGAAAGTCTTCTATTTGACAGCTGTGTGTATTGTGTTTCTTGCAGGAATGGGGAGTCACTCGTCTCACCTTTGAATACGACTCTGAGCCATTTGGTAAGGAGAGAGATGCAGCTATCGTCAAACTGGCCAAGGAGGCTGGCGTGGAGGTGGTGATAGAGAACTCCCACACCCTCTATGACCTGGACAGGTACGGGGAGAGCAAGGGCAGAGGTTCTGTCCGGGCTAGGCTGGGATTGTCGCGTCGGGAAAGACTTCCTATATACGCTATACGTTGATCGCTGTCATCCTGTGTGAGCCTAGAAGGTGTCAACAGGATTACTCTGCACACTCGCACTTTTGATTAGAGCACGCCAAAGCGCTGACAGTGACGTGAATGTACAGAAAGGTGTTGCCTCAAGCTTATTAAACTGTCTGTGACGGTCATTTAAGTTGCTCAGCTGTGTCCTATTGATTGCTCTCCTTGAGCATGTCCTCCCTGTGTGGACTGCATTTTTTTGCTTCATTGTAATAAAGATAGTTGAGCTGTTGTCTCAAACAGGTTATGAAGGCAGGGCTTTTAACTGATGGATGTGCCAGGACAGCTGGAAGAAGGAACAAGGTAGATTTGGGCAAACTTACCTTACTATAAAATCTGAATGCCTTGTCTTTGTTGTGTATTTGCTATGGGGAGAACCTTGCCTTGATGTTAAGTTTTATATATTTACTTATATATATGACCTCCTTAAGCAGTGGAGACAGTCTTTCTAATAAGACTCTAAGGTATGCTTGACTTCGGCCATGTTTCAGTGCTGCTCTTACAGGTTGCTTGCTTTTTTCTTTTGGTTTTTTTTTGGGGGGGGATGACTTGTGCCAGTAATACTGAATGTAGATTTCCTCCTATAAAGCTTTAGCATTCATAATTTCCTATGGGAAGGAGCTTTGCAGTTAGCACACGCTGTGTGGAAATGTTTGTCTTCAGGGTGTGGGGGATTCTTGAACCTGTCTCATGAGCAGACACTGCTTTCTAATTTTTGCGTTACAAGAGATCATTAATACCTATTACATCCTAATGTCTTCAGTGTCAGTGCCCCTCACATCTTTCCTCATGTCATCTTTGTCTTTTGCAACGTGGAGAGTCCTAGTTTATGTAAGGTTTTGGGTGGAATCTGTTCCATATCTAAGTTTTGACACCTTTCTTTAATACTTCTGGGTATTTTTAGACACATAGAACAGTGGTGAAAACTGTAGCTAGGGTTCAAAATGGAGGTGCGACTTGCATTTGTATAATGCTATAATGTTTCCTCTCTTCTCCTAATAGTTGCTAGCATTCTTTTTGCTGTTTCTGAGTGCAGCTAAACACTCAACTGATGTCTCAGGGCTTCCTTCCAGAATGGTCATAGCTATTTGGGAGGCTGTTACTGTATAAGTAAGTTTAAGATTGCATCGCCATGCATATGGGGAAACAACATGACCAACACTGCATTTCATCTGATATTTTTGTCAGCTGTTCACATAGTGTATAGGGAAATTTTTAAGTTGCCTTTCATTTTTAGCTATCCCAGATAGCTTCTTACGTCAGTAAACTTTATCATCATGCTCTATTTTGTCCCTTCCCAGATAATCTATGAATAATGTTAAGCAGCACAAGCCCTAGCTCAGCTCTGTAGGATTTCTCGTCCTGTTGGATTCTGACTCTATCCTGTATCTCAAAGAATTTTCTGTCTGCAGGAACCTTTTCCTTTTTCCCAAGGTTGGGAAATCTATCTTGGTTTCTTTAAAAATTTTCAGTGAGGGATCTAGTCAGATGGATTCTGAAAATCCAGGTAGAGTATAGCAACTGAATCTCCCTTGCCCAAAGCTCAAATGTCACTAATAGATTTTGAGGCACAATTTCCCTTTACCGAGGCCAAATTAACCCTCCAGCATATTGTATATACCCATGCATTTGCTGATTCCATTAGCATTTTCTACCCAACTGCCTAATGCACATTTCAGACTTTCTATTCTGTCATCCCTCTGATGCCTTTGAAATGCTTTTTAAATCTAGAGGCATATTTGCTTTTTTTACCTCATAATATTCGGACAGTTTTAAGGCAAGTGTTATGTGCAGCAGCTATTAGCTTGGGTATTTCTTGGTGTCCTTTACAGCTCCTGGGTGAATCCTTGCTGGTCCTGGCAAGCTGTTGCTGTTCAAACATAGCTTTGTTTTGTGGTGTTTCTTCCTTAACTTCCCAGTCTGTGACATCTCCTGATACATTTCCTTAAAGAGATTCAGAGTGGCAGCCTCCCCACGTACCTCCATAGTGAATACACACGCAAAACTAAATGCATGGATTTTGGCTGTGGTGTTACAGTCTCTGCTTTTTTTAAGAGTTGATCACCTCTTGGCTCTATAAATATGCTGGAGTGTCTGTAAATGGTTATTATTTTTTTAATTATTATTTATTTTTACTATTTATGTTTGGTTTGGGGTGTTTTTCTAAGGTTTCTTAAACTTCCATTTGGGTTGGGAGGTGCAAGGAGGCTGCTTTTGTGGTTTTTTAATTTAACCTACCAGTTTGGGTTTTTTCTGTCTTTATTTGGCTTTCATTTTCCTGAAGGATTTTGCCTTCTATTATTATCTTTGACGATGCTATTCTTTAATTATTTTGACTTCTGTGATCTTTCTGAAATCTTTTTTGATGGTTTGTGTGCGTTTGTTGAATTTTTTTTTTTCCCTGTCATCTCCAACATCTCCAAATCATCCCCATGTTGCCTGTCAGTGTTTTACAGCTCAGCTTGTTCTTTTTGCTTAGCGCACTTCCTTATTTTTATGTGTTTCTCTTCTTGAAACAAAAGCCATTATGGTATTGTTGCTCCTGGAAGGATGTTAAATTGATGCATGCCAAAGTCACACTTAGAGCAGGCCAGTGGTAACTAACATTTTCAGCTATACCTTAGTGCTGCTTAAGACCAAATCGTGAATTGCCTTTCCTTGTGGGTTCCTGATTAATTATTCCACGGAGCAGTCACTTATGGCAACTAGAAAATTGTTTTATGGCAGGTGGTGGGCTATGACAGCTACCTAGTCTGTGTGGAGGCAGCTGAAGACTCCAGTTACTCTGACATTTCCTGGTTCTTGGCATCTCGGAGATTTCTCAGCAGGTGGTAATGCAGTTCTAATACTGTATTTCTCCTGGAAGCCTCTCTTAGAGTAAATTGCCCTCCAGTCGTGTTACCCAGTCTTTTAACTCATGCTATGTTCTGTCCCTCTTCAGCCTCCTCTTTTTCCTGCATAATTAGTAACCTGGTGGTAGTCTCCTACTTCTCGTCTTTATTTAATCAAGTTTCCAACAAGATCGTCAGGCCTGGTTTTGAACAATTTAGACTAATCTTTCACTTCTACATAAATGATTCCAGAAGTCCTTCTCTTGTCCCCTGCAGCATATTCCCGGTACCATCATCAGCACCAGCTATTGATGATTTTAAACATTTACAAAGAGCCTGTTCAGTTTACTGTGAATTTGACCAGTTCTACCCAGTAGGAAGATTGCAATATGCTCCTTGTTGGCACTGCCAGCATAGCTGTGTGCTTGTCAGAGCATCTTTCCCTTCCTCTCCCCCAAAACAAGGAGAGGACTATAGAAAATCAGCATTGGTGCTGGAAAATACTCCTAAGAAAATCTGGGAATTCCCAGTCAAGATTAGCGATGTTCAGATTGTAGAAGTCAGACAGAAAAAATAATCTCTTGGGTATCAGCTTAGCCTGCTCAAAGCCTTTGCTTGACAATTATTCTGTCTGACAACTTCCAGCTGACAGGTTGTTTTGTCCCTTCTCTGGATCTGCCTGGTTTGGTTTTTTTCCTCCTTAGGATCTAAATCCTCTGTAGTCTGCTTGCTGATGGTCAGCATTGTGGTTTCTGTAATCCCAGGCAGGCCTGGGTTATTCAGGGGGAGTAGTTTAGGTCAGAAGAGAACACTGTGAGCTCCTATGTTTGTAGCATGCATCAGGAGCAGCTCTTCCTCGGATATTGTAGCCTAAGGCTGAAACAATAGTTAAATGCACTTTAATAAGAACATTTACTAACCTAAAGGAACCAAGCACTGGGGAAAGATGCATGCCTTGCTGGTTCTGCAATTCATAATCACACTGTGCCAAAAAAAGTGGTTTATTTCCATCTGGGAAGGTTAAGTCAAACTTCTGCCTGCCAGATCTTGTTATCCTTGTCTGTCTTGCGTGGTGCTCTGGTGTCAGGTGTTTTCCCCTGCACTGATACTCAGCCTGTCATCAAGTCAGTTCTTCATCTTTCATACACTCCTGTGTGTGATTCTGCAGAAGTTGAATTGTTCATCCTTTGTCCAGCGTCCATTGTGTGGAATATCTGTTGGTTATAGAATCATAGAATCACAGAATCATTAGAGTTGGAAGGGACCTTAAAGATTATCTAGTTCCAACCCCCCTGCCATGGGCAGGGACACCTCCCACTAGAGCAGGTTGCTCAAAGCCCCATCCAGTCTGGCCTTGAACACTTCAGGGATGGGGCATTCACAGCTTCCCTGGGCAACCTGTTCCAGTGTCTCACCACCCTCGCAGTAAAGAATTCCTTTCTGGTATCTAATCTAAATCTCCCCTCTTCCAGTTTAAAACCGTTAGCCCTTGTCCTGTCACTACACTTCCTGACAGAGTCCCTCTCTGGCTCTCCATCTCCTCTTCCAATCGGTAGAAATACCCCTTGTCTTCTGTACACGTAGCCCTCCCCGAGCTCTCCGAGGCGAGGATTTAGATCAGAGCAATTGCATAAGCTGGCCAGGCTGACTAAATGGTCTGCGTGAGCTGGTAGTGGGGCGCGCTGTCGAGCAGCCCGCTTGCCGAGTGCTGGCAGCCAGCTCTTCCTCGTCCGAGGAAGCAGGGGGGAGCACGTTCAGTCCCTGGCCGGAACCGGGCCCTGGCATTTGCAAATGAGCTGAAGTGTCGGGTTTTTAAGGTGATCAGCCTTCCCTAGCCCGGTGGCCATCCTGCTGGGGCACTGCTGTGGAGATGTGAGTCAGAAGCTGACATCCGTGGGGGTGTGCATTTGGAGCCTGCAGACATTCTGCTGTCACAGGTGACTGACTGTAGGATACCATAAAATCCTAGCAGCACCAGAACTATGTTTGGTCAGGTTTTGGTTGCCTGCTTTCTTGAGGTAAAATGTGACTGACAATCAAAAAGACCCTCATAATTTCTGGCATCCAGGTACTACTGTCAGGTTGCTAGTCTGGTTGGACGGCCATTTCTATGGTGTTCACTAACACCAGAAAGGTTAGCTTCTGTATGATGATGAATACAGTGATTATGCTCTTTTCTGTTCCACTTCAAGAAAACTAGAAGAATGACTGTCATGTATAGTCTGAGAGCTGCGCTGGGGGAGACGGATGAAATGGGAGAATTAAATCCTGGGGAGGGTTCTCCCTTTTTCTGACATCGGGGAAAGTCCTGTGAGATTGTGCTGCCTGGGTTAGAAGGTCAGTAGGAGGAAGGGAAGGACTCCTGCCTGGGGGGCTTCCCGTACAAATCTTTGTACAGAAGGCTGAACAGCACTACAATACCTACTGTGTATCATATAATATCCAAATGTACAGTACCCAATATTTGATACTTCTTTTCGTGGCGGTATTGTGAAAGGTTCAAATTTTGTTGCATAACATCAGTGTCAGGTGCTGTGAAACGTGCAAGCTGTCCTAGCCCTGTCTCTTAAAGATTTGTGTCCCAGATCCAGTAACTGCCTGTTTAGGAATTTAGGAGCTGTACCAGGGGACTTCACTCGTATCCACGTTCTGGAGGATGTCAAATACAGATACTGGCATCCACCTGCGAGTCACAGCGATTTGCTCCCAGTATCCGTCTGTTCACAAAAGTTCTGGCTGTGGATCTGGGAGGTGGTGTAACAGCGTGGATCTGGGACTGAGCTGCACCCTCGGGGGATCTGTGGAAGAGGACTGTAAAAAAGAGAGGCAGTGTTAAAGAAGTGGCTTCCCCTCCTCCATCTCAAGCACCTCAGGGCAAACACAGTGCAGCTCTGTCACGTTTTTTTGGTTCCAAGCTCTGAACTGCTGTGGAAACCAATGAGCTTCTCCGGAGTGCTGTAACTGGAAACGCCTCCCCTCTCTTCCAGCTGATCTTTCTGAGGATCTCTTGTCGACTTGATGGGCTCATTTGGGGACCCCAGTGCTCAAAGCAAGCCCCAGAGGAGATTGCGGTGGGTGATACTGGTGAGAGTTCGTGTTCTCTGGGGTGGTACACAGAGATGGCCGGCCAAAAAGCAGAGGAGATGCTCTCTGGTATGAGGGTACAGGACAGAACGCGTTGCCTGCAAGGCTCTCCGGGGTGCTCTCTCTCGCAGGGGTGGCAGAAGAGCGCTCGGATCACGTTTATAGCCTCAAACTCCAAACGCACAGTGCCCATCCTGATCGCCCCCGCCCTCTTCGTTAGCCTCTCTTTCTCCCGCTGTTTACAACTTCCAACCGGGAAACCGGGAGGAGACAGCAGGGGAGGGTTCGTTTTTTAACGTTGGCGTCGGCGCTGCCGGTTCCCGAAAGCCGCCCTTGCCCGCCTGGCGGTGTGTGGGAGGCCGGGGCTCCCGGCCGGCGCCTGGCCTAGATGGCGGCGGGGCGGCGCGGCGCGGCGCGGGGCCGGCCTCCCACGTTGCGGTTGCTCGGCGGGGCGGGGAGCCGGGTCAGCGCCGAGCACACGTGAGGGAGGGCTCAGGGCCGGGGAAGGCCCCGGGGCGGCGTGTCGCTCCTCCTCGCTACACGTGCGGCTGCTTTGGTGGGGGGAGGGAAGGGAGGGCACATGGCGTCCGCCGAAAGGCTGGGCTCTAAGCCCAGCCCCTTGCATAAGCTGTTGACTGTAATGGGTGGGGAAGGCCGCTGTGCTGCAGCTCCTGTGTGAGCTGTGGTGTTGGCTGCCTCGGCTTTATGTAATGCTGGCGATCCCCGTGCTGTCTGCTTTGCCGTTAACTCCTTCCTCTCCCTGCGGGAGAGGGTGTTAGAAATGGCACCTTTCATCCTGGGGAAGCTTACCTTGCCCGGGGGCTTCTCAAAGTCCCAGGAAAAATGAGGCTGCATGGGCATAAGAGGCTGTGGATGCTTAGCGAAGTAGAGGAATGGGGAACCGTGACTGTCTTTTCCTTAGCGTGATCTGACACAGGTGAATAGCATGAAGCGGGTCTACTCGTGACCTTATGGCCTGGGGGAGGATGGTGATTTCTCTAATCACGGGAGAGAGGAATGACGCAAACCGGGATTTGCCTCATCTGAGGGTGGAGAGGGGGTCACTAACAGGCTGGGACTTCTTGTGTCAGATCAGGAGGAAGTAAGGTCAGAATCAGGTTAGGGTACCACACGGTGTCAGGGGGAACATTTGCAGGTCTGAGATTTGCCATCTTGGGGAGACAAAGGCAGTAATTAGACTGAGATTTTGTACAGGGGTCTGATGAAGAGCTCTGGGAGAGAAATGTGATGCTAAGCCCAATTCAGATGGAGCTGTTCTGTTCTATTCCCATGGAGATGAATTAGTTGCTGTGGGGTTTTGTTTTCTGGTGTGTCTTGGGATTTTGTTTGGTTGGTTTTAATATCCCTTTGAGGGATGCATCAAGTGGAAGGTAGATCTATAAGGATTTCTGTATCCAAAGTGAAAGGCTGTCCTGAGCAGAGATGGTGGATGCAGTTTGGCTGTCATTTCCTTGTTTCTTCTGTGGTACTGAGGCTGTGTTGTTTCACTATGCTTATTTTGTCTCCAGAATAATTGAGCTGAATGGCCACAAGCCACCCCTCACCTACAAGCGCTTCCAGGCCATCATTAGCCGTATGGAGCTCCCAAAGAAGCCGGTGAGCACCATAATGAGCCAGCAGATGGAGACGTGTAAAGTGGACATCCAGGAGAACCACGATGATGTGTATGGGGTCCCGTCCCTGGAAGAGCTGGGTATGTGTTGAGAGCGAAGGCAAGGATTAACTGTCAGGTGAAATGGGATCTAGTGAAGCTGTTTCTGATGGCTGGCATGTACCCAGGACAATTCAGTGTTCTCATCTGACCTGGGCTGCCTCTAGCCACAGAAGCAGCCTAATGTTTTCAGCGAGTGCTGGACCTCATGAAATCAGGCTGCTGTCCCTTGCGCTACTGTCGATGCACAGCGTCCCCTTTAGCATTGCTCTGAAGCGCTCTGCATCTGTCTTTATGTTCTCTGTTGTACTGAGCATGTAACTACTGTATCAGTGTCTCATGTCCTTGCCAGCTGCTTTCCTCCTACTGCCATCCCTGACACATTGCGTAACAGACCTGAAGAGGTAAACTAACTGTGTACCAGGCTTAGATCATTTCATTCAGTTATTGACAAGCAGCACCAATTTGGGAGCTTATCCAGACAAAAGATATTACAGAAACTTCTTTCACTCATCCTGCTATGCCTTATGGTCCTGTACTTTTCTTGGAGATGGAGGATGAATCTACATCATAGAATTATAGAATTGTCTAGGTTGGAAGGGACCTTTAAGATCATCTAGTCCAACCATCAACCTAACTCTGATTAAAAAAAAAAAAAGAAATCCCACAGAAAACCCACACCATCACTAAACCATGTCACTAAGCACTATGTCAACCTGTCTTTTGAATAGCTCCAGGGATGATGCCTCAACCGCTTCCCTGGGCAGCCCATTCCAATGCTTAATAACCCTTTCAGTGTAAGAGTTTTTCCTAATACCCAATCTGAACCTCCCCTGGCGCAACTTGAGGCCATTTCCTCTTGTCCTATCACCTGTGACTTGGGAGAAGAGACCGACCCCCACCTCTCTACAACCTCCTTTCAGGGAGTTGTAGAGAGCGAGGTCTCCCCTCTCTAGGCTGAACAACCCCAGCTCCCTCAACCTTTCCTCGTAAAACTTACTTTCCAGACCCCTCACCAGCTTCGTTGCCGTTCTCTGGACCCGCTCCAGCACCTCAATGTCTTTTTTGTGGTAAGGGGCCCAAAACTGGCAGCACTTGAGCTGGATGGACACAGCCATCAGGGAAGTGAATCTAAATGCAAGGGAAGAAAGGATTAATGCAGAATATTGTCTCTGTGTGTGTGACTGGAGGCTCCAACTTTATAGGAGTATCACCTTGTACCTTAAGGCAAAGTTTCAGCAGTCATGTAAAAGCGGAGGACTTCACAACAGGAGTATCCTGAGGCTTGCAGTCCTGGATCCATCTGCTGCCTTTATTGTCTGGCTTAATGCAAGACTGCCTGCAGCCTTACACTGCTCTGCTTGCTGCCAGGGGAGGCTCCTTGGTCAGCCCAGAGCAGCGCAAGGCAACTGCATTATTACTTCCCCTTTTGCATCAGTTCTTTGACACTAATCTAGTGCCCTTCCTCAGCACCCACTCTCAGCAGAATAGGAGCCTTATGAGGAGCAGCCAGGCTCTCTAGTGAGCTGCTGGTGTTCATGGCAAGGTATTTTGTAAGGCAGAGCAGTGGAGCAGATGTGCTTTTGCCAGCTGCTCTGGCCTTTGGCGCAGAGCCCTGTGGGTAGGGCTGACACACAAGGGAGAGTGCTGGCATATGAACAATGGGAAAAGAAAGCTGCCTGAAGCATTGCAGGGAGAGTCCCTTGTGTCGTGTCATGAGCAGGCTCTCCCTGTGTTCTATATGATTTGCCTGATGTAGAAGGACTAGAGCAGCAAGTAAGCCATTAGGCAACTGCAGTATGTAGTGTCTTGCTGTTATTAATGCTTAATCCCATCTATACTGTTTGTCTAAGCGTGGCTTCAAATCTTACAAGGTTCTTTCCTTCAGGCTTTCCTACGGATGGTCTGGCCCCTGCAGTTTGGCAAGGAGGGGAGACGGAAGCCTTGGCACGGCTGGATAAACACTTGGAAAGAAAGGTAACCCTATCTGTAAATAACAGATTTAAGTGGCGATTCCTGCAGGCTTTGCCTCCAAACAAAAAATGTTGAGCATTGGCCATTGCTCTGTTTCCCTGCTCCAAGCAGCGGTTGCAGCATTCACCTCTGGAAGGGGTGTTTGGTATTGTTGGAGTACCCCTGTGGTCTTGGGTGGCATGTGGAGCAGGGAGCTCCTGGGCTTCCTCAGGCCCAAAGAAGTGGAGCTGTATATTAATTATGCTGCTGTTTGAAGCACGTAGGATTCTGTTCCTTGTTTCTACCCCTCAGTTTCCTTTAGAGGAGTGCAAAGTTGGAAACTCTCATTCTAAGTTGCTCAGTCCCTCGTGCACATTCCACACCGTCTTGTTTTGTCTTCAGCTCAGGTACTGGTGCGAGCCCGTGCTCATGAAAGAATGCCTTCCCCTTGTACATCACCCTCTTAATACGGTGTCTCACTGGCTGGTATTCCTTGAACCCCTTGCTAAAATACTCTTTTTTTTTTTTTTTTTTTTTCTATGGGGCATGTCTTCCTGATTATAGTGCACAAGGCAAACAATTTCAGATAATGAAAGATTACGCAGCTGCAGAGGCGTGACTCATTTTTAACCAGTTTGTATCTTTTTAATGCTGGATGTCTTGGTGGCAGTTGTAGAGATCAAAGCATAAATTCTTGTGCTGAAGGGGGAATAAACTGTCAATATAATACTCCAAAAAAAGGTCTGAATTTCGCCGGTTTTCTTGTTTAGTGTGTGAACTGTGATAGATGTACCTGGACATAAACAATTGCAGTAGCTTATGTCCCTAGAAGCTCTGAGGGCTATTAGCTCTCGCATGCAAAGCAAATTTAGTCCCTTTTGTGGCCAAAATGACTATAACTTTTAAATCCTGGAGCAAAAGTTTTGCGTTTCCTGAATGGGGTGTGGGGGTTGGGATTGTCCACTTGAGAACTCTGACGGTGGTGGTTGGAGGTGAATAGAAGAGACTCTGCTGTCAGACCTGAGTGGCCTCACCACCTGCTCAGAGGCCTGCCCTTAGCAGAGTCCCACAGATTTGGGGTTTTTTTGGCTCATTTCTCCTGAATATGTCTAGGCATGGGTTGCAAATTACGAAAGACCAAGGATGAACGCCAATTCATTGCTGGCCAGCCCTACAGGACTCAGTCCCTACCTGCGTTTTGGCTGCTTGTCCTGCCGCTTGTTTTACTATCGTCTCTGGGAGCTGTATAAGAAGGTAAGACCAAAGGTTCATCTGGAGAGCAGGCTGGTTTTGAGCATAGCATGATGCTGGTTCCCACGCAGCATGCCAGAACAGTTGCAAAAGTTACTGTTGCCTCCCTTGTGTTTGACTGTTGGGCTAAGCTTGTTGCTATTACAGAAGAGGCTCTTGCGTGAGGAAAAGTGATTCTCCTGTATATAATCAAGCAAACTTTAAATTTGCCGGTACCCTGTTCTTCAACCTGGACTCCTGTGTCATGAGCCGTGTAGAGCTTTTTAATGTTAGTTTTGGGTCATCCAAGTCTCTTGTCAGTGCACAGAGTGAGCTAAAAGCAGCACTAACTTTAATACCTGGGGTTTGTGGTGAAGGATGATCTGGAACTGAGCTCCTTTATGGCATTTGTCAATAACTGACTTGGGAATTGTGTATAAATGCACGGGTGGCTTATAACTCAGATTAATGAAGCCAGTCCTCCCCTGCTTGTGAGTACCCTTGTTTTCTCTTCCACAGGTAAAGCGGAACAGCACGCCGCCCCTCTCTCTGTACGGGCAGCTTCTGTGGCGGGAGTTTTTCTATACAGCAGCCACAAACAACCCAAAGTTTGATCGAATGGAGGGGAACCCCATCTGCATCCAAATTCCCTGGGACAGGAACCCTGAAGCCTTGGCAAAGTGGGCAGAGGGCAAGACAGGCTTCCCTTGGATCGATGCAATCATGACCCAACTGAGACAAGAAGGGTGGATCCACCATCTGGCCAGGCACGCGGTAGCCTGCTTCCTGACCAGGGGCGACCTCTGGATCAGCTGGGAGTCAGGAGTCAGGGTGAGTCTGACTTTACCAGAGGCTTGCAGAAGGCCATAAGGAAAACACTCTCCCTGGCACTCACTGCAAGGATGGGCACACAGGTATGGCTTTTGCTTTGCAAGTAAAAGTTACATGGAAGAGAGGATTTGCTAGCGGGCTCTTAGCCTGCCAACTGTCTGACTTCTTTCTACCTTTTACCATGAGGCTCTGACAGTATCAAGAGTCTCCAGTAACCATAACTAAATGTTAGTGGGACCCGCTGGTAAATACGGAGTGGGACTTTGGGGTTTTTTTTTATTTTTTTGTAAAAGTTCTCTCAGTCCATCTGTTTTCTTTGCAAATTGAATGTCACTTTGTAACTGGACCTTTTTCCTCATTGTATAATCCATCATCGTGCCGGTCAGGGAACGCTTCATGACTGTGAAATCTGAGTCTAGAGTCTCTCAAGGAAAGAGGTAAAAGACCCTCCTCTTGGGCCATCTGAAGGGACAGACAGCTTGAACCTATCCGATATACATATTGCCCTACACAAGAAGTGGAGGCAGGGGCATCTTGTCACAAAGCTGGCAAAGCAGAGCATAGCTGAAAGTGCATGATAGGGTCAGATGCTAAAAGCGCAGCGTCTGTGCATGGATGTGAGTGAATTACTGCTGAAACCTGTCTGCCTCTCAGTGGCAGTGGGCTCTGGGACCTTCAGAGGGGTTCTTCCTTCTTGCTTTGGTGCTCGTTCTTCTGTGCAGCATCTGCCTGCTTCCCACGGTTGGTGCTTTGCACTTGTTACGCCTCCCAGGTTAGGATCAATACCCAGGGCTTGCTGCAACACCAGGTAGTGATTTAGTCTGTAGCTGCTTGAGAGATAAGCCAGCGCTTTATCAGTGTGAGCAGACACTGCCTCCCTATGTGAAAGCATCAGGAACTGAGATATATTGACCAGCCAGCTGGCTTCAGCCAGCAGATTGCCTCTTTGCTGCTGCTCTGGCTTCTAGGAGCTGTTCTCCCAGCTCAGTGCCTGCCATTTGGAATAGCATCTCGGGTCTTCCTGCCACAAGCTCCTGCCTGGGGAAGCTCTCACTTGTCTTTTTCCTCCAATTGCTGCAGGTATTTGATGAACTGTTGCTGGATGCAGATTTCAGCGTAAATGCAGGCAGCTGGATGTGGCTTTCATGCAGTGCGTTCTTCCAGCAGTTCTTCCACTGTTACTGCCCCGTGGGCTTTGGACGTCGCACAGACCCCAGTGGTGACTACGTTAAGTAAGTGATGTGACTGGAGCTTCTTTCTTGCTCAGTCTGTGAGCCTAAATCATTCAGTGGCTGATGGCTGTATGGTGCTTTCTGTGCCTTGGGAATACTGCATCGCTGTACTTGGAAGTGGTGGTTGTGCATCTTTTTACTTGTGTTGCAGGAGGTATCTGCCCAAACTAAAGGGCTTCCCCTCACGATATATCTACGAACCATGGAATGCCCCAGAGTCTGTGCAGAAGGCAGCCAAGTGCATCATTGGGGTGGACTACCCCAAACCCATGGTGAACCACGCGGAGACCAGCCGACTGAACATCGAACGCATGAAGCAGATTTACCAGCAGCTGTCGCGCTACAGGGGGCTCTGTGAGTACGAACAATAGCAAAAGATTTTGTCTTTAGTAGGAGATAAAATGCTGGGAGGAGAGCTCACGGTTTAAAATAGATAACAGTTGTCTCTGGCCAGTCCTTGCAAGACGAAGCAGTCCCTGCCAAATTTGCTCAGTTCCGTTTCCAGGGAAGAGCT